>NC_056739.1:1524527097-1524852097 GCF_019279795.1 Protopterus annectens
CCAAATTTATAACAGCCCCTTCGGATAAGCAATTTTTATCTAAAGGTGTCCTAGTTGATGCCATGGTGGTGGAGGCAGCCAGCAAAAAGGAACTGGCTGATCCTTCAGTGCCTATCCATCCACCTAACAAGGAATCTAGGACAATGGATAGGTACGGCAAGCGGATGTTCTCGTCAGCGACCTTTGCCATGCGGTCGCTGAATTACTTATGCCACTTCACCTGTCTTCAAAGAGACATTCTCAAAGAACTGGGTGAAGTTCTACAGGATCCATCAGCTGCTGGGTCTCAGGACAAAATTAACTCACAGCTAGGAACCCTGAATTCCATTGTCAACTCCTCCATGTGGCTTATTTCCTATGCAGCCGATGGAGCGAGTAGGGCCGCAGACACAGGTGTGGCTCTAAGGCGTCACGCCTGGATGCGGCTTTGCAACTTCGCAGACCCCTTCAAGACGTCCTTCACTAACTCCCCCTTTGATGGTTCAGCGTTGTTTGGACCTCAAGTGAAAGATACTTTGACCAGATGCGAACAAGATGGCAAGACTCTTTCTGCCGTAGGAGTCCATTTTTCAACCCCATCTAGACCATATCCTAAGGGTCAAAAGGGTGGAAAAATGTGGTTCCTCAAATCACAAGGAGTCACGCCTGACGCTAGAGGCAAAGGGGGGAACAACAACAACAGACGCCATCCAAGAGGCAGAGGGGGTTCGCAGAATCAGGGTAGCAGAGAAACCCTCTCTGACAAACCCTTCCAGCATCCCTGAGGTGCTGCCCGACTGTCCACCTTTGGAGGCAGTCGGGGGAAGATTATCACTGTACCCACAAGCCTGGCTCTCCCTCACTCAAGACAAATGGGTGCAGTCGATTATATCCGAGGGTTACAAAATCCCCCTTATCCAAACCCCAACTATTCAAATGGGGTCTCTTCCAGACGTTCCACCCAGTTTAAGGGAACAAGCAGCACTAGAAATATCAAAGCTGCTAAAAAAGAGAGCCATCCAAACAGTCCCAGCAGACCAACTAGGATCCGGAGTCTACTCAAAGTTCTTTTTGGTACCAAAAAAAACAGGGGACTGGAGGCCAATATTGGATCTTAGCAAACTAAACAAGTTTGTAAAAAGAACGAGGTTCCGGATGGTCACGGTACAGTCCATTCTACCCCTTCTGGGCAAGGACAATTGGATGTGCTCAGTGGACCTTCAGGATGCGTACTATCACATCAAAATACACAGGAGCTCCAGAAGGTTTCTCCGCTTTCGGCTGGGGGCCAGTCATTACCAGTTCAGAGCCCTGCCCTTTGGTCTCACTACAGCCCCCCGAGTGTTCACCAAATGTATGGCAGTGGTTACGGCTCACCTGAGACGTCATGGATTCCAGGTGTTTCCATATCTAGACGACTGGCTCCTCACTGCCACCACCAGGCGTCAACTTCTTCTAGCCAGAGATTACACAATTCACATTTGCAAAGGGCTAGGTATCTCTCTAAATTTCGAAAAGTCTGCCTTGTCACCTTGTCAGTCTATTACCTTCATAGGTGCCACCTTGGACACCGTTCAACTCTCAGTAAAGTTAACAGAGCGGAGGGTCTTCGATATTCAAAATCATGTTCACGTCCTCCTTCAAAGCAACAAAATTCAGGCCAGGTATGTTCTGAAAGTATTAGGTCTCATGGTGGCAGCCATCACACTTCTTCCCCTTGCCCGCTTTTACATGCGGCTTCTTCAGTGGATGCTTTTCTCCCAGTGGTCCTTCCTACAGCTCCCTATGACACACAAGATCTTAATAACTCTATCTTGCAAAAAACATCTGTCTTGGTGGATGGTCTCACCTCAAGTCCATCAAGGCAGACCATTTACTCCTCCCCCCCCCCAGTTGCCACGGTCATATCGGACGCCTCCCTGATTGGGGGGGGGGGCATTTTCAGGGCAGGACAGTCCATGGCACATGGCAACCTTTCAAATGCCACTTGCACATAAACGTCCTGGAGATGAGAGTAGTGCTTTTGACGTTGCAAACCCTCCAAGACTCTCTTCCCCTGGGGAATATTGCAATTCAAACGGACAATATGTCCATAGTATGGTATATCAACAAGCAGGGCAGAACCAAGTCCTATCCCCTGTGTTGAGAAGCACTCAGACTCTGGCAATGGGCGATCTCTTCTCAGCGGTTTCTGATAGCAACGCATATCCCCGGGAAGTCCAACGTCATAACGGACAGGCTGAGCAGAACTATTCTCATGCCCCACGAGTGGTCTCTCAAGCAATCGGTGATGGAGGAAATTTCTCGGAAGTGGGGGTTTCCTTGCTGCGATCTTTTTGCAACACCACAAAACAGCAAGTGCCTCGACTTCTTCACTCTCTTCCCCCTTCCAGGCCATCCCCCCAGAGACGCTCTAGTCCACGATTGGCCTCAAGGACTTCTATACGCCTTTCTCCCCTTTCCATTAATCACACAGATAATTCAGAAAGCTACCGCCTTGAGAGCCAAGATGATTCTCATTGCCCCTTATTGGCCTCGACAGATATGGTTCCCGTTCCTGCATCATTATCTTTTGGAGCAGCCTTGGCATCTGGATCCAGTGCCAGATCTTTTGGCCCATCAGTCAGGGCAGCTGCACCAATCCCTCCAATCTCTCAACCTCACAACTTGGTTGCTCCACTTCCGTCCCTAGCCAGGCTTCCAATGATTTCAAATTCTGTCCGGGATATTATCGTAGCTTCCCTTAAGTCTTCCACCAGAAGGATCTATGCTAGTAAATGGCAACGTTTTTCCTTCTGTGCAAAGGCTAGGAATATAGATCCCTTCACTGCTCCAATATACTCGGTCTTAGATTTCCTAGCTGAAATTTTTCATTCAGGTTCTTCTTCCTCCACAGTAAAAGTTCAGTTAGCAGCCATTTCAAATTTTCACATAGGCCTGTCGGACTCAAGCATCATGTCCCATAAGCTTTGCAAGGCATTCCTCAGAGGTATCTTTTTACTCAAGCCCCCGATCAAAGACCCCCCACCACAGTGGGATTTAAACTTAGTTTTAACATCCTTGATTCTCCCTCCCTTTGAACCTGCGGCTTCCTGTTCATTGAAGTTACTTTCCTGGAAGACACTCTTCCTAGTCGCCATTACGTCTGCTAGGAGAGTATCTGAACTTCATGCCCTTTGCATTCGTCCTCCTTATTTAGTTTTCCACAAAGACAGAGTTTCTCTAAGAACTAACCCGTCTTTTTTACCCAAGGTGGCTTCTCAACTAAATTTAAATCAATCTATTGATCTTCCAGTTTTCTTCCCTAATCATTCAAACAGGGCGGAGCAAAAACTGCATTGCCTGGACGTTCATCGTCAGCTCCGCTACTATCTGGACAGAACTAAACAAATCAGGAAATCTGATCAACTCTTTTTATCTTATGCAGAAAGTAGAAAGGGCCTTCCGGTATCCAAAGTAACCCTGTCTAGGTGGCTGTCTTCTGTGATTACCGGTATTTATGAACTCAGAGGTAAAGAATTGCCTTCTAGGCCAAGAGCCCATTCAACCAGAGCATTAGCTACATCAGCAGCCTTTCCAGCTAGATTGCCAATAGACACTATCTGTGCGGCAGCCACATGGGCCTCTCCTCATACCTTTGTTACACATTACAAATTGGACATGGCCTCCAGAAACAGGGCAAATTTTGGTTCCACCGTTTTCAAGATTCTGTTCCAGTGAGCCACCCAGGCTGAAGGTGCTAGGGATGCAGTCCCATCCAGCAAGAATGAAGGCGAGATTGACAACTTAACATTGAGAAGTTATGTACTTAACGTTCCATGTTAGTTGTCTTCTCTCGCCTTCTTTCTTGCGTCCCGCCCACCACCCCCCTAGCCTGGACAGACCGAGAGGTTTTCCCCTTCTTCTAAGGGACCTTATCTTGCACTATTCCAAGCCCAAACAGGTGGTCCTGGGGTAGCTACGGCTTCAGATAGTGATATTTTGGGAGTTCTCCTTTCTCCTCCTCCACTTCAGTGGGGAGACTGAATTGGCTATTGTTTTCTCAGCTACCAAACGAGATCTGGGTAGTTACCACCTAGCATCATGGGATATAGGGTTGCCTCGAGCCTGTAAAATTAGCTCTCGAGCTTTAGTATAGGCCGAGTCGGAGCCGAGGTTCGGCTCCGAACCCATCCAGCAAGAAAGAAGGCGAGAGAAGACAACTAACATGGAACGTTATGGTAAGTACATAACTTCTCATTTTCTCACTCTCTGTTTTCGGAGTTATTTTAACATCTCAAAATCACTCTTACTGCTTCTAATAGAATTTTAATGTTTTCTGCAGAATGGCTGCCAATGGGGCTTGACATATCAACATGATCTTATTTTTCTTCAAGCCTTTCTCTTTCCCATAATCCATTTAAAGTCTACTTTATATGAGTCATACTAAACATAAGGAAGTAGTGGTGTATTCCCATTCCATTGACACCTAATGGGATTAGTGTCAATCACTGTCATCTTATATGCTGTCTGTAACAGGACTGCTTCTTTTATTTCTTGAATGGCCCTTATTTGTGTGTGCCTCAGGCCTTGTTTTACAGTATACTAAGGAATTACACAGCTGCAATCAAAACAGTTGCTAAATCACAAGCCTTTGTTCAAAGTATCTTTTTGTAGTCCAAGATGAATTGAAAGCTCCCCCCCCCACACTGGTAAATATGTTGATACTTTACAAGAAAATATTTTCTGACTTTTCTCATTGTCAGAAACATCTCTGATACTACAGACATGTCATCTTAAAATGTAAAGTAGTATAAATAACAAACATTTAAAGTGTAATGCTTAGCATTTCAGCAGTGTGATGCTGCTTATGTAAATTTGTCAAAAGGTGGCAACTGCCTTTGAACCGTTGACTAATTTAATTGCTCTGTTTTGCTCTGAAAGGCACGGCTGCATTAGAAGCAGCTGTGAATCAGTGTAAGTGCTCTTCTTCTCTGCAATAAAGACAATAGAAAACAGTTTCACACCTCTCTTGTCTTGTTTACAGTAGCCTGAGCTCCTGACTGCAGATTTCTTTGTGTCTGTGGTATCTTATGCAAGTGTCGACAAATTCCTCTGCAACTCATGTGAGAAGTTGAGCTTAAAAAAGTGGGTGGTCTTTCCTTTCCTGTGATACTAAAGTGAGGAAGTAAAAGTTTTATAAAGTACAAGCAGGTTTCAGGTACCTACACAGTTTTGTTTGTTTTTCTTTCGGCTTTTCCCAGTTAGGGGTCGCCACAGTGGAACTCGGTCCACTAATGATTGGCAGTAGATTTTTACGGTGCCAGCTTGACGCCCAACCTTCAACTAAGGCACGCCCATTCACAAGTCTTTCAAACACTACTCAACCACGGGGAGGACATGCAGACTCCACACAGAAGGTGCTCCAGCTGAGAATCGAACAAGAGAACCTCTTGCTGTGAGGCGACAATGCTACCGCTGCACCACCGCGGCTTCTTTCAGGTACCTACACAGTACTGGAATCCTATTGTAGGCAAAAAAGTAGCCTAAGAGTTGAGTTAAACTGTAGGAGAAGGTATTTTCCTTTAAAGCTGATTTAGTAGATGCACAAACAGCTTGGAGTGGTGCTGGTGGAGGTTTACCACTGCTTCTTTGACCTGAGTTAGCTAACTGCATTTCCTTATGAGTAACTCTATTCATCAAGTCTTGTATAATATTTTTACTAGGATTATTAATAAGATTGTGTTTCATCTGCAGATTGGAGGAATTTTAAATAAAGCTACTCCCAGTGCAGTCTCACAAAATTCATTTTATAAGAATGGGTAGTATTTTTCAAATCAGAAATGCATGATGCCACCATGGCTGTCTGTTTCTTCACCTATGAAATGCTGCTGTTCAGTTTCCCAACCTGCCTTACCAGCTTGTCTCTACCAGAGTCAGTCGTATGCTGTGGAAGCAGACATATCTTTTCAAAGATGTAGTGCTGTGAAACACAATTTTGTTTTTGTCCAGTAGTGAGTAAATGCTCCTTTGTTATAAAGATGTTTTGCAAGCACTAGTATTTTCTGGTAATTCAGTGGTAAAGACCTTTTGTAGCATGCAGAGCACCATCTCACTTCTGGTCTGATCTGACTCTCTGAACGATGCCGTACACACTAACAACCTTAAAAGAATTTCACATTATATGATGCACTTTCTAAGACCTAGTGTTTGGCTCTTTGTACCTTTCCTTATCATGCCTACATTTTCATTTCGCAAATAGAATTCAGACACTTTCATTTTGTAAAATACATTTCCTAAACCTGGCTTTTGTTAGCCAACTGGTAAAACTGCTGCTTTTTTTCTTTTTAGGGCCTCACAGTTGCATTTACTTGATCTAATTAGAAAATCTTACTTCGCTAAGGAAAATTCTGATCTGATGTGTATCTGAGTAAATAGTCCTGCACATGTCATAGGATCTCTTATAATGAAGAGTATAGAATTTTAAACAAAATGTGCTTTCTTGCTGTGTTCAATATTAAGAATCAGAGGCAAATGAGTAATAACTAGATTAAATTGCTCTCTGCTGCATTGCATTATCACATTAAAACATTTCTGCATTATCACTTACATTAGTCACTGTTATTTTAGAATAGGAATATTGTTCTGTGATTGTGCAATTCAGATCCACAGAAGTTTAGAGTTTTCTTTTTTTTCTAGGAAAACAAACATTTGGAAGGGTACTTCTCTGTTTGTAGACAGCTGGAGGTGATTAACTACTTGCTTGTTTTTGAAATGTGCAGGCCATCGTTATAAACTCTGCAAGTAATTCTCGTGCTTTCCATGCAACAGATATAATGACACTGGCTGTGCTTTCCAACATTAAACAGCCAGCAAACGAGTTAAAAAGATGATTTTTTTTACTTGTATATTTTGCCAGGTAAGTAGCCTGGTCCAAATATGTATAATCCATGACCTGGATCCATTGGCAATGTATAGAATATAAGAAAGACTATACAGATGAAGAAGTAGCATATGTTAAAAGTACACTTTAACATGCAAAGTATAACCCTAACAGTTTGATAAAATTAGAAAATTACAAAATGTCAAGGCCTAAAAGCCAGCAGTGCTTTAGGATATGCATACATGATTTCCTGTCTTTATGCAGTTAATGCAAAAGTACTGAACAATATACATTATAAATTTACAAAATTTGTAATGTGCAAGTGTGCAGTATGTTAAAGGAAAGGAATAGATAGAACAAGTAAAAGATTAAATGATAGGAGTGTTACATACCTTAACAGGACAACAACAGGACAGCTTAATGTTGGTTCATGTGAATGAACATTTGCCATTACCTTGAAGATATTGATGTGCATAGTAATTTTTATGGTGGGACTGCCAGAGGTGTAACCAAGGTGGGATGAAGTTGCAACCAACCTGGCCTCAGAGTGTTAGGGGCCATGATAGGCAGATGCTGAATGATCTTCATTGCAATGTCAGTATTGCATTTGCAGTCAGCACTGAAGCGCTGTAATGCTCCTTCTCTTCAGTGCATTGCATACCAGCATTCAAAAATGAATGGCAGTACTGCATTTGCAGTCAGACCCGAAGCTATATAGTGCTCCATGTATGATATAAGCTGTAGCAGCAGCTTTTTTGTTCCTCAGCTTAAAGTTGGCAGGTGCCAGATCAGGGGGCAGCATGGGGTGGGGGGGGGTGGCAGCTTTACCTTTGGTGACTGCCATTATGTATATTTTCTGAAAGGTGATTGTATTTAGCTAGACCCAGTTTACTGAAACTTTTCTTGTACTGAAACTGAATCTAAGACCATATTGGCATGCTGTATTGAGAAGTGCTAAGGATCTTGCAATAATTTTGAGGTATATGTAAATGTAAACTTGCTTAATAAGGAACTTTGTTATTTTCTTTTGTAACAGGCCACTGTTTACTTTTATTTTATTATTTTTATTTTATTTTATTTTTTGATGTGCTGAAGGTCATATTTGCTGGTTATGGTAACGGAATGGAAAGCTTTTGCATGTCAGTCCAGTGCGAGGACTTGCAGTCCTCTTGTAGCTGTTTTTTGATTGACTTATAGGTGGCACCAGGTCTAAGGATTGTTGTAACATCAGAATACAAGGTAAGTGAAGATACTGGTAGTATTGAAGGAAGATCATTGAATATGTAGCAAAAAGGGTACTGGGCCAAGCAATGTAAGGTATGCTCTGATGCATACCCAGTGTTAATGTGCCTCTGATGAGCAGTCTGTTATCAGAAATTACATTAACATTTCTGCTTGATAAATATTTAGTGAACCTGGTCAGTAGATCATTCCCCAAACTGTTTTGCTTAAGTCTAATAATGATAAAGGGCCGATTGACTGTCTGTGAATGACTGGTCAAATCGATGCAAAACTCTCCTGAAAGCCTTCCCTTTTCCATGTTTGTGTATGTGGTGGTATTCACATTCACAGAATAGGTGATAGTAAGGGAGCTATTCATAGTTGTTACATTTAGTGCAGTGCGAATTTTTGTGGGCTGAGCCGAAGATCACCTAAGACGTGATTCAGAGTTAGTAGCTTTGCCTAGACACAGCTTTTGAACCAGTTTGAGAAAGTCTTGTGCAAATTAGGTAATAATTAGATGGAAATAAAGAATGTGAGGAAAATCTGTGACTATTTTTATGTGAATAATGACCTCTTCATGACTTTGACTGATTCAGTCACTTTTGGATGTGCGTTTGTACCGTACCCATAAAGCTTATAAAAACAAAGTCATGCCTTCTCATCCATTTTGCAGTGGATGAAGATGCTTACGTTTGCTGCCAGCTTAGCTCTCAACCATTCTGAAATACTTTTCTTGGTTTTGCCAAAACCAGTTGCTCTTAGCGGCACTCACCCACTAAGAAGGTGTAGATATAGGCAAAAGCTAACCCATCTGAAATTTGTTGATCAGGAATTCATGGACAGGGACATAGTACAGGATTTGGTGAGAGTATATGTCCCACAGATGGGAATAGGGAACTGAGTGGCCTTTCATTACTTGTCACTACCAAGGCATATATATCCCTCACTGTACTTGCCATGGGAACCTTCCGAAGACAAACTGGGAACACACTGGGTATTTCTGAAGGTTCTGCTTCAAGCGTACTTTAGCAGTTCCTCAACATAGTCTTGGCACATGTGGATTAGTGTATTTACTTGTAACCCAGTACCATGCATGCCTTCTGTGGAATAGCATGCTTTCCTGAGGTTCTTGGTGCAGTGGATTGCATCCATGTTGTTATTAGGACCCCATCTGAACCACAGGAGAGTGGCATCAGAAAAGGTAGGCCTACCATTCCATCAGCTGTAAGGTAGTGTGATACAAGGGGCATGCATCACCAGCATGTCAACCCAGCATCTTGGTAGTGCCCATGACTCCCATATTTGGCATACTAGCTCTACCACCTCTTCCTACATGGTAGGATTCATTGTGGTCACCTAGTTGGTTACTGAAAAGCATTGTAATGTTGCTGATCAAAGGTATTTTGGTATCTGAAGTGAGGCATGCATACTACTGATTAATCAACCCCCTTTTTTCTTATGTGTCCTTTGCCTGCTTTGTTTTTCAGGTGATGCAGGATACCCTCTCACCCTTTGGCAAATGACACCAGTCCATAACCCTCATAGAGTGGCTGTGAGGAGCACTTTCACACTGCCCTATCCCAGACACACACACATAGTCATTGGGCCTGCTCAAAGCCTGTTTCTGTTGCTTGGAAGATTGTGTGGCTGTCCTTCAGCATGACATTGATGTTTACTGCCTGCTGCATTCTGCAGAGTATGGTCAAGCATCAGTCTGGTGTACATCGGCCACAGCCGGTCACAGATAGTGGAAGTGTAGCTCCATCTGTTCTTTCTTCCACCAGTGCTAGTAGTAATTGTGGCCAGCCAAAGGCTTTAACACAGCAATCCCTCCAGCAAACTTGTGCATGGTATATGTGGAGAGGCAGCATCTTGTACAGAATTATGGGCCATGACACTCACTTCCTAAAAACTCAGAAAAATCACTCAGATAATACTTAATGCATGTAGTGTTACTTGTGGTCTATGTTGAGTGGTCCAATGTCATCTTGCACTGTACGTCAGAAACTTCTCCATATATCAAGAATTTTTTTTGTATAATCGATTATCAGTCACCGCTTGTACAGTGTTGAGAGGTGAGTGGCACAAGTGATACTTATACTGGCAGATTTTGATTGAAGTGTGGAATAGCAGCTGTTATTTGACATGTTTAGGGCTTTACTGAGATTGTTTCATTGCAGTGTCCATAACACTGCAGTATATGATGAATTAACACTGGGCACAAATTACCTGCCTTGAAAAAAGTTTGTATTAGGTGGAGCCCTCCTGCCATACCTTACTAATGTCTGCTAACCATAACTGTAACCATGTAGCTCAGTAACATTAAAACCTATTCAGAGAAATTAGATTTGAATGTGGGATGGGTCTTTGGTGCTCTGACTGTAAAAGGAAACGGTATGTTTCCTTTTGCCATTATTTTTTTGCCTCATTCTGAGTTTTTTGCTGTGTTCAGTTTTGGAGTGCTGGCATTCGAGATTTCTGTTTTGATGTGATTGTATTCTTCTTCTTTCGGCTTTTTCCCGGTTAGGGGTCGCCACAGTGGATCACCTGTCTGCTCATGATTGGCAGCGGAGTTTTACGGTGTCGAGTTGCCAGCCCGGCACCCAACCTTCCACATAAGGCACACACTCACACCTAGGGCCAATTTAGAGAGTCCAATCCACCTACAGCATGTCTTTGGGATGTGGGAGGAAACAGGAGCACCCAGAGGAAACCCACGCGACCACAGGGAGGACATGCAGACTCCACAGCCAAGGATCGAACCAGAGAACCTCTTGCTGTGAGGCGGCAACGATAACCATTGCACTGCCGTGGCCACCCTGTGTGAATAGCAAGTCACTCGACCAGGCAGTATTCCCATGTTGTGCCTGAAAAGGGACACTTCCAGTGGGCTAACTTGAGTAACAAATGTATAAAATAAAACTTAAAGAAATATACATGTGTGTGCATCCACCTAATCTATATATATATATATATATATATATATATATATATATATATATATATACAGTATATGAGCATATTTTGAATTATTAGAATGTGATTGTATTCTAATAATTCAAAATATGCTCATATATTGTATATATATATATATATATATATATATATATATATATATATATATATATATATACAGAGAGAGAGAGATTAGGTGGATGCACACACAAGTATATTTCTGTAAGTTTTATTTTATACATTTGTTACTCAAGTTAGCCCACTGGAAGTGTCCCTTTTCAGGCACAACATGGGAATACTGCCTGGTCGAGTGACTTGCTTAGAGTCCCACAGTAGGCAAATGGAGGTAGAAGAAATCAAACATTTTAACCTTGGCTATAAAAAACAGTGCAGAGCCTTAATCGTCTGCTGTAACTGCTAAATATATAAAATATGCTGGAGTCAGGTGAAAGACATTATTACTGTCTTCTAATTTAAGGGTAGGTTTTAAGCTATGTGGCAAGTAGCAAAGCTGCAAACAAAAAACTGGAAAACAAGCATTGATATATTGCTGCAAAGGTAGTTTAGCAACAAATTCATTCCTAATTTTGGGGTAGTTTGCAAAGCTTTGAGGAGCTGTGTGTTCATAGTTAGTAGCAAATGTGGTACTGTAGTATTCTTGATGTGGTAATTATAATGCCTGTGGTCATATGGTGACCTAAACATATTTTGTAGCTGTGCAAGTATGAGTAGGCCCTGGGGATTACTGTGGTGGTGTAAGTAATGGATTTTGGAAACTGAAGTATCCTCCCTGTTGTAATTCCATGCATGTTATGTGGTATTCATTCTTATGTGTAAACAAACGCACTCACATGCACTCATTGCATCCTAAAAATAAGTGTTTGGCATACTTGCTGATCTTTCTATTTTAACAGGATCATGTCAGTCAGCAAACAGTGTCTGTAGTGCCTCTGCTCACTCTATTCAGTTGTAAATGTAATTAACCGTCTCACTCAGCATAATGTAGCTTCAGCCGGTGTGTATTACCTACTCTTATCTTATCTGTCTATGAGGAAGTACTACCATGCCATCTGCAACACCTCTAATGTTGTGTTCCTTCCTCATGTCTTATTACTGGCTTGACAACCAGTTCTGCTGTGGTTTAGTGCAGATACTAATGAGTGTTACTGGATTTGTTAAAGCAGAAACGTACTCCCTCTGTTGTTGCTAGCAACTATAAAATAATGAGGTAACTGTCAAGCTAAGTGAAAGTGAGAATTAACATGATGCAATGCAGTCTCCTGACAAATGAAAATAAAAAAGCTTCGTGAAACTGAAGCCTCTTCTTTTGACATGGAAATGTTTTGATTATTTTTTTTTTATTTGCATGCTCATGTCACCTGCAAAATCATGTTTTCCACTCATCCATCTGTGCCCTGCCCCAATGGGAGTTTGTGTTAAGGTCATTTCTGTGAATTTATTAAATCTTTCCTGCTTAGTAAATATGTCTGTATCTCTTAGTCAGAAATGTAATTTATTACTCTGTTCTCAGAGTCAGAAAAAAGGTTGTTCATATCCTTGGGCTACAAGTTGGTAGAGGACATTAATTTAAACCTCCGAGATTCTCAGATGCTTCCAAAGTACCATGCCATTTTATAGCTAAGCAAAATGTTTTAGTTAACTGCAGCTGCTGTCCTACCCTTTTCTTGGTCATATTTGGGCATATAGTTTGCCGTCTGCATTACTTTTAGACATACAGTAAAAGGCAATATTTTTCCTGTGGTCTTTCTGTAGATTAAAAACACTTTTGACCCATCGACTTCCTTGGTGTGTCATTTTTGATGGGAGCATGCACTTGAGATACAATTTAACGTACTCTAGTTATTTCAGCTGTTAGCTGCGGTGGTGGTGCTGCGGTAGCATTGTCGCCTCATAGCAAGACGTTGTCCCGTTCGATTCTCAGCTAGAGCGTTTTCTGTGTGGAGGCATACGTGAATGGGGCATGCCTTCGTTGAAGGTTGTGCATCAGGGCTGGAAACCCGGTACGTAAAAATCCACTACCAATCATTAGCGGACCGGAGTTCCACTGTGGCGACCCCTAACTGGGTAAAAGCCGAAAGACACAAACAAACTAGTTATTTCAGCTGTTGTATGTTACACTGAAGTAACAGCAGGATAACATTCAAAGATTTCAAGCTTATGTGCCTAACCACATTGTGTGTGTCATACGTTTAAGTAAAACTCTTCCTTTTAAAGAGCTACATTGATAAAACTCACTTCTCAAGGCTCCATCTTTTGAACTGTAGTAATTTTCTTTGGTGCAAACATTGCACACACCCCATTTCTCATTTAGTTTCAAAGAACATTAAATTAAGGTATACTGAAAACTGTGCAGTATCCCAGCACTGACATCATTGTATTGTTTTTCACCAAATGCAGCCATAACAGACCATTTGCCCCCACCCATGCATGTTTCCTCTTCATATTCACATTCTACCATTGTATCTGCAACCAGTAGGTTTCTTACACAAGTGCTCTGTAAAGCAGGGCCAGAGTTTGCAGTCTGAGATGTCAAGATCCTGCTTTGCATACCTGATTTCTCACTCATACCTCTCAACTGTCCAGATTTTTGTCACATATTTTTGGTCTGTTCCTCATAAAATTTGTGGTTTTCTGCCATATCACTGAGGACTGAAGTCATTAAATAATGACATACATTTGAGTTTCAGACTTCAAATCCTGCAGAAACTGCATGCTTAAAACTTTTTTTTAATATTTAGAAGAGCAATATTCAAAATCTGTCCCTGTTTTTGGGCCTTTGTCCCCCTGTCATTTTAGGCTTTGTCCAGATTTCTTATGCTAAGAGGTTGAGAGGTATGGTGTCACTTCACTTGCTCTTTCACATCATCATATTCTCAGTAGTACACCAGTTATTTACTTCATTACAAAAGTCTCCCAAAGGGTGATGACAGATCTTTTCCATCTTCATAGCACATCTCACTGTTTCATATTTCAGAAGTCTGAGAGAATGTTTTTGTGGAGAAAATTGTTAATCAAAATGCTGCCTTACGTTCCCTCAGGAGTATGGCTATCACAACCCTCTTAGTCTTTACTGATTTCCTGCACAACACTTTGATTATAATGTCATATCAAGGCAACTTGTAGTGAAATCACAAATGTAGTTTATGATAGTGAAAATATCCTGCTGCAAAACATTATTGGTGGGTCTCTGCAACTACTCAGCAATAAAGGACATCCTACCATAGTGGCTTTTCCCTGTCATTGATTATAAGCATCACCCTTTACAACTTTGGTCAGTCACTGTGGAAATCATGGAAGGGTTTTTTCAATGTTTCCCATGTATAATAACTTCATCTGAATGTATACACAGAATGTGTATGCAGATAATATTAGGTTTTAGGTACTATAGTCTACTTTAAGAAACTTTACAGACCTGCTTCCGTAACATTAATAAGCATGTTTTCTACCCAACCATTGCTTAATAAAAATAAGTGCAAAGTAAAACTAAATTAATAATCGAATTGGACTACATCCCAAGAGGTGAAGACCGAGGGAGTGAGGTAATGCGACCAAGAGGTGAAGACCGTGGGAGTGAGGTATTGCAACGCAGATTTAAACAATACCTCAATGAAGTTACTAACGCTTCGTGCTTCTTTGAGAATGTGACTGCTACCGATGACGTGAATGAAGTTGCAGTTGACTCG
Source organism: Protopterus annectens (assembly GCF_019279795.1). Lineage (NCBI taxonomy): Eukaryota > Metazoa > Chordata > Ceratodontiformes > Protopteridae > Protopterus > Protopterus annectens. The sequence goes on from NC_056739.1 coordinate 1,524,541,822, forward strand.
GAAAGGCTGCATATATTACTAGAGGGGATTAAAAAGGATTTCATGAAGCTGAAACGCCTGCAAACACAGAGAATACATTTTCAGTTTTGCCTCGATCAAAACATCATTCCAAGAGGTTTAAGGGTTTTTACGATGCCTAGCCAGGGCAAGGATTACCCCGAATTGCTAGCGAAATGGCAGAGACTTAATATAGAGGTGAGTCGGAGTTATCTTAGACTATTAATAGACTTTTTTATACCAGAAGAAAGTAAATTGATAGAAAGTATAAATGCGAAGCAACAAATGTTATATAGAGACTTTACTGATGTTCTGGTTCAACCATTATTGGAGAACTTACTGGACTGTGTCTTAGCATTTGAAAGGAAGCTACTACAACAAAAAAGAAATAAAGCTAAAAGAGACATTAATGATTTTAGACAAAGCCATGTCTTCACGTGGCCCAGACCAGGGCATGGACAGAATGAACGTAATGCAATGGTGAACAATGATAATGCTATGAATAGTTCACAATATGTAAATAAAAGGAATGTAGAGAATGTTACCTTATGTGACAACATTAGTAATGAAGTTAAGAAGAATATGTGTACTTTAAATGTTCCAAATAATAATGCTGGGAATAATAATATGTCGACTTTAAATGTTCAGAGCACATCTTCTGTTGATGAGATTACAGAATTAAATGATGATGTTTGTTTAGAGAATGTAGCAATCGATGTAACTGATAAACCCCACTGTAAAGATTCAGTAGATGTTATACACATCATACACCCCAGTGTGAACTTAGACACTAATTTATATCCTAATGTTCAAATAGTTAAAGACAAGACACCTCATATGAATCGAGATTCTGAGGCTGTGGTGAGACCAAAGGTTAAAACCACAGATAAACCTAGCAATAAAACAAATGCTGAATTGTTTTTTCCTCTACCGATACACATGGACAAAAGCCCACAGAGGTCGAGGTCTATGAGTCGTGGGAGGCAGAAGAGGAAATTTTCAGGAGACATTCCATCCAACCAAACTCTAAAGAAAATGTGGACGCACAAGAGTTAGTGCACAATATATCAAGTAAGACACTAACTTATGAAGATATTCAATTGTTAAGCAAGGGTCTAAACTTTATTCCCAGAAGTCACCGTAAACTAACAGACACAGTTACTGACTTAAAAATATTTTGCAGAAATATTATGCTAAAATTGTTATATAAAACCCAAACTAGCAATACTTCTAGAACAGAAGCATTTACATTTAAGAGACTAAGTGATTTCGTGCCAACCCATCACCCACTCGTTGAGGCGTATTTGAAGTTAACTGAAGATGAGTTACATGTATACTATGCAGATAGAGTAGAGCAAAAAAGATGTAAAAGGAGAGACAATTTAACTTATAAAGAAAGAGTAAGTCTAAAACAATTACAAGAAGACCCTACTATAGTTATTAGACCAGCTGACAAAGGAGGCAGCATTGTTGTTATGGATATGCAAAATTATATCGGAGTAATGACAGAATTGATGCAGGACAAATTCTATGATTTAATAACAAAAGACGATGTTATAGAAACTATAAGATATGTGAAGAACACGCTAGAGGATATTTTCAAAAGTAAACTGATTGACAAGGAATTATTTGACTATCTTAATATTTTAACACCTACTATACCAGTTATTCAAGGACAGCCAAAAATACACAAGGACAATAAGAACCCACCCATGAGACCAATAGTTTCTGGACGAGGTTGGGTTACAGAACATTTATCAGTATTTGTAGAAAAACATCTGAGGGCTGTACTAAATAAAAATAAAATAGTACTAAAAGGCACTAAACAATTCCTTACAGAATTTTATGATTGTATCCAGCACAAAACAATCACTAAAGACTATTTATTTGTCACATTTGACATAAAGTCACTGTTTACAGTGATTCCCAATGAATTGGGCTTGAATTATACATTACAGTACCTGAAAAATCATAGTGACTATACAAATGTACTTATTGACTTAATAGTTCACTTTTTGGAATTAGTCTTAGAAAATAATGTCTTTATGTTCAAGGATAATATCTATAGACAGAAAGATGGCGTAGCCATGGGCACATCTTGTGCCAATAGCTACGCCAATATGTTTCTTGCACATTGGGAAGAACATACATTATTTCTACAAATTTTCTTTAAGAAACGTGATATTTTACAGACGTTTTGTGGATGATGTCTTTATTCTCTGGAAAGGGACATCCCAACAACTTGAATCCACACACCTAATCATGAATAATTTAATACCATGTCTTAAGTTTACTATGAAGTTTTCAGAGGATAGAATTGAGTTTCTAGACTTATATATAGAGAGGCTACACAATAATTTAATCAACACTGGAGTTCATCGTAAAACATGTTATGTTAATTCATTGCTTCTAAGATCCAGTATGCACCCTCCTTTTGTCTTTAGAAATATTGTGAAAGGACAAGCTATTAGAGCTTCCAGACTGAATCCAATGGAAGAGGGTTTTCACACTGAGATAAATGATTTGAAATATAGACTATTACACAGAGGATATAAAGACGAAGAAATACATTCTAAGATAGAAGAAGTGTACAATCTACGCTCTACTTCAGCTATGCCATACTTTGGATCCAACAGTGCTAGCCTTAGTGATAAACAAAATATGAGTGAATCTTTCACTAAATTCTCCACCTTTTTTCATCCGATCATATAGAGATTAAGCAGCACTGGGGTATATTGCAGATAGATGAAGACATTAAACAGATAGTAGGAGAAACACCGAGGTTTATTTTTAAGAATAAACACAACTTGAAAAGAATGCTATGCCATCCTAAATTTGATAAGAAATCTATACAGAATGGATGCACAAGACGCTGTGGTCACTGTAATTTCTGTTGTTACATAGACAGTAAGACAGAATTTTTTCATCCTTATCAACAGAAAGTTTTTAATATAAGAGCTGAAGCTAACTGCATGACTTCTCATGTGATATACCTAGCTGTTTGTCAATTATGTTCATCCTTCTATGTTGGTAAAACAAATCGACCACTGAGGGATAGGATAAGGGAACATGTATATCACATAAGGAAAGGTACACTACATAATGCTCTTGCCAAGCATGTAGCATTGAATGATGACACACATAGATTTTTGTTTAAGGTACTTGAAGTAATTACTCCCAACTCTAGAGGGGGTGACATTAAGATATATACAGAGGGTAAGGAAACCGAATGGATAATTCTACTAAGATCAGATAAAGGACTAGGCCTCAATGATAGGGCCTCTATCAAGCCAAAATTAAGACAGCGTAGAAACATTAGATAAACCCCCTAGAAATAGGTATTCCATCTCTCTGCACACTAATTGTCTTCTATATTACTACTATGTCATTATGTCATAGATTTGGTTACCACATGTAGTGTTTTATTTTATCTTATAAGACACTATATTAATTTATACATACATATACATGAAATCTTATATGTTAGACATTAAGCATACTTGTCTATAGAATCTTTTTTACACTAATATCTATTTTAAATTATAAATATATATGTACTAACTGATATACATTTTTATATATAACTTTTTTATATATACGTTTTTTATGTATACCTTATATATGAGATTGTTTTTAAATGATTTTATCTTTATTAGATTTGTATATTAAGCTAGGTCTTTGATGTTTGCCTGCTTCTTTAAATAATCATACCAATTAACTTACTTGATTGGTTAATTGTTTAAAACCTGTGTATATATAAGATGTGGAATCTTAGAATGAATGTAAGATCTGATGAAGCTACACAGCGAAAGCGCTTATCTTATTAATTATTGATAATAAAGTACTTTGAACTTTAAGTGTTACACTTGTTTTTGCTCAGTCCTGCTATTTTGATTTACTATAAATTAATATTCTTGTCTTCTTAAAATCATGTATCATTCTACCCTCTTAGGTTTATACTGTCTGATGCAAGTGAAACTGTAGTCTGGGTACAGGCTTGCAGGCAGGCCGCCTTTAGTCAAGTTTGCAACCCATATTCAATTCCTAGCCAAAAAAGTTAGCTGGCATTGTGTTGCCCCATATTACTATTGCTTGACTGCAATATTCTTATATGTGGTGTGCTGCCAGATTCACCTTCATTTTGCAGTAAACCTCTCCTTGTCAGAATGATAAAGCTACTCTGTGGTAAGAACTCGTAGGATGCATTCTTGTTCCATGACCTTTAGAGTTAACTTAGCAATAAAAGGGAACAGGGACCTATATGACTGTGTCATTTCTTTGTTGCTAATCAAACTGTAAAGGCGCTCTGATTTGGCTTTAGTTGGTTGTTGGTCACTTCTTGATCTTGATTACTTCGTAGTATAATTAATTATATAGTTTAGCATTTTTATGTTAAAAAGTAAGCGACAGTGTTTCTGTTTCTGCTCATAGTGGAGTTAAAAATGAAATGATATCCAGCAACATATTTTACTGTGACATTCTCAAACCCCTTACAGACTTCTGTTTATGGTGTTTATTTTTATTTAGGGTACAGTACTATTTTTAATTTCTGCCTTTACTAATAAAAAATACTTTCGACAGAAGAGCTTGAAACCTCCAGATGTTTAACAAATGCAGAAAAGTTTTGGATAGTTCATCTGCTTATTCTTTTCCTTTTCTGACTCCTGTACCTTCTAGTAAAGAATAAAAAGTTAAGCATTTATTAAGGGAGAAAGGGAAAAATAGAAATACTCAGCATCTAGAGTTCTAGAATTAAAAAGGAAGTAAAACAAGTAGTACCATTGTAGCTTGTAGCATTGTAAGTGGTAGGCATCAAGTAATTCTAGGTCTTCTGGAGTCTTGTGTACAGAGGGAAGCCCCTCACCCTCAAGATGCTGAAATTCAGGTGACCTACTCATATTAGAAGGTGAAGACTCTCCATCTCGCCTAAGCTTCCAACCACTGACCATTTTAGTCCTGAGCTGATATTGTTACTGTTCATAAAACAAAGTTGAGACTGGTTTCTAATATTGATAATTTTAAGGTTTTGGAAAGGTTATTATATCCCCAACATGTCTGCCTTCAGATGTTTCTCATCAGTTTTATTATCAAATATACATCTGTTTTCCTTTTTCGTTTCAGAGACATTTTTTTCTTTCTCTTCCTTCTGTAGTTATTTTCTAATATTGCGGTGAAGGCATCCAATGGCAGATTTTTAGAGAAGTTTTCAGCCAAATAATCATTACAGAGAGCAGACACCCATTATCCTATCTTCACAGGGGCACACATCTGTGTCACACACTTCAGTCCGTGGATGTCTAAGGCTCCTGATTTCATAGGTTACATGTTTGCTCAAGAATATTTTGGCCTCGTTCAGAAAACAATTGCATCTTTTATACTTGAATTGATACTTCTGTTTTTCAGTCTTTCTGATTGTCTGATTTCTGAAGTGGAAGAGGTTAATTTCGCCTTTTCAGAGCATCTTTCTGAACACAAAATAAATGAGGATTGTGAAGGATTTGGGTTCTCAGTCTGTTCTCCTGAAAGAATCCTTTGGGGAACTCTTAATAAGGACCCCATTCATATGGCCTGTCAAGAAGCTGTTATCACTAGAAGGAATGTTATATTCACTTTGTAGAAATGGAGCAGTCGAAGCGACTAGCAATAAAAAACTTAGCATTACATCAGTTGGGAGTGGTTGCAGCAGTAATAGGTCTTCAGCCATCAGCTCCCAACTAAACTTATTTTATAGGGTACAAGGGAGCCATAACTACCTTTATAACATCCTGTAGCAGATTCAGCAAACATTCAGTTAAATCCCAGAAAATATGCTGAATCTAGCATTGTGGTGTGTGTGTGTATGTGTGTGTATATATATATATATATATATATATATATATATCTGCTACACTTGGTATCAGATCAGTTAAACATTGAACCCATAAGGCATAGTAGCAGTCTAACATTTTAAAACAAATTGAAGACCCTACTTAAAATTTAACTGATGTGTTACTGAGAGGCAGCATTTCAAACTTGCTGTAGATGGCAGATGAAGTGGGTTACTGTGTGCTAAAAGGTGGGTATGATATGGTAGGATTACAGCTTCTTGCACCATACTCAAGAGATTTGCATGTCTTCATATGTTACCATTTCCAGGGGATGTTTAAGTAAAACTTTTTAAATGCTCCCCGGACATAACATTTTTATAGCACATTATAAAAAAGGAGAAAATGTTGCAACTGTATATAATGTTTAAGCCATTGTCCCTAACTTCTCCAGGAATTACCCCTCAAAGAATTGGTCACTCCATAGAAAGTAAACTACAACAGCAGTTAAAGAACAGCAAGCACTTCCAAAAAAAAGAAAGAAAGTGAAAATTGGTTTTGGAAGAAAAAAGAGATGCTGTACACAATGGCAATAACTTTAGCTGAGATCTTCAAAACAGGATAGACTCCCACCATCACTGAAGAAGACTCTACCTGTTTGCATAACAGTTGTGCCAAATTGCCACAGGCACATTGTTAAGAGAGATTATTTGAAGGGGACTTTCTATAAAGGATTTTCATTTTTTTGTTGTTGTTGCCTTGCAACACCAGACCTCATCCTTTGCAGTCCAAAAGAACAAAAAGATGTAGCCATCTGACTAGATGTATGTCCCATAAATATTCAAATAATCTAACAGTTCCAGACGTTTTTGTAGATTTTTCAGAAGAAAACAAGTTTATTAGAAAATGAAACTCAGAATGCTGACTGTGCATCGCTGTCACTCTGAACAATGCACACTTAAGCATTCTGCAGGTCCAGCGTAGTATATATTCTTGTTTGCAGAAAACATAAAAGACTTATTGTTCATTTGGTGGGGATTTCTCATCCATGTACTGCCTTTTCTTTTGGCCTTTCATCAGAGGCCATTTACAAAATGCCTGGCCCCAGTGCTTGCTCATCAGAAGCTGAAGTAAATTCATATATGATTTAACTTGAATGACTGACCAACTCCTGGCCACTTCAAATATTCTTAACTGAAGCTTGAAGATTACCTTTTCGTTTCCCTTGAAACATATACACCATTCTCAGTCTCGAGAAATTAAACCTGTGACCCTCAGAAATGAAGAGGTTCTTGGGAACATTTGGAATACTACATCAGCTGTCATGCCTCTCTCTTGGGATAGGATTTAACTCGTGATAGATTTTTTCATGCAGTTTCTAAAGCAAACTCAGTTGTGTGCATCAGATAGTAAAACCAAAGTGTGCATGTTGAATATTGTACTGAGATAAGCATACTAAGCTATACTTGTGCTTGCATGGTTGGGGGTCCAGTTCTTATGAGAAAGGAGAATGCAACATTTCTAAATTGGGATAGAGTAACTGATTCTATAGCAGGCAATGGGAATGAGTTTTATATATGTAGAAGGAAGTAAAAGTCTGTAACACCAGACTTTATGAATATGCTAGATTGTATAACTTCATTTGGAGACGTGGAGATGTGATTTCCTATACACACACACACACACACACACACACGTGTGTGTGTGTGTGTGTGTGTGTGTGTGTGTGTGTGTGTATATATATATATATATATATATATATATAAATATATATATATATATATATGTGTGTGTGTTTCATGTTATATTATATTATATTTTATTATATTATATATTTTTCATGCTGTTTTAATTAGATGTGTATAAAACAAGGGCAGTTTTAATTAAAGCCACAGTCTAAACCATTAACATCACTTATAGAGTCATAGATTCAGTGTATTAGTAGGCTAAGGCCTAGGGAGGCTTTCTAAGCCTAGTCAAGTTTTTCTGAAAGAATGATGACACAATAATGACTTAATAAGAAAGTATAGTACTGTTTTGGCAGGATCTCTTCAAGCAGAACAAAGGGAATGGAACTCACAGATACCAGTGCAGCTTGTAGTGTGCACACAAGCTAAGTTGTGCTACTGTGCTAAACTGTGATTCGCAGTCATGTGTATTTACTGTAGCAGTACATCTACTTAAGAATCTGAGTATGAATCATTCCTCTGTGCAGTTTAAACAACTGCTCAGCTAAGCACCCTGTTATGTTGTGCAAGGAAGTAAGCCTGTTCTTAGAAGACCATACACAGAGCTAAACCCTGCAAAAACACACTACAAAGAATACCTACAAAAAAATATGCTGCTTTGAGTCTTAAAACTGAACTAAGGGACAACTGGTCATTGAGTCCAGGGGGTTCAAAGACGTAGGTTCTAATCTGCCATTTGAACTCCTTATATTCCAAATAATCATCTGTATGTCCCCTCCACTACCAAGTTCCACATGGTCAATAAAGAATTTAAACAAATGCTCTGGACATTTCTTAATATGTTTAAATAGGGTGTTGCTCTCTACTGTGTTCTTGATGTAATAACTATGTTGGTAAAATCTGATTCTTAGTACAGTTTTTGTTTTCCTAATATAAAAATGACCACATGATTGACATAAAGCCATGTACACTGCACCTTTTGTGTGGTAATAATATTTAGCCGCAGGTCTAATAGTGCCAAAGCCTTTAACAAAAACATAGTACTGTTCCTCCTTAGTAAGAATTCCTCTTATTATTATTATTATTACTGTTTCATTATTAGATATTTTATAAGATTTTTGCGGGATTATGATTTATTATATATTTTTGTAGGATTTTTATAATATAACATTGTATTCGTTGTTCTTGTAACATTAGAATTGTGCTTTTTAAGGGAGCTAGGTATTTGGTTGGTGGACAGCAGTGATTTGCCTAATTGTTTTATTGGTTTTCATTTATGGTTGTTTAAGTAGTATTATTATTTAAGTAGATGTGCTTGTATTGACTGTATTCTGACGAAGTCCAATTTACCATGAAGAAAGTACTTAGAGTATTTTCATATGGTGGTTGACCAGTGTGTCTGTTCTTCTTCGTGCTGTGGGTTGTTATTTTATTAGTTTGTATACTTTTTTGGTTTGCCATGTCATATATACTACCCCTTCTTTGGAACGGGCTTTCCATCTATGTGAAACAGATTTCTTCCTTGACCCTATTCAAGCATAACATGAACCAGTGAATGGGAAATCAGAAATTCTCCCCCGGTCTGTCACCTATGTCTCTAATGAACAGAGGTAAGCCGTAAATGTTTAACCATGCATGCGTAAGCTTACAAATATCCATAAAACTGTCCTCTATGGCACTAAACTTTTTGGATACATTTGGAAGGAATGACTAGATTTAAAAATGCCTTTGTGAGCATTAGCCTAGCGTATACCTATGAACCTAACCTATGAAGCCATCTGTTAATGCCATATTCATAACACTGGTGCTGTTTGTTCAGGAAACTGCACAACATTGTGAATCAGTTGTGTAAATCCAGTAATATTATCAAAAAACTGCACCACACACACATGCCCATAGGAAGCTAACACAAACACTGTGCACTGCTATATGGACGAATTGCATTCTGAGTTATTTGGCTGCTACACTTGGTAGGCGGTACAACAGCAATGTTTTTTACATGGATATTTATAGTTTTCCACAGATACAGCACTGGACTGGGATCTCCTGGCATTTATGGAACAGATAAGAATACTAATACCACTGCCATTTTTACACCACTTTCACTTTAAAAGAAATTCTGTAGGGAGCAAACATCCACCAAAAGTGGCTGAATGCTGACTGGAATAAAAGTGAAAAAACAGAGGTAGGTTGTTCCAACGTATATCCAGTTTTCCTAAGTTCTAGTGCCCTATATTTACTTATTCAAAAGCATGAATTTTTGTTCTGCCCAGTTCAAGGAAGCAGAAAGCAGTAAATACTCTGAAATGACAGTGATGTAGTTTGAGGAATTAAATCCTGCATCCTACTTTTGGCGTACAACATCCACAAAAAGATCTGGTGTTATTGACTTGATTAAAAAAAATACAAAAACATCCTGAAAAACTAGGGACTTCATTGTCTAATACTTTAAACTTCCTGTGATAGTGGCCCTTGGGAAATATACAAATGTCCCCTTAAGGAAATGTGAATGTTTCAGCTACATTGCTTCTGAATGCTCACCATACTTCTCAACATCTTAACACAAGAAATCTGGACAAAGCCAAAAATAATGGGAGGACAAAGGCCCAAAATAGTGATAGATTTTAATTATTGCTCTAATAAACTTATAAAGTTGCTAACAGAACAGGTTTTGCATTAGTGTGCATTTTCTGAAAGATATGAAGCCTGAAACTCAAATGTCTGTCATTGTTTAACGACATATATTCTCACTGATTTGGCAGAAAACCACAAATTTTATAGGGAACAGACCAAAAATTTGAGGTAGAAGTCTGAACATTCTGCAAAAATCTGGACAATTGGGAAGTATGATGCTCAGTGACTTTTTACTTTTAATAAAGGTCTTTTGAATGTTTTTCTCTATGAGTTTTTTTTCTGTGACCTTTTTACTTGTAGTTTTAATGACTTGATAAAAAAAAGAAATGGTTTAGAAAGTCATTTAGCAGCTTAATAAATTACCAGGATATTCCTAAAATGAGAGCCAATGACAAAGCAGTTCACTGCAGCTGGAGAATCAAGGAAACTCATTACAGCTCTGAAAATTAATCCTCCCCTCAGAAATGCAATATTGCTTAAAACTGGTCAAGAACTTAAGACAGTTACTGGGCAAGGACAAATTGGGAAAGAAAGTCTGGGATGTAAAGCTACGTAACTTTGCATGAAATGAGTTATACCGCTCTTTTCAGTGACCTGAAATTGATTATTTTATTTTCTACTGAGCCCCAAACTTGTATTCTATACCAAAGATAAGTTAAGTTATCAAGTAGAGTTTGTGGGCTTTTATGTGGTTAGATAAATGTAACTACTGGAATGTTGCTTATCCAACAAAATGGACTCCATACTGTTAAATCTGAATTGGCTTATAGACTTTTCCGCACATACTACAGACTGCACTGCTTTTTTTTGTGGACCTTTCCTACACCACATTTAGTGAACTGTGATTTTTGTGATCCACAGATATACAAACTATGATACAAGGAAAAGGGTTGCAGTACTTCTTGGGGAAATTCGATGATGTGGAGTATGGTAGCTAAGGTTGTGATTGTTCTATGCTGAAGAACTTGGAACCCATTTCAGGAAGATTGGCTGTACTGAGGAAAGATCATCTGTCTAAATTGTACGGTTCATAGAAAACTGTACTATCAAGGTGTTCTCTATGCACAAGATTTGTATGTGTACTTCACACATATGTTCCAAATAATTTATATTTAAGGTACATTGGTAAACATTCTGGAGAAAGCCAAAACCCTCAAGATAAATGATTCTACAAGCAAAAACTATACACAATGTTATAAGGCAATAAAAACCAGAATAAGGTCATCCAGTGCATGTTTTACAATATGCAGCACTGTGTAATTAATCTCTATCTAAAAAATATAAAAGCAAAGAATATGTCAAGTAAACTGATTCAGAATGCATTGCAGTCCTTGAAACTAGCAGCAGCTATGAATATTAATCAGGCATATGCAGTGCATGTCAAAGGTTGCACATTTTGAATGTATACATGTATGTATGCATTTTATTTTAACTATATCTAAACTGCCATTGTAAAAGCTCTAGTGTCTCTGAAATGACAGATAAGTTCTTAATGTTTAAACGTAACAAGACTGTCTTTCCTACACAACTGCAATATGGCAGGCTTTTTGAAGTCATGAGACATACTTTGGTATCATAAACCTTGTTGACCAAAGATAGTTGAACAAAGTGAGCAGACGGTTTAGAGTTATGAAATGGTAATGCATTTCAGAATCAGGGAGTTGAACTTCTACTAAAGGAAATACCAGATTTTCTGTGGATGAAAGTTGGAGTTGATTTATTCCTTTACAAGGATTCTGCTCATCTTCCCTTTGTTGTCTATTAAGATGTTCATCGTGTTTCACTGTTGCAGTCATTACACTTGGGTTATCCTTCTGGCAGGCAACCCGCAGTCAGCCCGAGTTCCAAAGTCTTGGTCCGGCGTCGGTTGCTGTCGCCTCTTCCCTGACGTCAGTGCGCCAGGGGTATAAAAGTTGCAACCGACGCCATTTTCCCCAGTCTTTCTTGCCGCATGGTGCCCGAAGCAAAAGCAGTTCGCAAGTGCCGGTCAGCCGACTCCTGAGATTTTCAACCGAAGTCTTCAATAAAGCTAAGTACCCCATTGGGGAAACTTTTTCTTGCTCCAGACCGATGTCAGTAAAAGTTAATAATTGTATTTCTTGTGGGAAGCAAATACCTCATAAGGACTTTCACTCTTACTGTATTCCTTGCCTAGGCCCTGACCACGACGTCACTAGTTGTCGGTTTTGTGCTTGATTCAATAAATGCACTATTAAATGTTTGTTTGATTTTGCTTTACATTATTTTGGCCGAAGGTTTAATTACATAATGCCATCGGAACAACCGAAGACCTGAATTTATAAAAACGCAAAGACAAAGAAAAGGACAGGCATCTGAGGTCCAAAACCGATGACGAAGCCTCTTCTACGCCAGTCGCTGGTTCTCAGTGAGGTGCTTTCGCAGCCCCTGACACCCGCTACCTCAGAGCCACAGGCTGTAACCAACAGCCATGTGGAGACACCGAGGCCTCTGGAAACTCAAGGTATTGGGCCTACGGAAACTATACCCTCAGATGGGTCCAGAGCCGCTGAGCAGGCATCGGCTTCTGAGGGTGTTTGCAGACCTTCACAGCGTACAATTAAGCCCACTACAGCAGCAAAGGCAAAGTCAAAAACATGATTAAAGACAAGGAAACAAGTACAGCATTCTCCAGAACAGTCATCCATGCCAAAGAAACAGATGCTTAAAATGGCCGAAGACCTAATTACTTTAATCAGGGATTCCCATCCCCCTCCTGACAAAAGGTCTAGGCAAGACACTGATTATGATTCCTCTGACCAGGTTTTCATTTCCTCTGATTCCTCTTCTGATCAGGGATATTGTCTCCCTCCCTATGAGGACTCTGCAGAAGAGTCCATACCTTCAGCCTCTCCACCTGAGGATTATTCTTTTGGGGAAACCCTGCACACCATGAGGGAGCATTTCCATTAGGAGAGCCAGGATTATTCAGAATCCAAGAAAAGGCTCAGAGACTTCCTTTTATTGCCTCAGCACAGGCCCCTGGCTATCCCTCCTGTGCTTGATATTGTTGATGATGTTTTTTCTGAATCCAGTCTGTCTCCTGATTCTTTACCCCCTGCACCAGTCAAGCCAGACAGGTACTACAGATTCCCTGACTCTCATAAATTTCTTTATAAGAACCCCGCTGCAGACCCAGAAACAATGTCTCAGGGTCCTAAAGGGGTTAAGGCTTCCACTGCTAAAAATCCTGTCCCCTCGGATAGGGATTCCAGAGCTCTGGACAGATGGGGGAAAAAAGTTTACACTTCTGCTACTTTAGCTGTAAGAGCTTTAAACTGTCAATTTCACATGCTTAAATACCAACAGTACCTCATGTCACTGTTAAAACAGAAAATGCTTTCAAATACAGAAGGTCTTGACAGTAAGGAAATGCAGGATTTATTGCATGCAGTTGAACAAGTGGGAAAGCATACTCTGCAATGTGATTTTGATTCATTAGAGGCTTCTTGTAGAGCCGCAGTTGCAGGCTCTGTTATTTGAAGGCATGCTTGGTTGAAAGAACAAAGTTTACCTGACCCATGTTAAAGTAAAATTATTGGATGCTCCATTACAGCATGATACTTTGTTTGGTGTTAAGGCAAAAAAATGGAGGATAAAGCAAAGTCAATGCAGACAGTGAAAGATTTCTTACAGGTTCAACCACCTAGATTTAGCAGAAACTGGCCTTCAAAAAATTGGTCCTTTCCGGTGTCAGACAGGCCACAAAGAGGCAGATACAGACACCCAAGAGGCAGATCTCAGCCCCAAGGCTCCTACAGACCTAAATGATGGGGTGCTTCAGCCCCCAAAGGAGGGGAAGACAAATCACAATCTTATAGGAAACAGTCCCAATGACTTCCCTCTGCAAATGCCAAGCACTTACCTTTTGACAGCACCCCTAGGGGGGAAGCTAGCACTTTTCTCAAAAAATTGGCACATGATCACCCAGGACCAATGGGTGCTGAATATTGTTTCTCAGGGTTACAGGTTACACTTCCACACGCTTCCAAAACCAAAAGGTATGCCAGACCTGCCAAAAAAACAATGGGCAGAGGCGCAAAAACAGATTGCTGCTCTTATGGACATGGGAGCTATTCAAAAAGTTCCACAGCAAGAACAGGGACAAGGATTTTACTCAAGACTTTTCTTAGTACCCAGAAAGGACAAAGTCCGGAGACCGATACTGGACCTGTCAATCCTAAATACTTTCCTGGATGTTCCAAAATTCAAAATGTTAACACTACATCAACTTCTGCCCATGCTGGGCAAGAAGGCTTGGCTAGTTAGTTTGGACCTCAAGGAGGCATACCTGCATGTCCCAATCAGACAGTCTTGCAGAAGATACCTCAGATTCATAGCAGGCTCAATGCATTACCAATTTTTCTGCACTGCTCTTTGGCTTATCTACTGCGCCCAGGGTCTTCACAAAATGCCTGGCACCAGTAATTGCATTTTGCAGACAAAAGGGAATTCAAATATATCCCTAATTGGATGACTGCCTTATTCAAGCAGAGAGCAAGGACATTCTTCTAAAGCATCTGGCATTTGTAAAAAGATTGCTAATTTGCCTAGGGTACACAGTAAACAAAAGAAATCAAAACTAGTGCCCTCTCAAGAGATAATATTCCTGGGTGCAAGCTTAAATACAACTGCCCAGATGGCCTATCTCACGCCAGACAAACAAAGGCAACTCACTCATTACTTTCAAATGATGGCAACAAAAACCCAGCTCCCTGCAAGAAAAATTCTGCAGGCCCTGGGCTTCATGGCATCCTGCATTCTACTAATTCCATATGCAAAACTGCATATGAGGAAACTACAATGGTATCTAAAAAGTGTTTGGACTCAGCATTGTCACAGCCTGGAGACAATCATAACTTTAATTCCCTGCCTACAACAGGAGTTTCGATGGTGGGCCCAGGCCTGTCACCACAACAAGGGACAGCCTTTCACTTTACCCACAGCCAGGCAGACAATAACAACGGATGCATCAGATTATGCCTGGGGGGCACATATGGCAGGAAAATGTATTCAGGGCATGTGGCTCAAGGAACAAATGCATCTTCACATCAATCAAAAAGAGATGCTAGCTGTACAGAATGCCCCGACAGCTTTCAAGGACCTACTACATCCAGGACAACTATTAATAAAGACGGACAATACCACAGTCATGTGGTACATAAACAAGCAAGGAGGCACACATTCCTACCCCCTATGCAGGCAAGCCATGACTTTGTGGAACACAGCACTGACCTATCAAGTACATCTGCAGGCACAATTCCTGCCAGGAACAAAAAATACACTGGCAGATGAACTAAGCAGAAATCTCATGGATCCTCACGAATGGAAACTAAATCCACAGGTGTTCAGCATGATAATGAGGAAATGGGCACGCCCAGACATAGATCTTTTTTGCCTCCCCTCACAATTACCAAATACAGAAATTCTGCACAAGACCTTATCACTCTCAAGCATGGAAAGTGGATGCTCTATAATTCAGCTGGAAAGGCCTGACAGTCTATGCCTTCCCTCCGATGCCTCTCCTTACCAAGGTACTCCTAAAAGTCAGACAAGAAAGGCCAAAAATTATCCTGATTGCCCCAGACTGGCCATGTCAGCACTGGTACCCAATCCTAAAGAGCTTGTCTCAAGGCCCAGCTTGGCCTCTACCTCAAATTCCTCAGCTTCTGACACAACAAAACAATCAGATTCTGCACAGTCAACTCAGAACCTTAAATCTGTCAGCATGGCAGATAATGTAGCCACTCAGACTGCACCTCTCTCTAAAGCTGTTATGGATGTCATTTTAGAAGCCAGGAGGCCCAGCACTAGGAAATCCTATGCAGAAAAATGGAAGAGATTCTGTGCTTGGAACCAGGCACAAGGGCTCGAACCACTTGTCCCTAATATATCTCAGATTTTACAATACCTAACTGAGGTGCTGGACAAAGGCCTATCTTTCTCATCAATTAAGATCCATGCCTCTGCCATTTCAGCTCATTACAATATGGAACCTCCTATTTTTTCACATCCTCTACTATGACAGTACCTCAGAGGGGCAAAAAATATATGACCCCCAAGGAGAGCACCAGTACCAACTTGGGATCTCAACTTTGTTTTAGAAAAACTCACACTGCCTCCTTTTGAACCAGCCAGCACAGCTGATCTAAAATTCTTATCATGGAAAACTGCTCTGCTCCTAGCAATAACTTCAGCAAGAAGAGTCTCAGAGTTACAGGCATTAATGGCTGTGGAACCTTTCATCATTTTTCATCAGGACAGGGTCTCTCTTAGGATGAATCCAACATTCATGCCAAAAGTGGTCTCCATTGTGGTCTTGAACCAAACCATTCATTTACCTACTTTCTACCCAAATCCCCAGAATAAAGGGGAGAGACATCTGCACGCTTTGGATATACACAGACAGCTACGATTCTACTTGGACAAAACAAAAGCTTTCAGAAAAACTGAGCAACTGTTTGTAGCCTATGCTGCAGGATCACAAGGAAAGCCTATTACAAAGCAGACAATTTCAAAATGGATAGGCCACTGCATCTGCTTCTGTTATGCACAACATGGCAAATCAGTGCCTAAGGGCATTAGGCCTCATTCTACCACAGCAGCAGCCACTTCAGCAGCTTTTCTGAGAGGAGTACCAACCAAAGACATTTTAGAAGCTGCAGCCTGGAGCTCAGTGCACACTTTCACCAAGCACTACCACTTACCTCTCTACTCTAAATCCAGGCAGGCTTTGCTACTGCAGTTCTGCAGGGCCTGGTAGCCTCTCCAAATCCAATTTAGAACCAGCCGCCCAACCTCTGCTTTGGGATTCTACCCAAGTGTAATGACTGCAACAGTGAAACACGATGAACATAGTACAGTTGTGTACCTACCATAAATGTAGATGTTCAAGTGTATTCACTGTTGCAGTCCAGGTTACCCACCCACCATTCCCCTTTTCATTGCTAGGACTTTTCTGTACTTCTCAACTCTATACAACCTATGTGGTGTATTTGCTTGTAGATGACGGAAATGTTTATAGTAATATATGCAT
Source organism: Protopterus annectens (assembly GCF_019279795.1). Classification (NCBI taxonomy): domain Eukaryota; kingdom Metazoa; phylum Chordata; order Ceratodontiformes; family Protopteridae; genus Protopterus; species Protopterus annectens. Next base: position 1,524,558,999 of record NC_056739.1, read on the forward strand.
GTTTTTTGGCATAATTTTATCTTTCCAACCTTCCTATCTGGGGGCACCTGACATCTGGGGCAAGAAAAACTGAAGAAAATGGCGTTGGTTGCAACTTTTTTACCCCTGGCACACTGACGTCAGGGAAGAGGCGACAGCAACCGACGCCGGACCAAGACTTTGGAACTCGGGCCGACTGCGGGTCGCCTGCCAGCAGGATAACCCAAGTGTAATGATTGCAACAGTGAATACATTCGAACATCTACATTTATGGTAGGTACACAACTGTACTTAACATTAACAGTTTTTGATATTCATGGTTCATGAAGTGGTACATGGTCTGCATTACATAAGCCAGAAGTTTTCACAATTTTGCTAAGCAGTGAGAATTTAAATATAACACCTGAAGTTCAAAGTATGTTCAAAGTGGGATCCAGTCTTTTAGGAAACTGATGAGAAAGTGAGAAAGGAATGAAACCATCTTTAGGGACTACAAAAATGCAAACCTATTTCATCTTTAGAAGACTTGTAATTAAGCCCCAACAATTTCCTGCAAATGGACCCAAGTGACAGGGCTGCCACATTCACATCTAACTTTTACTAACAGCTCAACAGCTGCATAGAAACGTCAGTACCTGTCTGCCATAAGTATTGTGGCAAATTCAGGAATAAGCCAGTGTAGTGGAATTTCCATATTAATAGAACACACAACAAAAGAAGGAAACTTATATAATCTTGTAGAAAATCACCACCCCCTTATCTCAAGACCACATTGAAACATGCCAGCAAGGAAAGTACAGTTGTGTAAGTCAACTTCTGATAAGAGTAGGTGTTTTGAACATGTCACTGCTAGAGTAGCTATAAGCAACATGGGACATCCTGCCAAGGATTGGACCCAACCATCTTTCTTTACAAAGCTTTAGTGCTCCTCCCACTTGCCCTAATTACTGGTAACTATGAGTGATGCACAGAAAACTAGTGGCTAGGGTGCCAAATCCTTCAGAGTTGGCTTACCTCAGAAGATGGAAAGGCTAAAGCTCTACCAGATAGGAATACAAAAACAGTAAATCTCATAACCTGGCAAAAAAATAGGGGGATGAAGGGAGGGACTAGCTATTGCAGCAGTGACCTATTAGAACATCTGCTGTTATTGTAAGTTTACTTGCACACCTGTACTATGTCTACATTTAGATTACCACTGCAGTAGCCTTAAGCAGAATGGGATGAATACCTTATCTTATTTTTTAAACAAGAAACATATTTATTAAATTATCACGTATGACATAGGCAGTCTTACATTTATATAAATGAAAACAAACCATCCTGATACAATTCTAGTTGCAAACATTATGCATTACAAGCTACGCTGACGTAACTGTAGTTGCAAACATAATGCATCACTTATAATCTATTCAGTCATTGTCAGTCAGACATTACATAGCTCATTCAAATCCTGCCTTCTTTTACGTTCCTCCTCTGCATTTGTTGCTCCACAATTCCTATTTTTTCTTATGTAATTTGTTCTTGCCCTTTCCTAAAGATCCCAATTCCTGTTGTTTTATCTCTGTTGCTATATTCACTGCTTCTGGTACAATTGATTTAGACTTTGATTTCCATTTTCTACTAATTGCTTTTTTTTTTGTAACCACCATAATTCGACTCAGCAAGGCCTAGGGAATTCCAATTATGCATCATAGTTCAAAAAATCATTTCCTTAGTTATTCCAGTTTGCTCACCCAGTATCTCTGACAAAGCAGTCTGCAGGGACTCTTTAAAGTGTGCCAACTCATTACACTCCCTGAAAATATGTTTCCAGTTACCTGTTTCTACCCCATTCTACTTGCGGAAAATTCTTTGGAGTCTACGCACTTGGGGTATAAAAATACCTATGTAAACACTTCCAAGCAAAGATCATAAATCTTCTTGAGTTTGTTGCATATTTGGGAGACATACACATATCCCCCTATTGTTTCTTTGTGAATTGCTTATCCAATCTCTCTTCCCAATTCTTTCTAACCTCCACTGATTTATCGTGCAATATTTTACATGCTGTACTAAGTATTCCTTTTTTAACAGCAGCTTCTATTCTAGATTCTACTAATAACTCTACCAGTGCTGGCCTTTCATGTAGGACCCCCCTATTTCTTTCTCTTTGCCTATACTCTGATATCAATCCCTGATAAGGAAGGCAATTGCTAACCTGCAGAACAAATACATTTTTGGCCTCTTCCCATTCCATTACCTTTACCTCTCTAATTTTTTGCTCGCAATACCTTGGTTCCTTTGCCAGTTTTCTTCAATAAATTCCAGCCCCCTCTTGCCTATTGTCTACATCCTTAATTGTAGTAATCTCCGTTTCTGTGCTGGCTTAGTTCTTAGTATACTTTCTGCTACTTTATGAATGTAATATTCTGTATGAATGTTGTTATCCTCCTTAAAGGTCTGCATTCAAAATCCCAGACTGCCTTTGTTTCTTGAGCTTCCCCCCAGTTTCATCATCATCCCTTTCCACTCTGAGTTATAATTTTCTTTTTGTGCTTTGTATAGGAGCCTTAACTGTGTTGCTCTGAAATGAATACCTTCTCTTATTAAGGGAAGTGGTGGATAGATCAGAGTCCAGGGTCCAATGGAAACTAACCCTGGTAAAGCTTGCTCTATAGCTAAAGAATGAATCTAGTTTGTAGTGTTTGGTAAAGGTGTGCATAGAAGACAAGTTGCTGCCTCTAGTGTGTTTGTAGAGTCCACTCCCTTTCCAAAAAGCCACAGAAATAGTCAGGATTTTAGTAGAGAGAGCCTTGAATTTGCCTGGAAATTACTTGTTACGGTGACAATAACAAAACGTAATAGTGTACAACAACCATTTAGAAGTCTGTTTAGACACTTATTGTCTTTTCTTCTTACCTTCATAAGAGACAAACAGTATTACAAGTCCTGAAGGATTTTGTTCTGCCAATGTAGTACCTAAGTTGTCTATAGAGATCCAGAGGGTGAAGATTCTTCCTGCCTTGTTTTTTAGGTTCTGGAAAGAAAATAGGGAGATAAATAGTCTGCCTTAGTGTACACTCTGAAATGACCTTAGACATAAAGAAGGATTTTTTCTTATAGTTATCTTATCTTTGTGAAATAAGAGAGATGGATGGCTGACCATATAAGCTTGTAACTCACATACTCTTATAGAAGTCAGAGCAATAAGACACACTGTTTTCTAAGATAACAGCTTCAAGTTAGCCCCATGAGCAAGGTTCAAAGAAAACAGTGCACGGTTTTCTAAAACAAAATTAATATCCCAAGCAGGAGCTATTTGTCTGCTAGATAAGCATATATGCAACACCCCTTTCAAAAACTGTTTCACAAGACGTAGGTGTAGAAAGGGAGGGATCCAAGGACAGGCAAGCAAAATGGCTGAGAAATTAATCTTGATAGAAGAAAAAGAAAGGCCAAAGGATGACAGACAAGTACTGAATTATCACAGAAGTCTGAGCCTTAAAACGATCCTTGTTCTTTTATTGGCACCAACTAGACAATCTTTTCCACTTACCTATACACGGTAGATGTTTTTGTACAGTTGAAGTTTCTTTGCCTGTGTTATTATCTGCTGCATTTCCTCAGAAAAAATGGTGCTTAAAAGGTATTAAAATCCTTTCATGCAGGGAGGCAACTGAAGGTATTCAACATTGTGCTGTATTAAACTCCTACTGTCTTGTGTGAGTAAGCCCACTGTGTAAGGAAGCTTATGGTAATAGCCTTGTCCTTTTTCAAACAAAGGAATAACCACTGTTATGTCAGCCATAATGGGGTCAGCATATTTATCTATGTAAAGTCTTTCTGAATCTTGATAAGAAGTCTGGATATCAGAGGAAAGGGTGGAAAGGCATACAGCATCATTCCTATTTATGAAAATGAAATGGCATCTGTCTTCCACACTAGTCTGCAAAGAGTTCTAGAGCAGAAGTTCTTTAATTGTCTGTTTTGACAGGAAGCAAACAGATCTACTTGAGGAGCTCCCCACATAATGATTGATTCCTGGAAGACACCTGGGATGTAACTTCTATTTGTGATGGTCTGTCCTGGTCCTGTACAGCTTCTTGGACCCAAAGTTTTGCTCTGACAGAATATATTTAACCTGAAAGGATGAACTGAAATGAGTTGCTATATCCCAGGCTACCATAGCTAGTCTGCAAAGGGGGTAGGGTTTGGTCCCGTCTTCATTTATGATTCACATCACTGTGGTGTTGTCTATGATTCCTGACAGAGGCCCTGGAGTCCAGAGTGGTCATATAGTCAATGAGTGGCAGGTAATCCTAGTGGAGAACTTATCTGCCCTGTCGAAAGGAATTGCTAGCTGATTATCGATCTGCAGAAGCTCACTGAGGGGTGCACCGTTCAGCAGCAAGAAACGTCTGCAGTGTTTTTCATCCTAGTCACTGATTTTCTCTACATCCTTCTTGCTTATCAGTGGCTAAGGCATGTGAAAGGAGCCCTAAATCTTTGGGAAGCAGGTCAGCTGAGTCCATTTATTTTCAGAACTTCCTATAGTCCTTACAGCTATTGTAGAACTGATGTAATGATGAACATCTTAAGAGTACTGTTAGAAAATGTAAAACAGTGTTTTGAGCTTAAGGTCAGTACATATACCAAAGGAATCTTTCTTTAGCTGTGTCAGGATATTAAGGAATAGTGTGCAACAATGCACTGAGCTCATGTATAATGATATCACAAATTGTAATCCCAATGATATAGCTTATGTATATTAGCAGACAAGTTTATTGTTTACCCATCTTCCCACATTGTTGTCCAAGTAACAAGTCTTAAAATACCTGTCAAAGACTGAAAATAATACTTTTGTGGGACCAGACAACATACCAGGCTACATTCTCATCAGTACAAAGTATGGACTATCTTAACCTCTTCTTTAAATTCTTAAACACAGCCTCTCAACAGGGCTTGTGCCTAATGGATGTAGAAGAGCCACCATGACTCCCCTACACAAGGGTGGCCCCTCTACAGATCCAGGCAGATATAGGCCGATCAGCCTCACCACCCTTTTCAGAACTCATTTATGCATGCAGTCAACTTAAATGATTTAGATCCCAGTTGTTTGGTTTTGCAAAGGTTAGTCCCTGTCTCCTGAACCCAGTAAGCATCTTTGAAATGGTCATAGAGGTTGTGGACAGTGACTCAGTGCACACTACTTATCTTAATATCACCAAGGCTTTTAGCACAATCCCTCATGCTGCTATTGTTAAAAGATTAGAAAAACCTAATGTAAACCTGTATATTATCCACTGGATTGCATACTGGCTATCCATCAGATCCCAAGTTGTGAAAGTTGCCAGTAACCTCTCTAAACAGAAAATTGTAACTAGTGCAGTACCGCAGGGATCAGTGGTATGCATTTTCCTAATTGGCATTTATTTTACAGGTATCCAATCCAGTATCCCAGAAGTATGGTTAACCAAATTTGCTAAAAACTGCAAACTGAGCACTATTACCCACATGTCCACTGATATCAAACAGATCTAGCAAGAGCTGTAATATTAATATACCTGTTGTACTGAAAATGGTTTTGGGTCAAATGCAAAATAGTGCAGCTTAGCAGTGTTTGATAAAAAAAAAAAAAAAAAAAGCTGTTCCCATCTCATATGTTGTAACTGGTACTCCTCTTCAGACATGATTATAACTGACCTGGGTGCTTATGTCGACAATTGTATGTCATTTGATTATCATGTTTCACCATAGTCAGAAAATCCTTCTGTTTGTCCTGTTAATTTCCAAGGGGAATATCTTCAAGAGCCAAGGAAGCCATCCTGCTGCTGTACTCTTCCAATATTAGACCCGTCATTGAATACAGTGCCTCTTTTGCTATGTATAAATCGAAGCAAATTGCTCAGTTAGAAAGACCCCAAAGATACCTTACCAAGAAAATCAGAAGCCTTTATATCTTTCAGCTCTTCAGATACAGTATCACGACTTTCATTGTACTTGGTAGCTTATAGGCTACTCCAAGGTGACTTATCAGTTTCTTTTTTGAGACATTAAAGACCCAGTTTTATTTGAGTTTCTTTTTCTTTGCAAAATCTGTGGTTGATGAACAACTGCACTAGAGACCTAAATTTACACCAACAAATAAACAAAAATTTGCTGGATAACTAACTCAATGCATTCCCAGCCTATGGATTAAGTTAATATAAAGGTGAAATACACGACTACTTTGACTTCATTTAAGGCTCATCTTTAAGACTGGATTGGTAGACACAAATTTACCCAAGGATATCATGTACAGTTTTGCTCAATTTGAGAGGCACTATTTATACTAATTATAATCCATTTAGCATACTGGTTAAGGTGTTTACCTTATAGACACAAGGTGCAGGGTTTGATTACTAGTAATTACCAATGAACAAGGGTTGGTACCCACTTATATGGTTAGGATGTTGGCATAATGGTTAAGGTGTTTACATTGCAAGGAGTAGGGTTTGATTCCCACCTTGGAGAAATTGGCTAGGCTTAGAATGGCCTGCAAGGGCAGCTGTCCTAGTACTTGCCTATGAATACACACACACGCAATTAACTAGCACATGTAACTTTCTTTTCCCCTGTGTGTGTGTGTGTGTGTCTGTGTGTATATATTTAAACCCAACCAAAACTCATACTTTTAAACTTTGTCAAAACAGTGAAATTGTAAGATTAAAGATGTCAAGATCAAAAATAGATAGATTAATTCCATCTAGTGAAAACCAAAAGGGGTCTCTGTCATGTAGCTGTTTGTGCTGAATTACACAAATACCCAGCTGTGGGACTGCATACCCACCCTGTGGTTTGCAAATTTCCTTACCTTTTCTAATGCTGCAGGCTTGATGGCCTGGTACCAAAATAAATGTAGCACTGTATCCAAATAAGCCACCTTAACATCAGGTATTAAACTCTGAAGAACAGTAGAATCTCTAAGTATGAAGTACAGGTAATGGCCGTATTTGAGTAATACCCAAATAATTTCTGCCCAAATAAACTAGCATCTGATGAATTTGACCTAGCTCATTAATGATCCATTAAAATGTTGGCAAAAATTTATCCCAAATCAAACATGGAACTGCTTTCTAAAAAGAACTTTGGTTGAATGAAAATCCAAAGCTAAGCTCTTGCCTTCTGTGTGAACTTTTGCCCTGTCATCTCCTTACCAAATAAAGGAATGCCCCAAAATAATGATAAGAAATTGTTCTGAAAAAAAGAAATAAAAACACAAATAACGTGACATAACCTAACAAATATAAGCCAAATAGGAATTTGAAGACCATCTCTCTGTTTGCTTTATACCTTCTACAAATTGATCTTGATGAGCTAAATCCAAAGCCTCTCCCATTATAAAGGACTGGGGGGATCGCTCACTTATGGGAAAACCTTGATGCAATAAAGTCTTACTCAAACAAGAGTCAAGGTTGTTAGCAGTTATATAACAAACAATTGTGAAAGAAAAAAACAGTTTTCTCCAAATTAATGGGGTTGGACAAAACATAACACCACCAACCTATAGGGCAAAGCAATGGTTCTGCAGCCTTGTCCAAAAATGGTCCATCCCAAACTAGTCCATCTTAGACTTAACACCTACCAAGATGGAGTCAGAAACCATGAAAACATGCTTCCATCTTAAGGACCCCAAAAGTTTGTTGATGTGAAAAGTGCTTCTATACATAAAGGTAAGTTATGTGGCCCAAAACTGCATAATTATGGTAATTAGGTGAAACAGCATGAACACCTACTAAAATGGATTTAGTAGGGAATATCCTATGGGTCACCAACAGTCTGAAATAAGCTCTTCATTCTATCTCATCCTTATAGTACTCTGATCAACCTCCAGTGTTTAGTTATGTTCTGAAATTTAAAAACCTTTGAAAATTAACTGATGGCAGCTAATAATAGTATGAAAGTGGAATGGCCTTTGCATTCCAAATAATAATAATATGCTAAATAAAAATGCCATGACCAGGATTTCTCTTCAAAAGGGAGGTTACTGCAGAATTGGCTAAAATGTTTGATGGCTACTCGATAAGCAGTCGTATTACTGGAACCCATGCATTCCAGCTCAAGAAACTTTTTATTTATCTATCAACCAAATCTCCACTGGAACTTAGGATGGAATAAGATCTGCCCTAGGTGCCAGCAGCCTTGAATTTGGATACCTGCAAATGAGAGAAAGAGAGAGAATCATCCAAAAGAGTGTAATTACTGATACACACTGCATATAAAAAATAAATGCACAATCAGCAAAACTAAAAGCTGAAAAACTGCCTGGAATCAAATTGATTTGGAAAGCTTCTTAGATGAGAACTGAACGACTGACATAATATCTAATCTGAAACGGTCTTCTGAGTTCTCATATGATCCTGCCATATGAAAACTGCCATCTAAATAGGAAATACTTTAGGTTCATAGGTAAGTACTAGGCTATCTGTCCGAGGGCATCTATAAGTCTAGCCAGAATTGTGTTGGCTTTCGCCGCCCCCTTAGATTAGTTCCCTGTGCCTTGGTCCAGCAGAGCCATTAGTTCCCTGTGCCTCTGTCCAGCAGAACCACTGCAGTGATCCCCGGGGTAAATTTTACTTTTCCCATCCATTCGTCAAGGTTTCTCTTGAAGAGTGTTAGTGAGGGGCTCTGCCTAATGTAGATTGGAATCCTGTTCCAAAGCATGGGGAGTCTCTGGGACAGGAATCTATCCCTCCAGCACGTCCTATTTATCGTTGTGACGAGGTTTAGATCCCTAGAGCGTGTGGCTCGAGGGGATTTGTTTTTTTTTTTTTTTTTTTTTTAGGTGGAGCATGTCCATCAATTCTGGGTTGGACATGGCCTTGTATGTCAGGCAGAGATCACCTCTGAGTAAGCGGTACGCAGCTGAGTACAGCTAAAAATGTTTTGTCTTTTCTCCTGTTTTTAGACCAATGAGTATGCCAAGGAGCAAAAAAAAAAAATACTTGCCATTAAAGTGCACCCCCATATCAAGTCTTTATCTGCATCTGTAAATTGCTGTAAAGAGACATTAGACACCCATCCATCTTGCCAAAATGTTTCAATATTGAAATATGACAAGAAAACTGCCCATAGTCTTAAATCTGTTTTGACTTGCTAATCAATCCTCACTTTGTAGTTATCATTACCACCCCCTCACAAGCAGTTGAATAAAAAGCTAATAAATTTCGGACACCAGCATATTAGTTTAGCATGTGAAATTTAGCAAATCATGCAACTACATCACATTTCCAAGTGCTACTTTCTTTCATAACCAGAAGTCTTAGATGCAATACAAAATGCTGTTCATCTTGCTTTGTGGCAAATGAAAAGAAAGGAAATTACATCAATTTTGAGTTCTAAGAATGCAATTATCTTTGAGGGGGCCTTCTACCCTATCCTGAACTAAAGAAACACCAACCTCTTCACATAATTCCTGATATGACTAGCTTCCTTTCTAAACCTAACACAACTAGTACATGAAGGCACTAGACTAAGCTCTCATACTAAAGTTAGCTCAATACCTAATGTCCTCTTTACTAATATTCCTGACAAACTACATGCCCTGAATATTCTACCTAACTACATGAATAACCACAATCCTCTTCTGTATACCTGGGCATTTAGAGCTTCCAAACTCAATTCAGAAGTTTCTCAAAACTACATCATGAAATCCTACTGAATGAACTTATCCACATTGACTCAAATACTTCCCTATCGACACTCTGTAATTTGGTTGTACCCATCCAGCATAGGCTATACCCCCTGAAAAAAGTAAGATGTCAGTAAAACTGTTCATCTGGCTCAACCAAGAGTTATGCTATCTCATAAAACATAGAGACTTAGCTTGGAAAGAATGGAAAGTTGATGCCTTGAATAACGTTAAGCACAATAAATTTCTTCATTTAAAGCAACAAACTAGAACAGATATCAAATTAGCAAAAGCTGAATTCCTAGGTCAACAGCTTCTAAAGCACCTTGTTTGTTTTGCACACAATTTTGGCAGTGTATCAAATGTGTCTAACAAAATCATCTTTCCCAAACAATCCCCACATTCATACTCCCCTTAACTACAATTAATGCTATCACTGGAAGCATATCAAATTCCCCATCATACAGTAGTGCAGACTTCATTCATATTCCACCAGTAACTCTTTCTGTGTCCCTTTCCAAACTAATGCAATGCCCCCCACACCCCCTTCTACTTTAAAAGTGTTACCAAGAAAAGAATGCAAGAACTGTTAAAAAATGATCCACTGAAATTACAATTCCTTCTTCCACGCTCTCTACCTGAAAATCCTTGAATCCTCAGAGTAGACAGCCCTATTCTTAGTAAACCTCTTGCATTTATATTTAAGTTATCCCTTACTACAAAAAATTGTTCCTTTCAATTTTAAACACACAAACACTAATTATACTTCTCCCTAAAACACTGAGGGTAGTAGACACTTTTGACTTCTGTTTTTATTGCTAACACTTGCCCACAAGCAAAAATACTTGAAAATATAATTTATGAGCAGACACTAGAATATCTTTCTAAATATGGTATGCTGACTGTGAAACAACATGGTTTCCATTTCCATCCCAGTTATAGTATCTTAACTGCACTATATATGCTCAGTGATAAATTTTATAATAATATATATCAAGGTCTGGTGACGGTTGCCAATATTTTTTTTGTTATTGTGCAATATTTCTTTATATCAAAAAAGACTTCAAAACAGTAAATCTTGAGCAGTTAATAAATAAGCTTACAGAATGTGGCTTCTCTCCAGAGGTTGTACAGTGGTTTTACAACTACCAGTCCAATCGATTCTACACTATATATGGAGCTTACAATTCCTCAGTAAGTGGAAACATTTCCTGCAGAATTCCACATGGGTCCAAAGTTGGACCACATCTATTCTTATTATTTGTTAACAGTCTCCCGTGGGACCTTCCAAAGTCTGACTGCATGATGCATGCAGCTGATGATGTGTTCAGTAGGCATGGGAAATCAACTCTTGAAATCTTTACAAAGCTGCATTTTGATTTGAAGTACTTTGGAACTAGTCAGCAAACAAACTTGTAAATACCAGTAAGACCACTGTTAATGCTGTTTGGCCCAGATCAAAATACTAAATGGGCTCCTATCACTGTTATCACTGATTCCTGTTTTATCATTTTGCTTACACCCACCTCTCAAAGATACTCCGGAATTGTGTTAGATTCTTCTCTCTCTTTTATTCTCACATACAGACCCAAATTAACAAAGTACTAGGACAACTTAAAGCAGTTTATGCAATATCCATTGTCCTCACTCCAGAAGCTAGATGTTCAATAGCCACCAGTGTACAGATTCCTAGTATCCAATACGGATTGTTCTTTATTGTTGCAAACTCAGATGTTAATACCACGTTATTATAAGCCACCAAATGATATACTGTGCTTCATCAATCTAGTTAATCATACAGAATGTCACTGCTCTGCAGCAAAGAAGAGTAAATGGCTTACAGTTTCATCAGGACATGAGATACTGCTTAACATTTACAAGTTTTGCAATACTGGACACTGAGCACCTTTAAAGACCAAACTCTCTAAAAGAGATTGCAATTATACTCTTAATTACAGACAGCATTCAGTTAGCCAGACCTCTGTGACAATAGGAGGTACTGCCAGCCATGCCAGGAGAAGTAGGACAGTGGATATGTAACATGTGCCAGCACTACCAGCTGGAACTTTGTAAAGAATTATATGTCATTTGTGTATCAAACTGATTTGCACAGATGCTTGTGTTTAAAAATGTATTTAAAAAATTGCTTGTGTTAAAATGTATCAGAAGTGCTTCCTGCTGGACAGAAAATAAATGTACATGCATTATTGTAACTGTTTAAATGTATACATTGAAATAGCGTATACTGAAAGTGAAAAGGTTAATCCACCTGACTTGGGGAAAAAATACTCTTGAAATTAAATTACTTTATGGGTCAAGCCATATATATGTTATCCCACAATTTTGAAGGGAGCCAGAGACACAATGTCTGTGCTGGAGAATAGCTTACATATCCTGTGGGAAGAAAGGAAGTGTTTTATGACTTCCAGGAGATCTGAGCAAAGCTCTGTCTGTGTGTAAGGTAACATACAAGTGCTAAAATTCTGTCAGCTTCTAGTGTTAGTGAGTGTGGGAAGCAGAGACAGATGACCAGATGCAATGTCATTTTTTAATCCGCTCTGAAGTAATATGTAGATATTAGTAGGAGAATGCTCAGAACTCATTATTCTGTCTTGGATCTGACAACAAGGACCAGTCACCCATTTTATCTTGCGGTAGTAAGTAACTTAAGTAGGGAACGCTAATTCTCTTTTAGATTAGTCAGGAAAATATGTGAGTAAAAGTACTATTTTTCTATAACTGTGTGAAACTTTCCATTGGTGTTATTTTTAATATCTCCTCTTCTGAAACTCTGGTGTTTACTGTAAATAGATATTTAGTATTTTCCTGTTCTTTTATTATTTGTTATTAAATATGTTGAAACTCCTCATTGTGGCTGGTCCTTTTAAAAAATATTTAGGCTTTGAGAGTATTTGCACTTATTTATTTGGTGATAACTATGGCCACTCCTGAAAGCCTGGCTGTTTGGTCAACATTACCATTTGTATTAATATTAATTTCACTCAGTATAATTGAGTACCCTTGTAAGATCGTTAGGTAGCTGGCTTTGTAATGCTTGGTGGCAGTGATAACTACCTTATAGTCTAGGCAGAAGGGTGCATAGCTAGTAAACATGTGCCATCCTTTCCCAGGTGTGTGTGTGTGTGTGTGTGTGTGTGTGTGTGTGTGCAAATCAAATCTCAGAGTGTGTGTGTGTGTGTGTGTGTGTCAGCTACTTGGAGCAGGGACTTGAAGCTCTGGTTTCACAGAGAGAGCGGTGGAGGACTTGGCTTGGGCACTTGGCTGAGGACTTCACTCTGCATCTGTACCAGTTGGGAGTCTTATTGGGGACCTGGATGGAGACAGACACACACAGACCCTGGGCTGAATGTGTGCCCTATGTGCTGTTACGGGAAATTGTGCCTGAAACAGAGAGGTCTCCATCTGGAAATACTGAGTGTATCCATTTTTTTGTTCCAAGTGAATGTCCCACTCCAGTGCCAGTGGTGAGGATTCAGGCTCCTTGATTACTGGCCCATAGTGGGAACGTCGCAATATATTTATATTTTAGTATATCCTTGTATCTGTAAATATGTTATATTTATTTCTTATGGTATACATGCATTTGAGCGAACGGCTGATGTCCGAATGTGAACATGTCGAAAGCAAAATCCCAAGATCGCAAAATGTAGAATCTGCAGATGCCGAACCCGGGATTACCGAATGCCGGCCAGGCTACTATTCCCCCATCTTGACCTATGGTAGCGCTTGTTGCGGTGATTGTACGATCGGGAATTTCGAATTCGGTGTTGTGCGCAACATTACAAGCATTCCCACCTACGGGTTTCGACATTTTGGTTCAGAATTATGACAGATCAACATTCGATCGTGCAACCAAACGTATGTATTCCATTTCTTATGTAATCCTATTCACCTTGGCTGTCGCTGGAAATGGTCCATTTAGATTGGCACACTACCCCAATACGCAAATATAAATAAATTCCATTTACTCGCGTAATACTGACTCAGGTCTTATCATATTCATTGAAATGCTTCTTTGGAATTGAACTGCAAACTAATTTGCTCTGTCAATGATAAACTGTATCTATCTGAAAATTCTAAATGATCTGTTCCTAAATAAAAATTCATTACTATGTTATATTTACAGCTACATTACTGCCAATGTCTATGTATGTTTCTACATAAGCAGTTCTATATTCTGTTGTATGTTTAGTTTTATTTCCTGGCCTCTCTCACTTGTGTTGTGACTGAAAAGGGTCCTCAAACCAGTTCACCTACCCAGTTAAATAAAATGAAACAAAATAAAATTAAATACATGAGCATAGTCCAGCCATGACACCTGTTTCACATTCGCCCACAGTAAGAAAATCATCTAGGTAATGAACTGCAGCTTGGGAAGGGAAACTCTTCTCTTCCCAACACCATCAGAGGGGTCTGCCAAAAAGCTCATATGTGGGGCAAGCCACAGAGCAGCCCATTTGCATAGCTAAATCAAAATAACAATTTTCCCTCGAATGGTATCCCCAAGTCTTGTGAATGGATGGGGAACAAGCAAAAAGCAGTCTAAATATTTCTTTGGCACACACAAAATTACAAGAACATTCTGAGTCTAATTATTGGTTGATCTGTTTGGTCTCTATAGCTGTGTGTTCTAGTTGCAATAGCTTCTTTGTGGAAAGACCATGCCGATGATGTCACATTTATACAAGCACTGGTATGCTATTTTGACCAAGGCTAAAAATAAAACTCTTGATCTGATGATGTCAGTTTTCATTCTCTCCTCAGCTGATGGGTTTGGATCCAATCCTTGGATTCATCTTGCCCAATGAGGAGGATTGAAAATGGACAACACAGATGGAATGTTATGGTAAGTACATAACTTCTTTATTAATGCAGTGTAGCTACAACTTCTACAAATGTATCTATGTAAGTGTATATCATCATCATCATCCCCCTTTTTCCCATTTTCTACATGGGCTCGGGGTGTTGTGTTAACTGTCGCCATCTCTCTCGATGTAATGCACACTCCTATCTTCTTCAACACTCATATCTGACTATCTCAGGTCTTCTCTCACACAATCCACCCACCTCTTTGTAGCATGCACTCGTTTCCTCTTACCTTCTTCCTGTTAGTCCCAAATCTTCTTCACCAGATTGTCTTCTGCTTTTCTGCACGTGTCCGAACCAGCGTAATCTGGTCTGTTTGATATTTTTGGCAACTGGCACTACTTTGGCTTCTGCTCTTATGTCCTTATTTCTTCATCTGTCCCTCAGTGTGCATCCTACCACTCATCTCGGGCACTTCATATATTCATAGGAGGTTACTAGCCTCATGACCCTATGGCTTTTACAAGCCTAGCCATGTTATACCCTGGTTCCCTAATTGACCTTGGTTAGATGGTCGTTATTCACAGAGCAAATGTATGATCAGCACTGACTGCTGCTGTCCATGAGGGACATAGGTGGCACCCCTGGGGTGAATTTATGGTCTCCCATCCAATTGTCTAGGTTGCTCTTGAATAAGGATCATTGAGGAGCACTTCTTAATGTGATTTGGGAGTTTATTCCAGAGGACCGTCAGTCTCTGGGAGATATATCTACTGTATCTCTCCAACACGTTCTGTTAATGTCACAGGCTAGGTTGAGATCCCTGGAGCGAGGACTTTTGTCCCATTTGATTTGGAGATCTGCAGCATTTCCATTAGAGCAGGGTCAGAGACTGCTCTGTAGGCCAGACACAAGTCACCTCTCAGCAGTCTGTAGAATACAGAGTATAGTGACAGGGCTTTCAGTCTTTAGAAGTAGGTCATGTTTTGAAGGCACTGAATTTTCTTAGTGAGAAACTTCTGTGGTCTCTCCAGCTGCTGCAGGTGTCTGGTGAGGTATATGCAAAAGGGAGCATTGTTCTTTATTAGTGATTTGATGAGGGTAGAGTACAGAGGAGTTATAACATCCTTAGTCTTGGATGCAATGCCCTTACTTATGCGAAGCGCAATGTAGAAGGCTTTCCTTACCACTGTGGCCACATGGTGATCAAAGATTAGATTGCTATCAACCTGTGTTCCCATATCTTGCATCACTAGGTTTTTGCAAAATCCCAAAGAATAAGGCACCATGTCTGGAACAACAAATTAATTTATTATAAAGAGCTTTTCATCCACACCAAATCATCAAATGTCATCAGATACAAGTACTTCATTCACAAGAAACAGTTTAAATAACCCTCTCAGTAAGTCACATGACATTCCAGCAAAAAAATTTAAAGTGGTAGTCACATCTATTTAAGGAATAAAAGCATATATTTAAAATTACCATGCTAATATTTCTAAAATCCACAGTTGCACTAGTTAAAACAAAAATATGTTAAACTTCTGTCCAACAATTTAATAGAACAGTAAGTATGAGTATAAAACTTAAAAAATGTAAAAACATATTTGGGGGAAGGGTCCCCAGTACTATCTCATTAGATTTTTCAATTTCAAAATACACATTAGGGAACACATATCATTGAGTCCTGGGTGGTTGTAGGCATTTAATCAAATTTGCCAAATATGTTTGACTATTTGGTGTGGATGAAAAGTGCTTTATAATAAATCAATTTATTGTTCCAGATGTGGTGCCTTATTCTTTGGGATTTTGCAGTTTATTTTTTTTTTTGTTTTTGTCAAGAAAACAGCAACTGTGACATGAAATATAGCTCCAATTCTCATAAAATACAACTTCCAAATTTCACATGGTACAAGCAAATATTCCTTTATTAATAGGTAAGCATTTTCACCACTAACTTTGGCTTCCTCAGACCATATACATACTACTAGTGGAAAAAAACAATCTTTGAATACACTTCACTGTTTTTTTTTTTGTGTTTCGTTGGGATCACTAGTTTTTTGCTTACGGGGGTGCTGTCAGTATTGTAATATGCAGGGACTTCCTCTTTGCCAAAGGAGATAAGAATGCACTTTTTGCATTTAGTTTTGTTCTGTGGCTTTGGCACCAATCATGTCTGTGTTAACCCTTTGTGTAATTAGCTAACATCATTTGGGGACTCAGTGATTGTGCTAGTTTGCAGTCATCAGCAAACTTGGTAAGCCACAGGCCATCAACTTTTTCATGGATTTCTGAGACATACATTCCAAACAGTAAAGGGCTCAGCATGTGTCCTTGTGGTATGCCACTGGTAACTGGTCTACTGGTAGAGGTGGAATACCCAGCTTTGCATTCTGTTGGTGAGCCCATTGGCTACCCCTCTAGTGATGTATGGGTTAGTCCCTAGATTTTTTTTTTAATCTCGCCAAGTCTTTTGGGTTGCTAATACCATGATGGGAATAGACCCCATTCCTAAGTCAAAGTACTATTAAAGTTCATGAAATTAATATTGTTTCAGTCTTTGATGTTAGCCAAAAGTGCTCTTCGCAGCATCTGCATTGTGCCCAGTAATGACTCCTCCTGCAATTTGTATGGAGTTGCATTTACTGGTAACATATCCAAGTATGATTTTAAATTATTTTTTTATAAGACTTTTTGCCCCTACTAATACTGGAACTGTCTAGGTATCATTCTTCCACATTGCCCTCTGTCTGCAAATCCTGGTGTTTTATGACTTTGTGTGTTTATATACATAAGACACTGTATTCACTGGATGTAGCAGGTTTCAGTAATCAGTGCTACTTTTGTCTTCTTTTCATGGACTACTATATCTTGTTTTCTCGCATCTATTTTTTGAACTGTTGGTAGTTGGTGCTCCCATGTGATATAAACTTCATCATTTTCTAAGATGCTTTGTGTCTCATGTTTCCAATGTTTTTCAACCATTTCAATACCATAATGTTTGCACAATCCCAAATGCAACAGTCTTCCCACATTATTATGCCTTTCAGTATACAATCCTTCTGCCATTAGTATATCATAACTAGATGTGCAACTGTTTCCAGTTCTGTTTTACAAAATGTACATTCGTCCGTTATTCCCACATGTTCAATGGACTTTGTAAATCAACATGCTCATAGTCCACCATCTTGGCCGCCAATATTAACCTTTTATCTTTTGTTTTAAAGTCACCTCTCCTTAACCATTCCTGCCTTTGATCCTGATCAACATAGGGTTGCTCCAAGAGTTTCCTGTACTTGCAGCTATATGTATGCATTTTCCACATTTCTTGCTGTGACACCCATATACTGGCACAGCAGTCAAGGAGCCTCAATCCTCACCAGTAACACCAGTGAGGGGCATCCATATAGGGAAAGGATAATAAATACACACACAGTAAAGTACAATTTCCCTTAAGAGCACACAGAGATCACAGTCAGTCTGGGGCTGGTTTCTGTCTTTCTCTCCAGGTCCCCAGTAAGACTCACCACTGGCACAGCTATAGGGTCCTCCAGATCTCAGGCTAGTGGGCAAGCTAAAACCTCCAGCACCCTCTCTGTCCAACCAGTGCTTCGTGTCCCTGCCCAAGTAGCTCACACACACACACACACACACACACACTTTGAGATAAGAGTTATATACAACCACACAGACACTCCTGGGGATCACTGGCACAGGTTCTCCAGCTGTGCCCCTTTTCTGCTCAGTACCAGCTGCCACCACCCACTAATATTTATCAACTACTCAAAGGCCCTTAAAAGGGTATACAATTATTACTGGGCGATATTATTATCCAAATGGTAAGTTTGACCTAACAGTCAAGACTTATTTGGAGTGACTTGGTACAGCGTCACTATATACATACAATGTACTCTTAGAGCTTAAATTTATCTCTACACAAAACAGCCACAGTTGAAAGGTTTAAAAATATTTAATAATAAATAATAAAAACACAAGACAGTACTTCTTACTACACAGTGCTAGTCAAGAGTCAGAGATCATAGAGAAATACTTCAAATAATACCGTAGAAAAGTTCTGACATCACAGAAAAACACTTTGTTTAATCTTCCTAATTCCTAGCTATTTCTAAGAGAAGACACAGTTCTAAATAACTTGCATATAGAGCAAAGCAGTGCTGGTGATGTTGAATGTTCTCAAGACAAAATTATCTGAGCTCTCTGATTCTCTCTCTTTTAATTGATAACACAGAGCTGCTTAACATGACATCATTCTTCACACTTCTCTGGTGTTCCCAGGCTAACAGAAACTACATTTACATTCTTTACACCTGGTCAGAAACCAGAGTAATAAGACATTTATACATGCAAATTATAGCCATTAACTCTGGTCTTAAAACAATAGGCAGGATGCCTCCCTCTAGACATATCGTCTCCTAATTTTGACATCAAAGACAGTCATAAAATGCTTGACTTAGCTTTCTTACAGCAGAGTGCACTGTTGTTACATTTTTGCAGTTCAATATCCAATGCAGTCTTTTCACATTTAAGAGAACAAGCCTGTGCCTTACATTAATATTTACAACTGACAGAATTATCTACAAATTCTATTTGGCTAGGCTGGCAGCCTTCACCTATCTTCACCCCCCCCCCTGAAGAACTGAAGCTAGTTTTTCAAGTGACCCTTGAGAAATGGTGCTTGAGAGGGTTAGGTCTATCTGAGTATAACTTACCCCATTCCCTGTCTTGAGACCCCATCTGCATTGGCATTGTTAATCCCACTGCAGTGCTGCACTGACATATCATATGCTTGCAACCCTAGGCTCCATCTTAGCAACTTGGCATTTTGCTGGCTGGCTTTGTTTAACCATGTTACAGGGTTGTAATCAGTCACTACTGTGAATTTTCTTCCATGCAGATAAGGCTGAATTTTCTGCAGTGCCCACACTATGGCTAGACATTCTTTTTCTACAGCTGCATAGCATTTCTCCCTAGGTTAGAGCCCATGACTAAGATAAATCACTGGGTGCTCTTCTCCCTCTGAAGAAATCTGGCTAAGTGCAGCCCCCACTCCATGGTTTGAAGCATCCACCTGCACAACAGATTCTTTGTTGTAATCTGGACTGGCTAACACAGGGGGTCCTCCCAAAGCTTCTTTAAGCTTCTGGAATGCCTGCTCACATGCTGTGGTCCACCCTACCTTATCTAGCCTGTTCTTCCATGTCAGGTCTGTGAGGGGAGCAGCTATGGTACTATAACTGGGGATGAACTTTCTGTAGTACTCTGCTATCCCTAACAATGCCCTCATCTGCTTTTTGGTAACAGGTGCAGGCCAAGCCTGAATGGCTTTTACTTTGGCAGGTTCTTGCCTGATCTTACCACTCCCCACTCTATGTCCCAGGTAGGAGACCTCTGTCATACCCACCTGACATTTGCTGGGCTTAATGGTCAACCCAGCCCTCTGTAGTCTGCCCAGCACCTCCCTGACATGTTGAAGGTGCTCTTGCCAGGAATGGCTGTAGATGGCAATATCATCTAGGTAAGCAAGGACAAACCCTCCTGATCCTGCTAGGATATGATCTACCAGCCTCTGGAAAGTCACTGGGGCATTTTTCATCCCAAAGGTTATCTTTGTAAACTCATACAAGCCAAAAAGAGTTACAAAGGCTGACCTCTCTCTAGCACTGGGAGTCAAGGGCACCTGCCAGTAACCCTTGGCAAGATCAATTGTTGTAAGATACTTAGCCCTACCAAGCTGCTCTAGCGCCTCGTCTGTCCTAGGCATGGGGTAAGCATCTGACTCTCGGTGACTATTTAATTTCCTGTAGTCCACACAGAACCTGGTACTGCCATCCTTCTTTGGCACCAGCCCCACTGTGGAGGCCCAGGGATTGTTGGACTCTTGAATCACCCCTAGTTCCAACATCTCCTGTGTCTCTTCTCTCAGAGTCTGCTTGATTCTCTCAAGCACCCTATAAGGGGCCTGCCTAAGAGGCCTTTGGGGTCCTGTATTCACCTAGTGCTGCATCATATAGGTGCACCCTGGTTTCCCAGTGAACATGTCCCCAAACTCCTGCAACACTGCCCAGATTTCTCAAACCTAGGTAGGAGATAGCTGCTGGGATGTTGCTACCCCTTCCATTGAGGTGTCAGTCCAAGCATCACTGAGATCATCAGTCACCAGATCTCCATCAGATTCCTGCAATCCACTGCAAATGCTCAGCACAAGGGCCTCCCTGTCATGGTAAGGTTTCATCATGTTAACATGGTACAATTTGTGCCCCTGCCTTCTGCCTAGCAGTTCCATCATGTAGTTAACATCACTTACATTTCTTACTACCTTGTAGGGTCCCTCTCAAGCTGCTTGCAGCTTGTTGTGTCTGACAGGAATGAGAACCATTACCTGCTGCCCCACAGCATACTCTCTAGCTTGAGCATTCCTGTCATACCACACCTTTTTCTGTTGTTGGGCTTCTGCCAGGTTCTCCTGTTCCAAGCCGATGAGTTCCCTGAGCCTTGACCTGAGGTTTAGGACATATGCCACAACAGACTCCTTGTGAGGTTCACACTCACCTTCCCACTCATCTCAAATCAAATCTAGAGGTCCCCTCACCCTATGCCCATACAACAACTCAAAGGGTGAAAAACCTGTGGATTTCTGGGGACCCTCTCTGTAAGCAAACAACAGATGGGGCAAATATTTCTACCTCTTGAACTGGTCTGCAAATGCCCATAGCATGGACTTGATTGTAGAGCTTAACCTCTCAACCAGACCATTAGTCTGGGGATGGTAGGACATGGTCTTCAGGTGCTTCACCCCACAGGACTTCCACAGACAAGCCAGCAGGTCTGACATGAAATTGGCACCTCTGTCAGTCAGTATTTCTTTTAGGAAACCTACCCTGCTGAAAATCGCTAACAAAGCATTTGCCACCTTTTCTGCCTCAATGGAGGACAGTGCCACTGCCTCAGGGTATCGTGTAGCATAATCTACTACCACTAGGATATACTTTTTCCCTGTGGAACTTGGGGTACTCAGAATCCTCACAATATCCATAGCTACTATTTGAAATAGCTCCACAATCACAGGCAAAGGCATCAAAGGAACTCTCACCTTGTCTCCAGCCTTGCCTACCTTTTTCCACTGCTCACAGGTCCTGCAGTACCTTGTTACATTTCTGGAAATTCTAGGCCAATAGATGTTTTGCATAATATGTCTCTTTGTACGTTTTATGCCCATATGACCTGCAAAGGGAATATCATGGGCTGTGGCTAGAGGAGCCAGATGATAGGCTCTAGGCACTACCAAATGCTGTACCCTCTCACCTTCTAGCCCTCCCTCAGGGGTCCATTCTCTATACAGTAACCCTTTGTCCCAGTATACAGATTCACACTTCCCTTGAGAAACAGGTGCCTCAATAGCTACCTGCCTCAGGCCTTGCAATGTAGGGTCTGAGAGTTGAGCCTGTCTCAACTCTCTCTTTGTAACTCTTCCCAGCTCCCCTTCCACAGGAAGTCTGGCATTCTCTGACAGTGGTGCCTCACTGTCAGCCTGGGTACTACTACTCATCTCTACCTTTGCAGTCACTCTGCCCAAGGGAACATCAGTACCCACAAGCAGCTGTGGCTCGCCTTCAGTCTCACTGCTACAGAGTAGCTGCCTCCCTGAAGTAACCACCTCACCAGTCCTGGCTGCAAGTATGCAGTCTGTCTGGGTCTCCGCCAGGCTACCAGACCCACATGTTTGTCTCCTTGTCTGACTGCATGTAACTGCATAAGCACATGGTACTGCCTCATCCAAATTCTTCCCTATCAGGCCATCTGCAGGATGGTAGTTCAGTACCCTTGTTGTCTCAAGACAACCTACTGTTGGCATTTTGTCTTTCCCACTTACTGGCTCTCTCACTTTTTTTCCCACCTTGCCTCCGTGGACATCTGTATGCCATACGGCTCCACTGGTTGCATTCAAAACATTTAACCCTAGGTCCTGGAAATGTACCTGGACTACTGGCTTCCCCTGCTACTGGTCAATTCTGATGGGGCAGTCTGTGCTGCCCACCATGAGTTCCTTTAGACCCATGAGTAGTACTGGGGTCCCTTTCCTGTGCAGGGATGCCCTGCTTGCTAGGTATAGGTCTCCCTTATTCCCCAACTCATATGAAGTAGTACATTGTTTGTCAGCTAATCAGATCCTCATGTCCTCAGGCAAAGTGCTAAGGACTTGATCCCTCACCTAAAAGTTCTGCCAGCCCTTCAGAAGTGGTGACCTGACATCCACTCACCCACCTATGACAATAAGTGCTCAGTTCATTAACATATTCACACACACTTTCATCTGCCTTGCGTCTATGCTCACAAAACTTTTTCCTATAAGTTTCAGGTGTTAGCTTAAAACATTCTAATGTGATTTTTAACAGCACTATAATCAAAATATTCACAATCAGCAAGTTTAGAAAATGCAGTTACAGCTTTACCATGGAGTAAGGGGGTCATTCGTACCCAGAACCTTTGGTCAGCATCATACTGTTTACATACCCTCTCAAACATATGAATGAAACTCTCAAAATGATCCCCCTCTTTAAACCTGGGTAAGAAATTTACTGACCTTTTGTGTTTCTGCAATCCAGTTACTCCCTTCCCCATTACCTCCATGACTCTGGAGAAGAGTCAGCATCTCCTTCTCATGCTACCTTTGCCTCTCCTTTTCCTCAGCTTCCAGGCATAGCAGTTTCTCATTCTCCTCAGCCTGCAGAGATCTCAGTCTCTTAGCTGCTTGTATTTCCAAAAGCCTGGCCTCCAACTCAAGTATCTTTAGCTCCACATGGATTTTTAAGTCCTATGCAGAAAGGTTGAGCTGTCCATTCTCTTAAGGTGGTACATCTCCACTGCCAGTCTCCTCCTGGTTGCTGTTTTCTGATGCAGCTGAGACCAAAGCTGTAATCATGTCTGCCTTAGTCAGGTTTCCATGCACCAGTCCCCTAGCCTGGCACATCTCAGCCAGCAGGCTCCTTGTCAGCTTTCCGTACTCCTCTGCTGACATGCTGCCTGCTCTCCATGACTAACTAAGCTAACAAAAGAAATAAAACAATTGAGATCTGAACTCTGAGTATTCACTGCGTGGCTGATTTAGAGTACAAAACACCTTCAGGGATCACTGTGCACAAGCTACAGGAATTCAATCTACCCACACCACTACAAGCCAGTTAGTACTTGCCAACCAGTTAATATGTGGTGTGGATATCCCACCACTACCAAACAATTAATATGTGACACCTGTGCACTGGCCCAGCAATCAAGAAGCCTCAATCCTAAGCACTAACACCAGTGAGGGGCGTCCATATAGGGAAAGGATAATAAATACACACAGAGAAAAGTACAATTTCCCTTAAGAGCACACAGAGATCACAGTCAGTCTGGGGCTGGTTTCTGTCTTTCTCTCCAGGTCCCCAGTAAGACTCCCCACTGGCACAGCTATAGGGTCCAGATCTCAGCCTAGTGGGCAAGCTAAAACCTCCAGCACTCTCTGTGTTCAACCAGTGCTTTACGTCCCTGCCCAAGTAGCTGACACACACACACTTTGAGATAAGAGTTATATACAACAACACTGACACTCCAGGAAAGGCTGGCACAGGTTCTCCAGCTGTGCCCCTTTTCTGCCCAGTCTAAAAAGTAGTACCAACTGCCACCACCCACTAGTATTTATCAGCTACTCAAAGGCCCTTAAAAGGGTGTCCAATTATTACTGTGCAATATTATTATCCAAATGGTAAGTGTGACCTAACAGTCGAGACTTCTTTGGAGTGACTTGGTATATATCACTATATATACATGCAGTGTATGTACTCTTAGAGCTTAAATTATCTTTACACAAAACAGCCACAGTTGAAAGGTTTAAAAGTATTTAATAATAAATAATAAAAACACAAGACAATACTTCTTACTATACAGTGCTAGTCAAGAATTCAGAGATCACAGAGAAATACTTAAAGTAATAACATAGAAAAGTTCTGACATCACAGAAAAACACTCTAATCTTCCTAATTCCTAGCTATTTCTAAGAGAAGACACAGTTCTAAATAACTTACATATAGAGCAAAGCAGTGCTGGTAATGTTGGATGTTCTCAAGACAGAATGCTCTGAGCTCTCTGATTCTCTCTCTTTAAATTGATAACACAGAGCTGCTTCGCATGACATTCTTTACACTTCTCTGGTGTTCCTAGGCTAACAGAAACTACAATTGCATTTTTTACAGCTGGTCAGAAACCAGAGCAATAAAGGACATTTATACATGCAAATTCTAGCCATTAACTCTGGTCTTGAAACAATAGGCAGGATGCCTCTCTCTAGACATATCGGCTCTGAATTTTGACATTAAAGACAGTCATAAAATGCTTGACTTAGCTTTCATACAGCAGAGTGCACTGTTGTTACATTTTTTCAGTTCAATATCCAATGCAGTCTTTTCACATTTAAGAGAACATACCCATGGCTTACATTAATATTTACAAATTACAGAATTATCTACAAAATTCTATCTGGCTAGGCTGGCAGCCTTCACCTATCTTCATACTTGCCTTCTTATCTGATCATTCACCTTACATATTTCTTTTGTTTTTGTCCCATTTAGTTGTTGCCTGATTTTTTATCTACTATTTCCATTCCTGCTTGACGCTGATATGCTTCTGCTAAACTAAGCAGGGAAGTCATCTTAGACATTTTCTCCTCATGTTTTAGAACTTTCACTACATTTGGGTCTTGTAAAATCAACAGATATGTGTGCAGTCCCACGATTCCAGATCTATGAATGTAATCAATTTTGAGGAGGCCCATACATCCTTCAGAATGTGGGATATATAATCTTGGTGTACACTGATTTTTAGTAATCACTTGATGAGCATGAAGCATTCTTCTTGTTTCCCCATCTAACCTGTCCAACATGTTTTGGGGCCAATTAATCACTCCAAAGCTGTAAGTTAAGACAGGAAGAGCAAATTGGTTTATAGCTTGGAATTTGTTCCTAGATGTCAGTGCTGTTTTTAGTATTAATTTAAGCCTTTTAAAATATTCCTTACTGAGTTTTAGTCGCATTTGTTCATGTTTTATTGTTGATCTTATACACTCACTCTTGCTCAAGTTCTTTTATATCACATTCCTGTCCTAAACTGATGTTTCCTTGGTACTGCAGGATTGCTGCTTTAAAGCTTGCTTTTGCACATTTATCAAGACCAAATGACATTCTTATATCATCTGAAAAAGTTTTAACCACTTGCAGTTGTGCTTTCAGATCCTCATCTGATGAACTATACATTTTTAAATTGCCTACAAAAGGAAAATGAGAAGTCTTTACACTTTGCTCTTTTCTAGGATACAGATCATAGCCATGGCCCAATCTGTTAAACTGACAGCTTAATGGGTTAAGGGCAAGACAGAATAGCAGTGGTGACAAGGATTCATACCCTGGAATTATCCCCCTTTGAATTTTTAAACCTGGAATAGTAATTTGTCCTTTATCATGGCTTAATTGCAAAGTGTTCTGCCACTGTTTTCTGGTCACTGTAATGTAATTGATCAGTGTAGTGTGTATCTTATGCATTTTAAGCACTGTTTTATCCATGAATGTGGGATGCTTTCAAATGTGTTTTGTAGTCAGTCCATGCCATACTTAGATTCTTCCCCTTTCTGTAGTCCTCCATTATGACATTAGCAAAAATTATGCTTTGTTCTATATAACTTTCTTTTATTACCCTTTTGTTCTATTGCCATGATTGAGTTTTCTTCTAAATGACTATAAACTCTTGTCAGCATCATTTCTGGTGTATAGTTTATACATGGCCAGAAGACAAGTTATTGCTCTATCATTTTTAGGATAACTTGCAGGATCACTCTTAAGTAGGAGCATTGTTTCTACTTTTGTTAACCAGGCTGGTATTTATTTGGAGTATGCATATAAATAGTTCTTACTTATGGCTAAATCCTCATACAAAGACGATAATAGTTTTAGCCGGAAGTTAGGTGCTGCATCTGGGCCTGAGGTTTCCAGTTGGAGGCTTTTCTTAACTTTATTTTAATTTCTCAGGCTGTTACTTCATCCAATTTCATATCCTATACACTTGAACTTCTTCTTCTTTCATTTGCTTCTTCTGTCCCTTTAACATCTTTGTTATGTTCCACAGGATCTTCATGGATATTTCTCTGAAATATATATATTTCTTCTTTTTGGGTGGTCTTTCAGTTCCTTTTGCCTTGTTTCCCAATTCTCTATACAACTTGTTGGAGTCATCACTAAATTGCCTATTTTGTACTTTTCCTTTATATTTATCTGCATAAGTTACACGTTTTTCAACCTGCGCTACTATTTTTAGTTTGTTGTTGAAATAGTGTAAGACAGATCCAGATCTGTTCTAATACTGCACATTGCTTTTATCACCTCTATCTTTCTGATTAATTTTGTTGACCTGTTCCCTCTTCTATACTCTTCTAATAGTGACTCTTCCCAGCTGTGAGAGTTTCTCAGTGATACCTGAGTGGTAATGAATGATGCTCAATTTCCATCACATCTAGCTTCCTCATCTGCTCTACCTTTACTGCCCAGGCTTCTGTACCGTACAGCAGTACAGGTCTCACCACTGTTTTGTACAGCTTACTTTTCAGTTTCTTTGGCATTCTTCTATCATACACTACACCTGACACTCTATGCCATTTGGCTGCAGCCCCTCTGATTCTAGCTTTGACCTCTTCATTCAGACTTCCCTTCTCCTCAACCTGATGGTGTCCCCGGCTGTGTGCTCCCACCACTCAACTAGGGAATAAAACCCACAGCTGGGACAGCTGTTTTAATCATAGTCTGCCCTCTGGATCGTACACCAGGGGTGCACGCTGCAACTGTGGTCCCACTTCACAAGTGCGTGCTCCAATCACCGACCCTGGCCCATTAACTTGAGACCAGCCTTATCTGCAAGCCCCATGGAGGAGATCATCATGGACCATATAAAAAAGACATAGGGAATAGATGCAGACTTTTGATCCATTTTGGTTTTGTTGTTGGCTTTAATAAAGCTCTAAACTTGGTTGACTTTCTTTTTCACTTTTTTTCACCAAAGCTATTGATGAGGGATGAGGGAAACAGCCACTCAAGCCCTTGCATACAATTCGATACAAATACCCCAATACCCCACTCTGATCACTCAAAACATATCAAGTTAAGCCATACATGCAACAATGCAAGCTGGCACAGTTGGAGTGTCACAGGGCCACAGTGTCAGGCGCCAGTTGTAGATGTCATGTCAGACTCAAAGGTGTACCACAGGGCTGTACCAGTTTTAGCCTGGTTTCCCGATCTGTTGTTTCTCAGTACAAGTGGCACAACACAACAACACACAAGAGTTGCACAGATGACAAAATTGATGAGATGACACTGGTTCTTCTGACGCCATACCTTCAACACAAACAGATATCAGATATCCTTCAGAAGGGACGGAGGCCAACAAAGTTACCAGCCACCAAAAATAAAATGCCAGCCAAAAATGCATAGTCATACCCTTAACGGGAAAACCAAAGGTTAACCAATCACCGTGGTAAAGACTGAGCATAGAAGAAGAAGAAGGGGACCCAGACCTAGTCATGGTTGATCTCTGTCTAGCATAAGTACCTGGGAGAACTTCTATAATGTAGTTTTTGGAATCTACATTGCATCTATAATCAAGGGAAGCCCATCTCATCTAGATCAAGGACATGTGCATACTCACTACCATCATGCCCCCATTGATTTAATGCCCCATTCGAATGTATCTGACCGAATGTGACCCAGCCCTCACAGGCCACAAAAGTTCCTCACCAAAAGTTCTCACCAAAACGACTGAGGGTCTCTGCCTCTGTCTCATATCTGAACCACAGCCATCGCTTGCTCTTTAACTATCAGGCCCTGTTAACCCAGACATCAGGCCTGTCAAAACAAAGAAAATCGCTTGCTGCAAAATTTCAAAAATGAGATCATCCCCCGACAAAAATCACTAAACCGCTGGAGGGCTAGATTCGGGACCAGGGACGCCAGGAACATGTTGGATTATGAACCCTATGCTGTGAATAAAACTGAGACTCCTATGTATATGTGAGCTGTGGGACTCTTGTTCCTTGTTCAAGAGAAATCAATGATATGAGAGTCATCGTACAGATACAAATAGATCGCTCATCCCTGAATAACACTACGGGGGAAGCAAAATACATACAAATACTGGCCAGGAGTTGCAAAGAAACACTGGCGTATATTAAAAATATGGGCTGCCTCGGCATGACCCCTTTCAGATACTTGAAGCTGTTACCCTGTTCCACTATCTTCCCTTCTATCTCAATTCTCAGCTTCTTCTGATTTCCCCAATTTGCTGCCATTACCACCGTCTTATCTGTGCTTAATTTCATCCCATGTGCCTTCAGATTTCCATTCCATTTTCCTATCCTTTGCTGAAGTTGTAGCTCAGAGTCTGCCTGTAATTCCACATCATATGCATACAGCAGCTTTGTTGATCCTGACCCTGATGTATACCTACACCCACTGGGAACCCTTCTCTGAGGCCGAACACTGTTCGTACTTGAGTCATTGGGTCCTTGTACATAGCCTGCACTAATTCTACCAGTGTTTCTGGGACTTCAAACCACTGCAGTACTGCCCAGATCAGCTTTCTTGGGACCTTGTCATATGCTTTCTCCAAGTCTAGGGATGCACAGTTGGACTCTGACCTCATCTCTAGCTTCTTCTCAAGTATCTGTCTCAATGCAAAGATTAGGTCAATTGTGCTGCATCCTGATCTGAATCCAAACTGCTCATCTCCCATCTTACATTCTACTACTCTGCATATCCGTTTATCAGTCACCCTCTCCAGAACTTTCATGCAGTGTGATAGGAGTTTGATGCCTCTAAACTGCCCACAGTTGTGGATGTCCCCTTTATACTTGTGCACTGGCACGAGTATGCTTATTCTCCAGTCATCTGGGATACACCTTTCTCTCCATACTGTTGTTAGTACCCTCAGGAGCCATTTCTCCCCTATCTCACCCAGCATCTTTATCATATGTGCTGTGACCTCATCTGACCCTGCTGCTTTCCCTGACTTTATCTTCCTTAGTGCTGTTCTTACTTCTTCTAGGGTGGGCTCCTCTTCTTCTCTCATCATAGGCTGTTTCTAGGGCAGTACAGCTTCTGTGGGGTTTTCTTCATTCAGAAGCTGGTGGAAATACTCCTTCCATCTCCTTTGATGTCCTCTGGGATGGTGAGCAGGTTGTTGCTGGCATCCCTTATGAAAGGTGTCTGACTCTCTTCTTTATCTTTCTGTCTTTGCCTTGCAACCGGATATAATTTCTTTGTGCCCCTTACTGAGTCACTTTCCAGAAGTTGGTATAATGCCTCCGATGCCCTATTCTTAGTATTGCAATTTTTTTCTTAGCTTCTTTGTTAGCCAACCAGTAGTCCTTCCAAGCCTGGTCAGTCTTTTCTGTCTCCCACTTATTCCTGTACTCCTTTTTTCTTTTGATGACTCCCTGGACTTCTGCATTCCACCACCAGCTTTACTAATGTACCTAATTTCCATACCTGGCTCAGCCACATATCTTTTCTGTAGTCCTAAAATATGTTGTTTTTAGGCGCTGCCATTCTTCTTCAACTCCACCTATTTCCTCCTCTTCTTGGGGTGCTAGAGCCTTGAGTAATTCCTTGAACTGTTGTACGTTCCCTCCAGTCAACTTCCAGGTCTTCAGCCTGGTCTCTGTTGACCTTAGAGCCTTCTCTGACCGCTGCTTGCAGCTGATTGTTGCAATTGGTGGTTTATGCTGTGGGCCGACTTTTTTTACTGGTGATGACTCTGCAATCATGGATTCTACCCCAGCGCCTTTTCCTTACTAGGTGGAAGTCTACCTGAGTTGCATGTAGACTACTCTTGTGTGTGATCTTGTGACTCTCTCTATTTCTGAGCCATGTGTTGGCTACAATCAAGCCATTTGCCAGATAGAAGTCTAGAATGGCTTCTCCTTCTTTATTCCTGTTGCCCCACCCAGGCAGTCCTCATATCCTGTTCTGTCTGTCCCAATATGTGCATTCAAGTCACTCATTATCCACACCAATTTATATTGTCCTGCTTTATCTAGTAGGTCCTGCAACTGCTGTCTAAATGCACTCTTTTCCTCACTATCAAAACCCTGCTGTGGGGCATAGGCTGATATTATGTATACTGCCCTATCATTACACTGGAGTCTGACTGCCATTAGACTGTCATTAATTCTGATGATATCCCTTACTGCCTTATGAAGCCTGTCTCTCACCACAATTCTGTCTCTCACCACAATTCCTACACCATTTCTAGCCTGCCCTCCACCTGAGTAGTAGACTCTGGAACCCAAGCCAAGTGTCTTTGCTGCACTGACCTTCCATCTCATCTCCTGGATACATAGGATGTCCAGCCTCCTCTGTATCATCATGTCCTCCACTTCCAAGCTGCATCCTGTCAGTGAACCTCCATTAAGCGTAGCAATTCTCAGTTCATGTTTGGCAGGTTGGTTGGTTTTATGTCCAGCTTTCGCTCAACAAAGCTATCCCAGGTAACCCAGGCTGGGCAACTAGACACCGGCCAGCCAGTAGCTTATTGACCCAGAGCTGCTGGGCTTTATGGTGGGCACACACTAGCAAATAGGAGCACATATACCCCTCCCACTGTTAGCACAAGTCCCTGGCGTAGGTCAGAGAAGGCCGGGTCCTCAACCGAGTTATCACTGGTAACTACCCATGCCCATTTCTGGTGACATTAGTCGACATGACCGAATCACCTAGAGCCATATTTTACACCATGGAGTGGTTAGCCCTGCCACGGCATGCAGTCTGTGATCCACTGCAGACCCAGTAGATGCCCAAAGCGGTTGGTCTGTTCAACTCTTCCCCCTGTATGGCACCATGTAGAGTCTGTGTTGCTGCCCACAGCTCCATTCATTGGTGAGTTTGAGACGGAAATACTCAGCATGTTTTTCGGACATGGGAGAACCCCCACGGAGATCTGTGTCCACCCTATAACTGTACAAGTGTAAATGTACATTAAATATTCTGTAGTAATATTTCCTTAAAAAACTTTATGTAAGTAAATATAACATCTTTTTTTTTCCAAAAACCAGAATTCATCAGAGTTTAGCAGACCTCAATATCAAAACAGGGGTGATTGTAATGGTCTCATTTAAAAGAGGTTCTCTATTAGCCTGTTGAGCCAGTTGCCAGTATAATTCTCTGCATTTTAGGAGATCTTCCCATTGACATCCTCTAAGATTTGTGTACCTGTTCTAACGCATAGAATTTAAACTGGCTGTTGTTACATATTCTAGTGTGCTTAAAGGGTCTATATCACATAGTCGAAGCTTTAGGTAATCGAATACCTAAAGCTCGACACCTAAGCAGCGAAAGCAGTAAACTGCGAACTGCCACTTACGTGAATTTTTTAATAGGGAAAAATTTGCTTGGCTGTTATCGGGAATCTGCCTTTCTCTCCACTGTTGAGTGATCTTGGAGTTGGTATATTTAGTTGGGGAAGCGAAGCCCACTACTCGATTAGGGTTTGAAAGTTTTTTTTTTTGGTCCAGCCAAGCAAATTTTTTCCCTATGAAGAAATTTGTAGAAGTGGCCATTCGATGTTTACAGCTTTTGCTGTTTAGTTGTCAAGCTTTAGGTGTTCAATTACCTAAAGTTTTGATTATCTAATATAGAGCCTGATTAAATAGTGAATTGGTTTCTGCATAGTGTAAGATATATATGTATGTGTTCATAAATTAATTTTTAATGCCCTTTCCATTTTCCCTATATAAAAAGAGGTACATTTTTCACATATACATATACAGACCTCCCTGTGCTATTACAATTAAAGTATTTTGATATTTTAGGTAGACCAAAAAAGCCGCCTCAATAAATCCTGTTTATTGTAGGTCACAGCAGGTGGTAAAGATGTACAAATTCAATAAAACACACAAACGTCAAACAGTAAATACATTGTTGTCCTAAGACTTCATCAGATGCA
This sequence comes from Protopterus annectens, assembly GCF_019279795.1. Taxonomy (NCBI): domain Eukaryota; kingdom Metazoa; phylum Chordata; order Ceratodontiformes; family Protopteridae; genus Protopterus; species Protopterus annectens. Next base: position 1,524,591,493 of record NC_056739.1, read on the forward strand.
GAGTAAATCAATCAAGCACTCATTACATTTATATACCTTTCATTAAAATCCCACCAATGAGAGAATAAAATTAATTAAAATTCAGTTATAAAATTAAACAATAGGATTTATTGAAGCTGCTTTTTTGGTCTACCTTTTGCCATTTTACTTGGTTCTGAATTTGTTTTTTGGCACTCGCTTCCATTTTTATTTTTGTTTGGTTGGTATTTTGATATTTTAATTTGTCTGTTCCAACTTGTAATGTCACTAGTTCCCATATAAGGACATTGCTTACAGATACCACACTTATAATTATAATTTTTATCACATTATTTTGATTAAACTTATGCTGTAACTCAAATAGGTTCTTTAAACTTTTACCTTTTTATATGCAAATTTTAGAGGTTTTTGGAATATACTAAGGGCTCCTGGTATCTGACCAAAATGTTCCAGTATTTTGTTATAATATTCTTAATAGTTTTATAGTCCCAGTTGTATTCCAAGCACAATGCTGAAGAAAATGAAGCATCTCTGCTTTGTCCTATATTATCAATGCTAATAGCTGTAGTTATTCATGAGTTGTTACCTTTGCAATTCAATATGGTAGTAATTTTTTCCCCAACCAGACACCACTTCAGAAATAATATTGTCAAAAGGTGTGATTGATATCCTCTCTGTAAAAACATTTTTTTTTTAAATATCACATTCTCTCATAAAATCTTAATGTATGGAGGTAGTACAAGCAGCTCTAACTAGTTGCTCTTTACAATACTTCACTTTTGTAAGTGGGGATGCTTACTGTCGAAGTGTAAAAATGTGTTACTGTATGTAGGTTTTCAATATACGCTTGAAATAAATTTCTTTGTTTCATTGTGCTTAATTATAGAAACATCAAAATAATGAAACTGCTTCTCAGATATTTGATGTGTAAATTTGAGAAATGGTGTTGTGTTCCCTAAATAATTAATAAATTCAATAAAAAAGTCCCGAGACCCTAACCAAAACTAAGTAATATCATCCAGAAATCTAGTATACAAGTAATAGTGCTCATAATATGGGGAATTAACTACAAATTCCTTTTCCCATATAAATAATATTAGATTCGCAAACATAGGAGGGCAAGATGCACCCATAGCTACTCCACTATTCTGCTTGAAGATTTCTCTTAAATAAAACACATAATTGTACTTTAGTACTAGTTCCATCAAATCACATATAATACCACATTCTGATTGCGTCAAAAAATCACATCCACTGAGTGCTTCCTTAAACCACACCGTAACTGTATAGTGTGGTATAACATTAAATAAATCCACCACATCAGTAGTAGCAAATACGACCTCTCTTTATAAGATACTTGGTTTATTCTGTCTAAAAAGTCCCATGAATCATGTAATATATGAGTTTTTGTATTGTAAAATGGTTTTAATTTTCGATCGATATATACTGCTAAGTGATATATACTGCTAAGTGATGGCCTTTTTGATCCATTGGCCAATACTATCAGTCATAGGGGTTAATCATCATTGTTCTTATGAAGTTTTGGGATACCAAACACATTAGGAATACGTGGATGCTTATTAGTTAAAAAGTTAAAAGAAACCTCGTCTTCAATACTCATTGTAAAATGCACACTGTTTATTATCATGAGTTAGTACATAGTATTTCGTGCAGATATAACTACATGTTGAATAACTGAAAATCAGAAATAGTTGAAACATAAGCACAATCATTTTGCTCAGAAATTGAAGAAGTATGCTCAACCTTCTCCTATTCATAAGTGACAAATGTGAAACTTGACTTGCCAAGTTATTAAGGGGTGTGTATAAAAGGTATTGAGAGACTAATTTACCAGAAGAACTTGTGGCTTGCATCACTCAGAGATAAAGATGGAATGGAGATGATTTCCCATAACTATGATCATGGAAAGGTAGGAATAACAGAACTTCTGTAACATAATCTGTGTTCTCGTCTTTCAGTGTATCTGTAAGGTAATATGATTAGATTTTGTGTAATTTAAGAGAGACAGAGGAAGTGCAACATGTCACTTTTGATATGAAACGAAAAGTTATGCTGCTAACAATTTTGCCTGACAAAGTTCAACATTCTAAGTGGTGGAAAGTATATTGTTTTCTTTCATGATTCTTAATGTTCTGAAATAGTTTTAGAAGTGCTGCTGCTTTGTGACTATAAGCACTCTTACTTGAAACTTTAAATAAATGAGGACATGATTTTGATCTGTCTAGATACTTATGAAAAGATAATTCCATATAATGCAATTTTTGTGGTCAATATGTTTTATGAAGTACATACTGCTCAAAGTGAGGTAAAATTGTTTTGTTTTTTGTCCATCCTAAGTTTGCAGGCACATTTTAGTATAGCAAACTTAAAATTTATTTGCTAACAAATGGGGGGAAAATTGGCAGGAAAAGATGATTACTGTGGCATGCATGTGGACAAGGAGGTAGTACAAATCGTTATAGTTCACTAAATTCACTTCAGCTGCTGAGATAACTAGACACAGATAAGATATAATGTGACTCCATGTATTGGAAATAATATAAAGATGTTTTTTTTTTCTTTTTGCAGGCTTACAAACATAAACTACAGGCCAGTATGCATTTAACAGTGCAGAGTAAACTGTATTGGAGTAGCAACATTCACAAACACATTTACTCAAAATGCCATCCTAAAATCACTTCACTGACAAAATATATACAGCACAGTAAAAATCATGAAGAAGGCACTGAGACTGAGGCCTGACATATAACTCTATTAATTTGCATGCACACAATCAGACTGCTTCTAAAAGACTTGTTGTCAGTGTATTACACCAGAGTAAAGTCACTTACACTGACAGAAGGTCTTCTGGAATCTGGTCCCAGGTGTAAGCCTTTTTTATAAATAGGCTTCACACTGAAGTAAGTCACTAACACTGAGTGGAAGTCTTTTAGAATCAGCAGGCTTACACTAGACTAAGTCACATAACTGAGAACAACTCTTTTGAAATCTAGCCCAAAAATTAGAAACCAGTTGACAAAGTAGGTGATTATGTCAGTGTAGGCATTTGAGTCTATGACATTATCAGTCAAAGCAAATGGAACTATGAATATTCTGTGCATTGCAGCTCTTAGCTTGTAAAACAGGTGTACTGTATGTGCATTATGATAGTGTACAGTTTAGTGATGCTGTGTGAATTACCTACTTGCCTTTAGTTTGTGTGTGTTAAATTCACTGAGCATCCCCTCAACAAAATTCTGATGATCTACTCGGTTAGCAATGTGTCTTCAAGAGAATGTTGTTTGACATGGACATATACGTTATCCAGATTAAGTTCAGAAGAATACAATTTGTGCTTTGTATATTTAACTATAAATATAGAAAACATACCTTTTGATGTAATAATTTCATAATTTATCAGGAACTGGAAATAAGTCACATCTATGTCTTCTTTTTTTAACAAGAAGCATCTTTATTAAATTATTACTTATAATGTAGGCAATCATACATTTATATAAATGAAAACAAACCATATTGACATATTTTTAGTTGCAGACATTATACCTCACTTGTAATCTATCCAGTCAAATATTACATAGCTCATTCAAATCCTGCCACCTTTTAAACCTCATTCCTCCCCAAAACATTATTCTGGATGTATTGTTCACACAATTCCCATCGTTTTCTATGTAATTTGCTGCTACCCTTTTCTAAAGATGCCATTTCCAGTTGTCTCATCTCTCTTACTATATTCACTACTTCTAGTACAGTTGGTGTAGTCTTTCAGTTCAGTTTTCTAGCAATTGCTTTTAGGGAAACCACCATAATTAGACTCAACAAGGCCTTACTATGTCTAGGCAATTCTGATTCTGTATCACAGCTCAAAAACATAATGTCTTTAGTTATACCAATTTGCCCACCCAGTATTTCTGATAGAATAGTCTGCAGGAATTTTTTTAAAGTATGCCAACTCATTACACTCCCATAAAATATTGTCCCAAGTACCTCTGTCTTTCCCATCACACATCTACCACAGGAAAATTTATTGGGGTATAAAATGCCTATGTAAACACTTCCAAGTAAAGATCCTAAATCTTCTAGACTTTGTTGCATATTTGGGAGAGATGCATATATCTCCCCATTGTTTCTTTGTGAATTGCTTATTCAATCTGTCTTCCCAATACTTTCTAACATCCTCTGATTGATTCTTATAGTTATCATGCAATATTTTATATGGTGTACTAATTATCCCCTTTTTAACAGCAGTTTCTGTTCTAGATTCTACTAAAAACTCTGTCAGTGCTGGTCTTTTACCTAGGATCCCCCTATTTCTTTCTCTTTGCCTATTCTCTGATATCAGTCCTTGATAGGGAATGCACTCTCTAGCCTGCAGTACAAATAAATTATTGACCAATCCCCATTCTATTACATTTCCTCTCTCTAATTATTTGCTCGCAGTACCTTGGTTCATTGCCAGTTTTCTGCAATAAAGTCCAGCCCCCTCTTGCTTATCATCTGTATCCCTTATTGCAGTCATCCCTATTGGCAGAGACCCCTTTTTCCATTCCCATGTTGGCTTGGTTTTTAGAATACTTTCTGCTACAAAATCCCAGTCTCTCGTTTCTTGAGCTTCCCCCTGTTTTGTCATCATCCCTTTAGTGTTTGAATTATAGCTTTCTGACTATGCTTATGTATAGGAGCCTTAACTGCGTAGCTCTGAAACTCCCCTTCAAATCAGGTAATCCCAAACCACCTAGTTCTTTTGGAAGAATCAGCTTAAACCACTTGACTCTCATCATCCTACCCTCCCAGATAAAATAATTCAGCTCTTTATTAATTGCTAACCACAATTTCTCTGGTTTATAAAAAATATGCCTGACCCGTGTATAAAACTAAAGGGACTAAAAACATTTTAACTACTTGTATCTTGCTGTCAGTATCCATAAAACATAGCTTCCAGTTTCTTAGTTTTTGTAATATATTTTGTTTAGTCTCTTCCCACATATCCTTAGCTGTCCCAGTAGAGTCCTTTTTAATCTTTACTCCTAAATACTTCATTTTATAATGTTCCCCTAAAGATGGATATTGCTCAAACAATTTGTGTGTGGTACATAGTTTACATCTATTGGCTTTGTTGTTGCTTCATTAATTTTGTATCTTAAAAAGACTTTAAACTGTTCCAAAATGTTTCACAACACTGAAATGACTTTTTCTGGTTTTATCAGATATAAAATAATATCATCTGCAAATAAAGACCGCTTTTCTTGACTACAATACTAATTATATCCTTGAATTTCTGAGTCCCTTATTTTCTTTGCCAATGGTTCTAAATATAAGGCAATAACAAAGGGGTAAGAAGACACCCCTGCCTGGTTCTCTGCTCCTACAGAAATTATCAGAGGAACCAACCCACTTTAGTTTTTGCCTCTGATCCCTCATATATTCTTCTAATCAACCTTCCGATTTTATCAAGGAATGGAAATGCTTCCATTTCCATGCTCATAAAACCCCAGCCTACTCTGTCAAATGCTTTCTCTCCATCAAGACACACCAACAACAGTGGCAGTTTTTTATATCCTGCTTCCCTCTGGATCATAATTGTTCTGTTAATGTTGTCAAATGTTTGCTTCCCCTCCACAAGACCACATTGATCCATATCTAATTTTGGCATCACTTTTGCCATTCTTTTAGCCATTATAGACATTATAATTATGGTTTAGAATTGAAATGGGGCCTGTATGAATTTGAATCTGACACGTCTTTACCTGTTTTAGGTATTACAGCCACCACAACTTTCTTCCAGGATGTTGGTGCTTCTCCTCCTCTTAAAATACTGTTAAACAAACCTTCTAGATCTTTATCCATTTTTTCCCCTCCTAGCTTTCAAACTTCCAAACTTCCACAGAAATACCATCTACTCCTTGGGACTTTCCTGTAGATTTGTTATACATCATCATTTTTATCTCATTTTGTCCTATCCTAGCTGTAATTGAACCTCATCTACCTCTAACCTTGGCATATTTAATTCTTTCATAAACATTTCCATTTGTATCTTTTCTTGATTTTTATATTTATCTGCTTTATACATATTTTCATAAAATTTCCGAAATATTTCATGTACTTCTTCAGGATCTTTTGTTATCTTCCTTGTTGTAGACTCCCCAAGCTAGGCAACAACACTTTCTACTTTCTGTTGCTTGAGTCATTGTGCTAAAAGTTTTTGTACTCTGGAGTTATTATCAAAAAACAGTTGCTTAAGAGCAGTTTTTCTAAACTCATGCATATTATCGAGGTAATCCCTTATTTTCTGTTTGGCATTCTATAGTTGCTGCTGTTCTTGTTCTATGAGATTCCCCCTATTCTGCAATACTTTAACCTTTGTCAGTCCCTCTAAATAATTCTTGTTACTTCATAACCATATCTTTCTTTCTTTCGTATCCATCCTATTTTTAAACTCCACTTTAATTTTATCCCACTCCCTAGCTATATTTTCAGAAAAAAAATTCTGTCTTCTCTAATAACTTCCAAATAATTTCCACTTCCCCATTCCTTAAATTCCTCTCTTTTTTAACAGATAGGTGGGAAATTACCAGTGTCGCATTTTTATTTCATTACCCTGCATTTTTCTTTTAGCTATTATTGGTGCATGATCTGAAATAGTTATTGGATGTGTATCAAAACTTTCAATTAAATGCACATGTTCCTGTGAAATATAAGTTTAGTCTAGCCTGGCCCAGTTTTTGTATATTGAGGAATAATATGTAAATACAATCCAAACTCCTACTAATGAATTCACATCTTCCATATCATACATTTCTTCAAAGAATTCACATGCCCAGTTCTTTCCAACTGTGTTCCTGTAGCATAGCTTTTTGAACTTTACATTTTTTAATATAGTTCACTACACTTTCTTTTTTGTATACATCTGTGAGATCATTTGCATTTAAATATAATATAGAAAGTGTTGTCATTATGTTATTATTCCCACTGGTTATGTGTAACAACTTTTTTAAAATGTCTAGTTCCAGCTTTTGTATTACATGCATACACTGTTTGTCAGGTTGATCTTTTTATACAGCTGTTTCTTGTTATATCCATTTGAACTGATGTCACATCTTACATTAACTTAATACTAACATACAAAACTATGTACATCTTCATATTACTGAAGTTTACCCCCCTCCCCCAACAAGAACAATTGTCCCAGACTGACAGCCACACTCAAGACCTGGATTAACCTATAAGATGCATGGTACAGCCTGTGGTTCTACTAAGTGATGTCTGTTTTTGTCTTGTCTTTATTCCTCTCCCAGATTGGGAAACCACCTGAATGCCTTCAGAAAATAATTATCTCTTAGGCATTTAAATAAAGAAGTATTCTGTTTTTATTGCTCCTTATCAGATTGTCTCCATGGAGACATGAGAACCAGATCACAGTTGCCTCTATAAGCACTCATTTATTTGTTACTGGGAAACCTTTTATTATAGTCAGTGTTCTTTTTTATTTGTTTGCTCCCCCTTAAAACATGTTATTAGATCAAGCCAAGGGCCTTAATCTAGTCATTCCCCTACACAAGAGTAAGGAAAAGTACATTGTTTTTTCTTGTATCATGTTCTTTTGACCATAGTTTACTTTTTTACACTGCAGTGCCTACATTTCTTAAAACTGAACAAGAAAGAAAGAAAGAAGGGAAAAATAGGGGCACCTGTTTATTAGTGTATCCCTATTACACTCAAAATAATTGATAGTTTTATTTTTATAGCATGCAGATTATGTCATGCATTATAAAATAGTACTGTTAAGAATAAAATGTTGCTTTACTTACAGTTAATCCCTTCCTTTCTTTTCTCCCAACTGTTAATGGTATGAAGTAGGGCATATGTTTTGGAGTCCCCTACAAGTTTAACAAAGTCAAAAAAGTCCAGTATGTCCAGGTTTTCTTGTTCTGTCATGTTTCACAAATATAATTAATGTTTTGTAATTCCACATTTATTTATCAGTTTCTGAGTTGCTGGTTTTCTTCCTGTTGATCTCCATCTCCCTGTTCTTCTAATTAACTCTTGTGATTTTTTGTGTCTCGCAAGCATTTTTATTTGAAACATTGGAAAAGGTTTTACTGGCATAGTTCCTCTATGTACTTTATTACCAGATGAACAAGAAGCAGAATTGTCTTCTGTTTCATAGCTCACTTTTTGTTGGACAAACAATTGTATTTCCTCTATAGCATGATATGCATCAAAAAATGATGTTAACCCTTCAGGAAAGAATATTCTGAAAAGTGCTGGATAACAGCAGCTTGAATCTCATGCCTGATTCTTGACTTTCCCTAATTGGCGGAATAAGTATACTCCTTTTCTGCTTTGTGTTCAGTGATTAATCATGTTCCACAAACACTCTATTGTCTCCCACTGTTAGGACTCTGTCCTTCTGCCATAGTTTTGTCAGAATCAACGCTTTTTTCTGGTAGGATTACATCTTTACTATTAATGGTCTAGGTTGCTTTGTCATGGCCAGTTTTGGAGTATGTACACTATGTGCCCTTTCAGTTAACAACTCCTGCTGTGGAATACCAAACAGATGCTTTCATAAAATTAATACACTCTGTTCCTTCCAATGTCTCTAATACATCAGAAAATCTCAGGTGTTCCCCTACATGCTCAGCCCTCTAATCCGATTATTTTTTGAAGCATTTCCTTTTTGAGCAGTCTCATATTTAGCCAGCCTTTTCTTCATTTCAACCTCTGATTTTTGCAGTTTTATCAACTCATCTGAATGTCTAAAACTTCTTCCATTTTTCCAGCCTTTTATCAGAGTTGATATACTAATTCAGTGTTTCATTTATTTTAATCAGTTCTGAGTACATTTGACTTATTTTACCTGTATGTTACTGTAATTCACATTTTGCAGCAAAGCTGGAGGTTGCACTGCTTTTTGCTGGCATCCAGGTAGTACATTTAACCAGAATGACCACGTTTATTGGCTCTCTCTTCTGAGTTTCTGTTTTCACACTAGGAGAACTGAAACTAAGCTGGTACACAGTGTGCAGCCACCTTGGAAGTCCTATTTTCGTGATATTTATAGATTCAGCTTGGTTTAACAACTTGTATGTAATGTATATAGTTTTGCCTTTGGTTAAGGTCATGATTAAAAAGCTTCATGGTCCATTTATTGAAGTCTATAAACAAAAGCATTTAAAACAAAATTAAATTTAAATTGTATATCTTTTTAGTATCTTATCCACAGATTTTAGCTTAAGGAAGATATATAACTATATGTAAATTGCAGTGCTAATGCTGATTCAACATCCCTTGGTCACTTTGAACTCTCAAGCTTGTCTGTCTTTGTTGGGGACTAAGGGTCACCTCAAGTCACTCTCATTCTCTTTATGTAAGTTCCCCATCCTCTATTCCCTGTATTTCTAATAAATCAGGACAGCAGTGAGGGAATGACATTCTGTTAGGGTTAAGTGATGCCTGAATCTGCAACTCCCCTACTCTGCAGCATCAGTTTGTACTTTTCAGTGACATGGATAATTCACTATATCCTCAGTAAGCCTGAAATGCAATTCCCTTTTTAACAAAATGTAAAACAACATTTATGAGTACTTTGTAACTGTACGTCAACAAAACAAACACCCTTTGGTATGTGAATTTAATTAAAATGTTTACAAATAAGTGAAAGTGCAAACTGTTATGAAGTAGAAATTGGGTAATGGTTGAAATATTACTGTTGTTTTGAACAAAATAAGAGGTGTTCTAAATGCAGTTATGTATGCATGTTAGTAAATTACTTAATGATTTATTTATGTATATTCTAGATTTGGGACATGAGTGATGAAGAAGCAATCTGAATATATTCATTGAAGACAAGAAACTGGGGATTCCAGATGCAAAGAGTGCCATTGTTTGCCACTGATCTGTCCACTTTATTTTTAATTACAATCACAGCAGAACTGGTGTGCATATCATTGTCGTGGTGTTTTGATCTTTTGTGTATTCTGTCAGAACAGTACCTTAGCTGTATTGCAATGATGGACATGTTAAATATTACATATTACTTGTCTTTTAAAGAGCACTTACAATAGAAGTACCTCACATTAGAAGAAAGTTTTAGTGACCAGCTACACTTTATTTCCTTTCCAATAAAAAAGCTGGTTTCACTTGTTCTCTCTTACACTTTCAAAGAAAGAGCTTGTGTTTTACTACTTTAAAGCCAGATGCCCACTTCCCTGTCTTCTGGCTGTTGTGTCTGCAGCTCACATTTTATAAGTTCTGTTATTTCTAACATTGACAGGATGCAGATATATTTTAATACGATTAACAGTTTATCCCCTCAGGATGTAGCTGTGAGTCAGTTACCTTAAGGATCAGGGGCATGGCCAAAGCCATAAATCTGTAATGCTTTCTAAATGTTGATGTTGGTCAGTTAGAATATTGACAAAGAAATACAGTTTGCATTAGAATGCATTTTAGAATATGTCTTTTACTATAATGTCTGCAACTTTTTGCTTATAACATTTGCTTCTTTCCTGTCAGAGAATCAAATTTTTTTGGTGGAAAGGCACATGCATACATTTGATCAAAAACTGGGGCATCCCTAATAATCAGTGACCTCTGAGAGTTTTGTAAACTTTGGGATAGTCTGGTGTTTGCACTCATATCCCTCAAAACTGTTAGTAGTAAATGTACAAGTGTAAGACAGGTATATGTCATTATGTTACTGTAGACTGTATAGCAAATTATAGACTGTTGACCACAAGTGATACCTAGTTCTGCTTACCTCAGATTATGTTTCTTATTCTAGTTAATTGATTGTGAAGAATTCTGCCCATTTTCTGTTACTTTTATTATTTTCCAAGTGTAAATCTCTGCTTTAGCGTATATTTATGTCCATTTATTAGTAATGGATGTACCTGTGTTCACATTGAGATGTTCTTCCAAGTACTTTAATTGCAGTAACACAAAATGAACAATGATCTTCATGAATTTTCTATTGATCTTGGTAGTTATTGAATCATTTTTATCATTAAATTTATAATTACAGTTATGACAAATATTTCTTAAACTGATGTATTTATAACAAATGCAGCATACAACCATATTTCTGTTTTAAAAATTTGTAGTTCCTATAGGCAGCATTTTGTCAGATATTCACATGTATCTTTGTATTTTATTTGCATAGTGTTTTTTCTAGTAAAGTATAAAAGATACGTTAGAAAATGAAGGAAACATCTTGCATCCTTCAAGGAAATTTGGCTTTCTTCCCTTTCTTTCCAGAAACTACATGAATTTTTCTCACTTTCTTTCAAAGTTCTACATCATAGAACGTTTCCGTATATGAGCTGACAATATTTGAGAGAGAACTCGGAAAGGTGTACATACAGTGCACTTTTTGACATTAATTTCTCCACCAGTAGTTTGTTTTTCACTACCAGAACAGGAAAGTCCATGTCCACCCAATAACATTCCAGTACCTAATAATAATAAATAGTAATACTTTTCCTTACTGGTGTCTGTTTTCATATTTTCTGTACAGCATTCACTTTTTATCCATTTATTCTGGCATCCAGGAACCTATACACTAAGCCACCATGGTTTTTCATCTTTGTCCTACTGTCATTATTTTTGCTCTGGTTAATTGTAAAATGTTCCTTCTGGAGTAAGAGAAGGTTGCAGTTTCTATGTATTATAAGGGCATTTAATTATTGCAAGGATTGTAGATTTCAGGGAGGGTACTCTCAGTAGTTTTTATCTTTAGACTCCAGTCTTCTGCCATGGCCTATATTCAAGCATTTATGTCCAGGCAAATTGCTCAGTGTATCGTATTATTTAGTAATTGGTAAGTATGTGCATTCAGGAATTGAGGCTTACTCTGCCAGATGGAATAATAAATCTACTACTGTAGCTAGGCTGTCGGGAGATTAGTAAGGCTACCACTTGGAAATTAGTCCTCACATCCATTCATGACTGTTCCTGGGCATTCAGAAAAGAGTTGATGCTAGCTTTGGCATGAAATCCTCAAGACTCTCTTCCCTAAGTAAATGCTTCTGCCCACCTCCCAAATAGAGTATTAATTTCAGTCTGTGAATATCAGCCTGCCCTTTGGCATTTACTTTTACAGAAACTGAAATGTTTTCCTCCCTACAGTAAATTCTTTATGCATAAGTGAATTTCTCATTGTGGCTTATCATGTTCCCTACCTTCCATCTGAACATGTTTTCATTTTCAGGTTATTAGTTCCTTTGGACAACTGTACTTTAAGAAAATGATCACACCACACACTTTTTTTTAAAACTTCATGCCATTCAGCTCCAAGGAACGACTTATGAACAGCTAGAGAGCAGGACATCAAATAGTAGTGTGTTTGTTTATTACTCTGCTTATTGACATGCACCTCAGGGTTATGCAGTGCATTACTGCAACACACAGTTTTATTCTTACTATTTACACATAAGTCACTCAGCTTTGAAAATCTGGATCTGTTGGATCTACTTGTGAAAGCTGAGGAGCAAGAAACATTTCCTTAATAATATGTAGTCTGTACATGTAACACTTTAATTGGCAAAATTCTTAAATTCTTAATAATAACTACTACATTGTTACAGAGGTCATCAGACACACTGAACCTCATACTTTGCATTGTGTTGACAATGTGCATGTGTATTTTTGAGCATGAGTTCTTATGCTTCACTCAAGGGGGGGCACAAAATGGGGAAGATGAAGGGGACTTGCCCTGTCCTATAGAGTAATTGCAGTCTCCCACCCTATACAGGCAAACATGGATACTCACATACACAGTCACACATACACTGCTTTTGTTCTACCTGGAGAACCTATGTCCTTGGTAGTATAGGTGTTCACACTGGTAAATATATGCAGAAGGTTCTGCACTACTGTAGTCACTATGCACATCACAGTTTACAAGCATGTCCATGGTAAAGATAATCATCCTGTCGATGGAAACAGCCATAGTTAGATGATGCCCACCCATGAGAACAGATATCTGTGGCAGCAGAGAGGGTGAAACATAGTTGGTAGGTTCTGTAATGTCAGCTTGGCTTTTGGTTCTGATGGAGCTCCTGCCAGCTCAGTGAAAAATGTGGGATAAGAAGTAATTTTAAAAAAAAAAAAGAAAGATTTGTAATTGTATTCCCAGACCCACCACAGGTGGATTTTCTTGTGATATCTGAAGCATGATTGAATGCTTTAAACTCGAAATGCTCCCTATGAGGCATATCTTGGTGAAGTAATGCAAATCGCAAACCACAGTCCACTCCAATACTGTGGACTGGTTTTATATGAGTATAAGATGGTCATTTGATTATCACTGAGCTTTAGGCTGTAAATGTAGGTCACAAGCTGGTGTCTTGTTTCAGAGTGCATTTCAATGTCAGACTCTTGGCTAAGAGATTGAGTATTGATTGCAATGTGAATCCAGTTCCATTTTTAGGTAAAACTGTAGCAGATTTGGCCATTGAGGTACCCTGAACTGCAGAACTTAGCTTTGTAGCTATGGCAATGTGAAGGTGCTGATCATCCCAGATGCAAACTGATACAGACTGCAATGGCATTTAATGGCATTTTCAGAAGTTGTGTCAGTCGGTCACTACAAGTGAGTGGTGTTTGGGCAGATAGACATGAGTGCAGCAGCGTTCTTATTTAAGCAGTTCATTATGAAATCATAAACATTTAAATTATTTTTTCAGTGTGCGTAGGATCTTGGTGCAATCCGATTTTTTTTTTTTTTTTTTTTGTGGGGGGAGTTCTTCAGCTCTGGAAGACTTTTTTTTCAGCATTAGTTTTGGGAGGAGCTGATTGGATTGGGCGATTCCTCAGGGTACTTCCTGACCTAACTACAGCTCTGGCTGAATTTGTTATTCTTCTATTCTACAGTTATTGTGCTGGTGTAAAGTGTGCTTGATCATACATCTGCTCTGTATAAATATGGGCTCTGTATTAGTACGAAACATGATTAGACTGCGGTGGTGGTGCTGCGGTAGCGTTGACGCCTCATAGCAAAACGTTGTCCTGTTCGATTCTCAGCTAGAGCGTCTTCTGTGTGGAGGCATACGTGAATGGGGCATGCCTTCGTTGAAGGTTGTGCGTCAAGGCTGGTTACCCAGTAAGTAAAAATCTACTACCAATAATTAGCGGACCGGAGTTCCTCTGTGGCGACCCCTAACCGGGAAAAGCCGAAAGACATTAGTACGAAACATGATTCTCCAAGCCCTGACACTTTGATAATTAAAGTGAGATTCCAACAAATAACAGTAAATTCCAAACATCAGTGTTGCAGCTTTTAAGCATTTTGTAGGAGACTTCTGTGTACTCCAATGCCCTGATATGTCTGAGAACATGATATGCTGAAGTAGGAGAATATAGCACAGAACCACAGTTTCAAAATTAGTATGCCTTTCTTTAATTTGTACTATAGTTCTCAGAATTTCAACAAGCACTCATAAATATAAGCCAAGTTCATGAATGCCTGCCATGTTGGAGTTGGAAAAATGACTGCTGTACAGATAAGTATGAGTGCTGCCTAAGTGACCAGATAATGACTATTTGGCATGCTATCAAATCACCTCCTTTCAGAAGCTAGGATACTGGTAGAATAACTGACTTTTTTCCAAATTAGTTTTGCGTTAATTTGAATAGCAGATGATACCAAATGATTTATAAATGTTAAGTATATATTCAAGATTAAGAACACAAGGCTGCACAGCTGAAGAAATTAGTTTGAAACATATGGCTGGAATATTTACAGTAGTTTGTAATTTCATAATTCGTTCAGTTTCCAGCATCTGTTGGGCACAACTAGAGATTTTTCTTTGTGTGTTTTCTTATGAGAATTACAAAATAGAAGTGTATTTTACCAATGAAATGAACAGTAGAATAATATTTTAAGACCATTTTTTAAGTTTGTATTTGTCTAATTTATAATGATGCAACTTGTCAACTAACGAGCATTGTTCATGAAAACTGATGTAAAAAGTATGCTAACACTTGTAATTATAAGAAAAAAATAGTCCAAAATATCCTACCTTCCACCATCTTCATTTAGTCCTTGTATGTAAGTAACCTCTTAAATAAACACAGAGGTAAGCCCATATTAATAAAAAAGAAGAGGGCATCATCTAACAAACCTTTTTGGGGGGTTAGATAATGACCTACTCCCTTTTGCATGCTGTAGAAAATAATATGGCTTATGTGCCAGTACAGAAAAAGTTTGTATAGCACAAAAATATTTACGTTTTATGTCATAATTGTTAATTCTTTCCTTAAAATACTGTCAACACAGAGAATTAAGGCTCCAGGCTGTTAACAAGCTACTTCTTTTAATCAGAGTTATAGGATTTGATTCATTACACCTTAATTTACCTGCTGTGTATCTCTGAGCAAGTCACTTGACCAGACTGTACCTCTAGGTCACCCCTGAAAAGAGACACTTATGTCCAGTGAGCTTAACCGTTTAATAAATTTATTAAACATAGCTATCATTTTAACAGCCCCCTCTGTATTTTGTAGGCCCTGCACTACCTATTTCTAAGTAAAGAGTCGTAGTTGTAGTACTCATCTGAAAATAGCAAAACTGAGAGGATTTTTTTGCAAGGAAATCCTGCTGGCAACACTGAAACACATCTATGAAGACATAATAAGAAGAGTATACATGTTTTACCAGCTTTTTTTTAACAATGTTGCAAGCAGTTTGACTTATTCTAATAATGTACGTTGAATTGCTGGCAGACAGTACATTACAGGGCCCTAGCACCATCTCCATGAGGTAGTATTTCCTCAAAATCTATCATGAGCCTTCCCGTTCCAGCTGTCACTCATATCAGCTTCTCCTTATATTCCTCTTCACTTCTGCTTGCTCCAAACAGTGGTGAATCCAGAACATGACATCTGAAGTAGTTACTTCATTTGATCTGCAACCTGTGGGTGTCGGATCCGACAGCTTTTCAAGCTCCAAGATTCGAGCTCCTAGCTCCTCCCCCCTACCCATAATCCCCTACTACCAACCACATTACCTCAGATCGTTTTTTGCCGCGGCTGAAGAAGCTTCCTTGTGAAGAGCTCCTGGCTGGGTGAGATCATTGCTGGTTTTTGAACCAAATTTACATTCAAAGTTGTTGTTGTGTGTGTGTTAGTTCCCTTTCACTGCTTCTTGCGCTAGTTTTGGTCCCTTTTTTGTTAAATTTATTACTAGTTTATCTTCATTTCCCCCCCCCTCCCCCTCCTAGTGTTTGGGTGTGTGTGTGAATGATGTCAGAAGGGCCTAAGGCCATTTTTTCCAAATGTACTGAGTGTGGCCACAAGCTTTCTCCAGCTGATGGCCACACTCAGTGCGTTTTGTGCCTGGGGGCAGCCCATTTGTCAGAGGCCTGCCAAATCTGCGCGGCCTTTAACCCCCGGGCACTTCGGGATAGGAAGAACAAGCTGATCCTGGCGGGAAAGCTCCCCCAGGAGTCGGCTTCTTCTTCCTCTCCCGTTCGGGCTCCGGCAGCTTCGGCGCCGTCTATCCCCTTAGCTCTACCCGGGACTCAACCTCCCTCATCGGGTTTGAGCTCTGGGGAAACTAGTGTCTCTTCCCTTAGAGAGAAGAGGCACAAGGATAAGGATGGACATAAGTCCCACAAAAGGCGGGCCGAATCTCATCCTTCGGCTCCGCCAGCAAAGCTACTTAAATCTCCCTCGAGGGTCTCCGGATCCCCCTCCTCTCGGTGCCGTTCGCCCTGTTTTTCGCCGGAGGAGGAGGATAGGTCTCCCTCGAGATTTTCGAGGCGGCCCTCCCGGCCCGCCTCTACTACTTCATCTAGGTCAACCCGAAGCATCTCCGAAGCGGATATGGATCGGATGATGCGTCGGTTCTTACAGACCCAAATGCAGATGGGGATGCTCTTGCCTCCCCCCCCCTCTGGGGGGGAGTGCAGCCCCCATATTTTCCCCGATCACTCCTTCTCCGACTCGTTTTCGGGTCTCGGAGTCATCGGATCCAGGCCCTTTCGGACCCGGGGAATTGTCGGCACCGATAGCGGTGGTCTCTTCGACGCCGACTATACCTTCGAGCTTGTCGGACCCGAGCGTCGGATCCGTGGGAGTTGCTGTGTCTTTGGCACTGTTGGCATCGGAGCACACCTCTGCCTCGGCGCCGACTGCATCGGCTCCGACCCCGATCCCTTCCTCGGATCCGAAGAGGTTGCTCTCAGAGGCTGGCGAGAATGGCTCTCCTTCGGCTTTCGAGGTAGTGGAGAGGGTACTGTCGAGGTCCTCCAGATCCCCGACCCGGGCTTCAGATCCACCCGTACCCCCACTGTATGAGGGTCTGTCTTCCATCATCCGTCCATCTGGACAGCCTGCCCAAGCCCTCCAGCTGGTTCCCGTGGAGGAACAACCACCCGTGGACGAGCCCTCTTCGGACAGTCCCACCGAGGAGGTCCCTCGGAAACATGGGTGCAAAAGGAGGCACCTGGACTCCCCCAAGTCCATTACCACAGACACAGACTTAGATGATACGGAGGGTTCCCCAAGGTCACCCCCTGAAGATGTCTCCTTTGGAGACATCATGGAAATGCTGCATATCAGAGGGGGGTGGTCAGCCCAAAAGCCCTCCCTTGATGAGTCCGTGTTCCTGGAGGCCTTTGGGGCAGGCCCATCTACCTCCTGGGTGTCCCCTCCGGCCGACCCCCTGGTGGACTTAATTACCACCAGGGCTTGGAAGGAGCCTGACACCGTGGAGCCAATCCCTAGGCGCCCCGATAAAGTCCTCAGCCCACCCACAGATAGACCATCTTGGGCCAAAGGAACCCCCGTTGATGCTATGTTGGTGGCGGCGGCCACCAAGAAAGAACTTGCGCAGGAGAGTTCTTCAGTTCACCCGCCAGATAAGGAATCTCGAGCGCTTGACCGGATTGGGAAGCGGATGTTTGCTTCAGCAACCTTTTCCATAAGGGTGCTGAACTATATGGCACATACCATTAGGCTACAGCGAGACTTGATTAAAGAATACGCTGCAGCCCCCCTGGAGTCCATGTCGGTCCCAGACAAAAAGGTTTTTGAGACTCGAATGGCCACTCTAAAATCCATCTCCAATACATCTATGCAGCTTCTCTCCCATGCAACGGAGGGAGCCGCTAGAGCTAGCGGAGCTGGGGTCGTCTTGCAACGTCTCTCCTGGCTCCGTCTGTGCGACTTCATGGACCCCTTCAAGGCGTCCTTCGCGAACGCCCCTTTTGATGGTTCTGCCTTGTTTGGCAAAACTGTTTGCGACATGCTGGTCCAAAGTGAAAAGGACGGGAAGACGCTGTCTGCCGTCGGAGTCCGCTTCTCTAATCCCCAAAGATCCTTCTCCAGGAATCAGAGGGGACAAAAGAAGCTGTGGTTCCGTAAGTCTCAGCAATCCCATTCTGCTGCGGACCACTCGTCCCCTAGCGGCAGAGGAGGACAAGGTGGACGCCGGCCCAGAAGCAGAGGGGGGCTGCGTAATTTTGGGTCTAGAGAACCTTTCTCGGACAGACCTGCGCAACAGCCCTGAGGGCTTGCCCAACTGTCCCTCTCTGGAGGCAGTCGGGGGGAGATTGTCAGAGCACCTGTCAAACTGGGAGTCCCTTACAACAGATTGATGGGTGCTCCGGATCATATCCAGAGGTTACTCCATTCTATTCATAAACCTTCCCCCAAACCCAGACGTCTCCCCGATGTCCTACCCGATCAAAGGGAGGCAGCGGCTTTGGAGATTTCAAAGCTGCTAAGAAAAAGAGCCATCCAGCCCGTCCCCCCAGACCAGTCCGGATTGGGTTATTACTCCAGGTTCTTTTTGGTGCCAAAGAAAACGGGGGACCTCAGACCCATCTTAGACCTTTCCGCCCTAAACCTGTTCATACCCAAGGAAAAGTTCCGGATGGTCACTCTCCAATCAATTCTCCCCCTGCTGCGGGAGAACGACTGGATGTGCTCGCTAGACCTCAAGGATGCATATTACCACATATTAATGGACAGACGATCCAGGAGGTTCCTCCGCTTCCGGCTCGGGGCCAGTCATTATCAATTCAGGGTTCTTCCATTCGGCCTCACCTCAGCCCCCAGAGTGTTCACCAAGGTCATGGCAGTGGTTGCAGCCCACCTGAGACTCTAGGGCATTCAGGTCTTCCCTTACCTAGACGACTGGCTCCTCACCGCTACCAACAGGCATCAGCTCTGTGCGGCGAGAGATTATGCTCTGTCTCTGGCCCACAACCTAGGCATCTCAGTGAACGAGCAGAAATCCTGCCTGTGCCCCACTCAAGCCTTTGAATTCATAGGGGCCAGGTTAGATACACGAATCTCCAAAGTTGTTCTAACGTCAGCCAGGCTGAACAGCTTGTCGTTTCAGGTGTTAGCCCTTCTTCGGAGCCCTGCTCCTCCAGCGGAGTTAGTCCTGAGGGCACTGGGGTCTATGTCAGCAGCGATCAATCTCTCTCTTCATGCCCGTCTACGAATGCGCATATTACAATGGACCCTTCAAGTCCAATGGTCTCTGTCGATCCACCCATTATGCATGCCAATACCCTTGAGCAGGGTGTGCAGAGACTCCCTTCTGTGGTGGTTACAGGCACAGGAACTCAGAGAAGGGAGACACTTTGTGATCCCCCGGCCAAAGCCACGTTGACCATGGACGCTTCTTGCCTCGGGTGGGGGGGGCATTGTTCAGGCAGATCCGTCCAAGGCACGTGGACTTCCCTAGAGACCGCATTACATATCAATGTCCTAGAGATGAGGGCGGTGCTTTTGGCGTTGCAAGCTCTCCACGACCGTCTTCCCATAGGGACTATTGCAATCCAGACGGACAACATGTCAGTAGTCTGGTATATAAACAAACAAGGAGGGACCAGAACTTATCCCCTGTGTCGAGAAGCCATGAGAGTGTGGGAATGGGCGGTTTCCACCAACCGCCTTCTGATAGCAATGCACATTCCGGGACGGTCCAACATATTAGCGGACAAGCTAAGTCGAGTGTTCCTCACTCCATAAGAGTGGTCTCTGAATCCATCTGTTGCGAAGCAGATCTTCCACAAATGGGGTCAGCCTCGCTGCGACCTTTTCGCTTCTCTTTTAAACACAAAATGCAGCGAGTACTTCGCGATAGTTCCCCCCAGACGGGAGACCCCCAGAGACGCTGTAGTCCATGCTTGGCCTCCTGGACTCCTTTATGCTTATCCTCCCCTCCCACTTATGATGAAATTCATCCAGAAAGCCTGTCAGTTGGGGAGCAGAGTTATCCTCATAGCCCCATTCTGGCCTCGACAGATCTGGTTCCCCTTTCTGCGGTCTCACAGTGTGGCTTCCCCATGGATTCTGGATCCCAGTCCAGACCTAATCTCGCACCCAGAGGGATGCCATACCCCAAACCTCGTCAATCTCAAACTTGCTGCTTGGTTGATCCAGTTCCATTAATGGCTAGGACTCCCGGTATCTCATCACCCGTTAAGGCCATTCTGGTGGCGGCTCATAAACCATCTACCAGGAAACTTTACAACAGTAAATGGAAACGTTTTTCCATCTGGGCCAAGGATAAAGAATTGGACCCATTTACTGTCCCTATTCCGACTATTCTGGACTTCCTTTCCCTGCTTTTTAGACAGGGAGCTAGTGCCTCCACAGTCAAAGTGCAGTTAGCGGCCATCTCCCATTTTCACGTGGGCGACGGCATAGGCTCCTTAGCATCTACAAAGTTGTGCAAAACCTTCTTAAGAGGCATTTTTCTTTTGAAACCACCGGTCAAGACTGTGGTTCCCCCGTGGGATCTCACTCTGGTCTTACAAGCCTTAACGAGACCACCTTTCGAGCCCGCGGCCTCGGTTCCGTTAAAGTTCTTGTCTTGGAAAATGGCTTTCTTAGTGGGTATTACTTCAGCCAAGAGAGTTTCAGAATTACAAGCTCTGTGTATCAAACCTCTGTACCTTATTTTTCACAAAGATAGAGTGTCCCTCAGGACTAACCCATCTTTCTTGCCTAAGGTGGCTACAGAATCAAACATTAATCAATCAATAAATCTCCCTGTATTTTTCCCAAATTTTCACAACAAAGGCGAATACATGTTGCACAAATTGGATGTACACAGACAACTGCATTTTTACTTGCACAGGACTAGAGAGTTTCGCAAGTCGGACCAGTTGTTTGTTTCTTATGCAAAATCAGCCATGGGCAAGGCAATTGCTAAAGTGACTGTAGCAAATTGGATCTGTCAGTGCATTATGCTGGGATACACTTCATCTGGGAAGCCAGCTCCGGTTGGCGTCCGTGCTCATTCCACAAGATCTGTAGCTACCTCAACAGCCTTTTGGTCTAGGGTTCCAGTAGATGATATTTGTTCAGCAGCTACCTGGTCCTCATCTCATACGTTCATTTCTCATTGCAAACTGGATATGATTTCCAGGAGTAGGGCTTCTTTTGGCTCCGCAGTGCTTCGGAATATCCTTCCGTAAGGACCACCCAGGTTCTTATAGGTTAGCTGGGGACTCTGTCCCACAGGTTGCAGATCAAATGAAGTAACTACTTCAGATAAAGAAGTTATGTACTCACCATAATGTTCCATCTGAGTAGATACTTCATTTGTCTGCAACCGACCCCCCCTGCCATCCCCCGAACCTCGGGAATTTTTCTGATCTTTCGGAGTTGGTTTCTGTCTCGAGTTGGTGAGGCAAAAAAAAACGATCTGAGGTAATGTGGTTGGTAGTAGGGGATTATGGGTAGGGGGGAGGAGCTAGGAGCTCAAATCTTGGAGCTTGGAAAGCTGCCGGATCGGATCCGACACCCACAGGTTGCAGACAAATGAAGTATCTACTCAGATGGAACGTTATGGTGAGTACATAACTTCTTTTTCTTTCTCTTCTGTTGTATGCATAAAACACTGACACAGCCTTTCCATTCCATTTACCCTACCCTGATGGTACTTTTGCTTTACATTGCATTCTTTCTGGTAGCCTAACTGACCTTTATATTAGAATGGCCTCATAAAATGTACACAGTAGTTCAAATGGTGCTTTATCACTGCCCTGTACAATAGAAAGATGGAATGAGTATCTCTCAAAGCCACTGTCCTGATTGTGCTCTACTAAATCCTACGAGACTTTACATGACTCTTCAGTAACCATTTGAAATGTTGGGACCAACTACATTGAATCTTGTAGTATGAAGTTTGACTGTCCAAAAAAAAAAAAAAAACAGAGTTACATATACCAAGTCTGAGATGGTTATTTTTTGGAATATTTCCTTTTTTTCTGAGGTATGATCTCAAAGTTGATATATTGGGGAGGGGGGGCTCTCTGCAGTCATCATCTTATAATTTTCTGCCTCTCCCTATCCATATAACCTGTACCATTTCATGCTGGCCCTCTATTTTGTCATGCCTTTGCAAACAGAGTTGAACTGATTTCTTAATTCTTTCTGAACTATAATAGCCTTTTCACATTTTTGGATTTCTTCAGTATTTAAAAAATGTAAATACATACATGAAATATTTATTTTGCCCATCCACCCCAAGTTATCTTTTTTTTTTTCACTAGATTACTTTACCTTAATGAAGGAGCTTTGTTGCCTTTTACATGGCATCTTCAAAGGTATTTTTGTTATTCTGCTTGAAAATGACAGAAGAAGAATCTGCATTCTATTCCAGTTTGTAGTCAATATGCTGATTGCTGTTAAA
Organism: Protopterus annectens; assembly: GCF_019279795.1. Taxonomy (NCBI): domain Eukaryota; kingdom Metazoa; phylum Chordata; order Ceratodontiformes; family Protopteridae; genus Protopterus; species Protopterus annectens. The sequence goes on from NC_056739.1 coordinate 1,524,614,153, forward strand.
TGACTCTGCATTAGTGTGACTGGTTGAGTGTGCATCCTTTTTAAGTGCACTTCAGTGGTTCAGAACATATCTGTTTGCTGCAAATATAGTGATTGTACCTGGTTCTAAGACTGCTATTAGGATGACATATTTACATTCCTATTGAATTCTAAGCTGCACATTATTTAATGTTTTTTAAAATTATGTTAAGCAATCAAGTGATCTCTACTATGTTTCACTGTCACAGCCTTTGTAGAATTTGTAGTAAATCACAAGTAGGATGTAATGTTTTCAGCATTATTTTATGTTATCAGCTGAGTGCTACTGTGCGTCACTGTTGCAACCTTCATTTACACTCAGATTGTGAAAGGCGTTGGTGGTGAAGAACAAAACTATGAAAATGCACTTGGCAGCATTTAGCAGTATGCTCAGTCCATGCATTGTAGGTGTAATATGACTTGTATGAGATTCTGTTGTTATGGAGCAGATGTCAGGTTGGTGGAGTTTTGCTTTCACAAGCTACAAAGGATATATTTTTTTCTGGTTGTCTTATTGTGGTGAAACCTGGCTAAGTAAATGCAGATTAGTGGACTGTCACTCTCTGAAAGGTTTTATAGCTTGCCAAGAGGTTTTGCAGCCTCTAAATTGTTTGTATTTTTCCAGGAGATACAGGAGCACAGCTCACTGCACAAGCAGGTAAGGTGGTGTGAGCTTTGCCATGACATTACAAAAAAAAAAAAAAAAAAAAACACTGAAGAACCAGACAAGCCAGAAAGCAAAATGGACACCTTTTATCCCCATATATACTTTAAAGGTAGTAGCCTAATATCTCTCCGTGAAGCAGGACAGGACACTACTTTGTCAGATTGTTATGCAGACACTCAATTTCTGCAGTGGCTGAAAGTCTAGTTCTGTCAAAGACTAACACACTGATTCCTTACTTAAGGTTGTTCATTGTGTTTTATATATTGTGGAAGGTTAGATATAAGCCTTGAACAAAAGATGGACATCTCTGGTATATTCCTTATTACTTTTGGTATTTGCGGTGCTAAAGCTGTATGTGTAACTTTATTGGGGCTAGGTGATATACTCTGGGTTTCAGAATATGAAGCCAAAACATTACGGCTTATTTTTGCTGAATTAAAATTGTTATTTAAGTTAAACCACTTTCTCTTACTTAGTTGAATGCTGCTGTTAGGCTGTTGATGTAACCATGCTGTGTTACCCAAAGGATTCATATCATCTTTAAGTTTCTTACTTCAAGTATATTCTGGAAAAAACAACTGGAGTATGTTCTGAAACAGCTTTTTTTTGTTTTCTTATTTTAGCAGCACCTTGATTCAGCAGTTAGCTACAATGTGAACACCAGCAGCCAGAAAACAGGATCTCAAGTAGAATACATATTTTTGGGTTCCTATCATGTAGTCGAACTTTTACAAGTTCGAAACCATAAGTTAGAATTTGTAAAAGAGCGTTTGAATGGAAATCTCCATAAGTGGAGCTTTCTATTTTGTTCAGTGGGGTGCAGGGGGGCTTGCCCCCCTGCTTAAAACAATTATTTTGTCTTCCGTTGTTTTGTTTTTTATCCATAGTCGAAGTTTTGTAACTTTGAATATAATGGTTCGAACATTACGTGTTCGAAGTTATAAGACTTCGACTGTGTGATATAGACCCCATATTTTTGAGTCTTACATTATTTTAATACAGTAAAACCAAACTTTATTGTTCATAAGATAGTTTACTCATTGTAGCCTTCTAACTCCTTAGCTGTTACGTGAAAACAAGATGAAACCATCTCTCCCTAGCAACAAGGGGTAGTATTTTTATAATCTTTAATTAAACTCAGCCTACTATGATCTAATGTAAGCTATTTACAAATGGTATGCTTAATTATAGGAGTGTCCAAAGCCTTTTGTCATATGCTCTGTCTGTTGCCAGGCAGATGGAATTATGATGTGTCAGTTTTTCTACTTCGTGCTTGTCAGAGTAAGTAGGAATAATGATCCTATCATGAATCTCATAGCTTGAGTTTCATTCTTTCACAATCCTTGTATACCAGAATAATGTGTTCTTGTACAATACACTCCTTTACATATTCAGGGATGCAGGGTATTTAGAATTAGTCTCTCTTAGAATGTCTTCTAATGTACATTGTAGAAAATGCATGTAGACATCTACTTAAAAGAAAGAGGAAATTGCATAGCAACAATCTGCCTTTGTCTACTGTTATTCACCTGAATAAGGTACTAGCAAAATACAAAAAAAAAAAAAAAAAACAGAAAGAAAGAAATGATTGGCCATAAATAATCTCATCACTTGTTTCTCTAAACCAAACTATCAAATATTAAAATGGTATTTCAAAGTCCAGATGTCAAATATTAAATCTTGTTTTTTACACATACCAAAATGCACTTGTTAGATATCTACTCTTTTCATTCAGATGTATCAGTGTAACACTTAGTAGCATAAAGTAGGATTGATATCCTGTGAAAAGGTTGTCCTGTCAGGTAGTATGCAAGTCTTAATTCTGTGTATAATTTATATATTCTTTTGCATTCTTGCTCATGGGAAAACTCCTTGATCTGAAAAAACTAGAACAATACAGCGTGAAGATATAATATTTGGAACAAATATTTGATAAGGCTAAGCCAGGAAAACAATAACAGAATATTTAATATTTAAGACAGAGAAATGGACCAGATTTTTGCCAGTCATTTGCTAGATTGAGGTCAATCAAAGCCAGCACAGTCTTTTGAAGTAACAGTGCAAATTTACAGTGCAAGTATAACTTTCTAGTAGCCAAAAGTGATAGCAGTGAAAACATTTACCATAAATAACCAAAATATAGTTCTACTGTTAACCTCATAATTTGTTCTATGAATCTCCACAACCCAAAAAGCAGTGTATGTAAGGGAAGGAATGGTTGCTATAAATGCAAGAACAAGCTACACACTGCATTTTGCCCAAACAGGATTTGGAACAATAAGACATATAACATTAACAATGCTACAATTTTTTGACACATTGGGTAAGCTGTGCATTTGTTGTACTAGACTGATTTGTACTTGCCAAAAATATTTAAAGATTGGACTAATTTCAGGAGTCGGCTCGTGTCTTGGATCCAATAGTTTCCTACAGTCCAGTGGTGGAGTAGTGAATTCAAAAAATGAGTAAATGAAACTTAAGGAAACAACTAACTAGAATAAAGTCAAGGCCAAAGGAGAAGAAAGAAGTCCATATCTCTCGGAGTTCACATCCAGCAGAAACCTGTGCTCCAACCCGTTTTGGCAATGGTCACAAGATACAGATGTTAAAAGGGCATTTTAAGTGAGTAAGGTTAAAGAAGGCTATGGAATTGAGATTCTGACCAAAAGCTAAGGTTTTGTTTCAATCCCTTTGTGTAATATCTATGCCCAATATTTGCATTAATGTTTTGTGATTGTCTGTCCTGCAAATGATTGCTTTCTTTCTGGATGATTGTTTTTTGTGTAAAAGTCGTACATTGCAGTGAGTTTCACTGTAGTGTGTTGCATTGTGCTAGCCAGTGGTGCACCCCCCCCCCCATTTCTCCACTGTGGCATGGTTAAAAGGCCATTTCAGAATGCATGAAATTAAAATATAAGAAGCACTTAAGAATGATACTGGAGTATCAGTAACAAGTAGAATATGAAGATCAAACGTTTTTTTCTTCTATTTTTAGAATGCAGTATACCTTTAAGAGTTCATAGGTGAGTCCTAGGCTAAGTGCCCAGAATGGCCATTTTTTAAGCCTGGCTAATAATCTTAGGTCAGAATCAAACCCTGTCCTTTGTGACTGAGGTGAAGACTTATATAGTTTACTATCAAAATACAGAATGAAGGTTCGGCAAACACAGGATGTCGAATGATAGATGACTGAATCCCATATTCCCAACTTTCATGTTTGCGAGTGTCCGGTGCTTCAACTGCTATTGTGCATTCGCTGATACATGGTCAGTGTTCCCAACAGAGATCATGGTACAGTGCGGACTGGGAAATGTATCCTTTTCCTCATGATAGTGCGATCTCAGAGTTGGACTATATAATTTGCAGGGTGTGAGGGGGGCACAGGGGGGCTTGTCCCCCTGCAAAAATGTTATGTTTCTACTGCTGAAAAACAGAACTTAAGTTACTGTTGTAAAAGGTGCAAAGGAAACAGTATGTCAAATAATGCCAAATGTGAATACTCGGCATGACATTCAACATGCTGACCTACTTACTCTGTTGTCAGCAGTGTTGTGAGTCAGTCATGTGAATGGATTATTTTGTGTAATTCACAATTTTTCGATGGTAAACTTAATATATATATATATATATATATACACACACACACACACACACACAATCACATACATACATACATACATACATACCTATATAAATGGATCTTGTACTATTGCACAAAATCCTACCCAACCAAAACCAAAACGGCCAAACACACTTTAGCGAAAGTGCTTTTCACCGAAAAAATGCTTTCACTAAACTGTGCAAAAAAAAAAACCTAAAAAAAAAATATATTACTCACGTTTACTCAGGAGGGCAAGCCCCCCTGCACCCCCCATGTGGGGGGCTGTTCCCACCACACCCCCTACTTTTATATTCTCACTCAGAGATTGCACTACAGTTGGAAAATGGGAATATTCCCTTTTCCCCACAGTATTACGATCTCAGCAACAGCCATTCCCCCACATTTTTCTTTTTTTTAGCACACTTTCATAAAAGTGCTTTTCGGTGAAAAGCACTTTCGCGAAAGTGTGCTTGGCCATTTCACTTTTGGTGAAATGGCCATTCAATGAACAGTACAGATCCCATATAGTACATATATACAGACATATATATATATATATATATATATATATATATATATATAGATATCTGTCTATATGTATGTATGTACCTATCTATATGTATAGAGAAAGAGCTGTGACAAAGATGTGTATAGGATTAGTTCATAAATTGCAATTCCTCCACAGGCAAGCTTGAAGTAAGGGACGTAGTCTATGCATAAGGGATTCATGAGCCTCAGTCAGATCTGTGTCAGGATATCAAAGTTTCAGAAGGTTGAACATCATATGGTTGAGACCATATGATTGACTTTTCAAAATGTCAAACCAGACTAAACAGCAAAAATCTACATTTTTGCAGGGGCAAGCCCACTGCACCCCCCCCCCCCATGCACCCCTTGCATATTATAGATAACAACTCCTTGATTGCACTACAGTGGGGAAAAGGGTAAATTCCCTGAGCCGCATTGTACCGTGCTTTCCGTACAAAAGCTTTGACATTTTGGAAAGTTGATCAGATAGTCTTGACCATATGAAGTTCAACTTTCTGGAACTCTAATCTTCTGAACGGGACCCTCTCAGTCATGCACTCTTCTGTACCATCTAATGCAGTCACACATATTTCTGTACTCAACATTTGTTTGTAGAATAAACTAATTATTTTTAATGTAAATAATGACAAATAACTTTTTGTTTTTTACTGTTAAACAGTGAGTTTTGTCTACTGCCAAAAACGTCTTTATCAAACAAAATGTGTGATGCTTTGCAAATAATGTTGCAGACTTTTGACAGTTATGATATTTGCTGTGCTGTTATGTATCACTTAAGTTCTTATAGAATTAAGGCACATAAAGTAGCATATTGTAATAATAATGGTATTAGCGTATCCATGTACTCAGTGTGTGTTTTCTGTCATTCTCCTTTAACAAAATTAGCTATCTGAGCTATAAATGCACTCCAGTCTAAAATATGTTTGGAATGATTTCTAACGATATAACACTACAAAAGTGTTTTCTTTCCTTCTAGGACAGTAATACTCTCACATGTTTGAATTATAGGCTAGTTTCTCAGATCACCATCTGAGGAGACACCCCATTGTTATAGCGGATATGTTTATTTTACACCAAGAAATGTTTATGTAAAATCATAGAGCAACATTTGAATGGGTTGGGAGATAGTCTTTATGTTTGCCTCCAGGAGTGTTTTTTTTTAAAGTATATAAAGTGGTACATTTTAAGCAATTTAGGAAAAACTAGTTGCAGTGAATACAGCAAATCATTTACTAACAAACATTGTGTTTACATATCACTTTTTTTAGGAATCTCTACTTTTATTAAGGTCATTTTTTCTTCTCCTGTTAAGAGTATTACTACTTTTTTATTCCTTGCTGTCTGAAAAAGGATTTATCCATCTTGTAGTAGCATACATACCATTTTCAACTCCACAAGAATTGCTGCCACATCACTGTTTGTAATTCACATGAGTTTCCAAGTATGATTTCTTAAGATAATTTCACAGCTTTGAATGACCACAACAGGTAAAGTGCTCAGTCCTTGGACTGTGTATGTTGGTTATTAGGACTAAGGTATTTTTTGTCACATTGTCTTCTTACAGTTTATTCTTTCTTTGTTATATGTTTATCCTCTACTGTCTTATAGCCATCTGCCCCCTCAAAGCCAATTAAGCCCATTCATTTCCCCATTTACCTGGGATGAGAGCCACAATGACAGGCAATCAACTACCCACCTATTAGGGGGGGTCTGGATACTCTGACATTTTGCTTCTTGGCAGAAGTCATGTGCCCCCCATCATGAGGGTCAGGCAGTCCCCTCCTTGTAGTGGAAGGACATGCATGCATCCACATCCACCCCCAGCCCAGAATGATGTACCCCCCTCAGAAGACTACTGCTGAAGCAGCTTGGCAAAAGCCGAGCACATATCCCCAGGCTATCTGCTGTGTGCAGGTCTCCCATCATCTAGTAGGAGCCAACATTGAGCAGACTGGGCTGTCACTATCCCCATGGAATAAGCAAGCCAACAGAAAACATGCACAGCCATCCCCACCCCCTCCCTCGGCTGACTCTTTCAGAACATGAGGTAATATTTAAACTCAGGTAATCTGGGTAATAGTAAGGGCTTCACCTCTGTATGCCAAAGAGCTGGGTTTACACTTTTTTCTTGACCTGCATTATGAAACACACTTGGTCATCCTGGTTTGAGGTGTAGCCAATGCTGGCAGTGGATTATGTGAAGTGCTGTGTTGTAGGCTCCAGCCAGCCATTTGTAGTCTTCAGATTTCCCCTCATTGTAACAGTTTATCAGATTTCCCCTCACTGTACCAATTTTTTTCACTAACACTAATACGTTTTGTGCATTATTGCTGGTACCCTGAGTTGTATATCAGTAATGATTATTTTCAGGTGAGGCCACACACAGAAAAAAAATTGCTTAATATCTTGTCCCAAATTATCATCATCATCACCATCATCATGTTTTACCATCTTATTGCCTAACAGCTGTTTTACCCTGTGGCATCACTAATTTGAAAAAATAATACTAACCTGCAAACTCTTAAGTTTACCTGCTGCCTAGGGGTTTAGTATAAGCAATCCAAATATAGTACAACATCTGAGTACTATAAAACATCCCTAAGGCCACTTTTAATAATTAGGCTCAGGCATGAGTGAGTTAAAGAAAATAGTAGAGTCCATGTGGGTCATTGTATAGTGCCCTACCAGGTAGAAGGATTTTGTTTTTTCTTGCCCTTCAGTGGAAAGCAGTAATATCCATCAATGTATTTCCCCATGCATTTATTACCACAATATGAAGCTGTAGCCAGCATTTGTCAAGTGACTGTCTAATGCCATCAAATTCATACGACTTCCCAACAGATAAAAGTTTAACAGGCTACAGTCCATATCTGACCCTTGAGAAACATCATAAAGCATGTGAAAGTATTGCTAACTTCAGTACTGATAAGAACTCAGCCCCAACCTTAAGACTAAGTCTTCAGAAGCTGAGATTTATTGCTTGAACTCTGTCATTGGAGGAGTGAAAAACTGAAAGACTGCCAGCCCAGTTAGATATAATCTTGTAAATAATTCTATGTTTCTATGTCATTTGTAAATATTAATATAATCCACAGGCTTGGTTTAAAAATGTAAAGAGAACTATATGTTATGATTAAATTATATGTTGTACTGAGCTTCAAAAATTTAACCACAGTGCACCCTGCTTGAAGAAAGCTGATAAAGTAAAGCATTTTATGACTATTTGATCTCAAAGCTCAAAGAGAGGATGTCTGGATGAAGAAATTCTTTCTATTGTCTTAGGACAAGAGTTAATTGTTAGATTTTAAATGTAAAATGTCTTTTATTGTTGTGGCTTCCTTCAGGTGCAGGATTACAAAGATATGTTAAACTCTGAGTTTCTGTTAGCCTAGCAACCAGAGAAGTGTCAAGAATGATGTAATCTAAAATGAGTTAGCAATGATGTATTATCAATTTAAAGACTTTCTCAGAGAGAAAGAGAGAGCATTTCTGCATTTGTCTTCAGAACTGACAAAAGCACCAACACTCTGCCGTTGCTCTGTATGTACGTTTATTTAGAACTTAGTACTTCACTTAGAACTAGATAGAAAATAGTAAGATTAGTCTAGCGGTTTTCTATATTTATGTCAGATTATCCTACAGTATTGTTTTAAAGTTCCTGTATCTGAACTCTTGATTAGCACTGTGTTGAATTGAGATTTGCTTGTGTTTTTATTATTTATTAAATATTTTTAAACCTTTCAAATGTGGCTGTTGTGTGTAGAGACACTTTAAGCACTAGAGTACTTGCATGTATTTAGTGATACTGTCCAAGGCACTCCAATAGCCTTAAAAGTTCTGGTCACACTAATTGGATAACAGTATTATTACACAGCAAAATTGGTCACCCTTTAGGAAGGGCCTTATAGTAGCTGATAAGTAGGGGTTCTGGTGGCAGTGGATTACTACATTATAGCCTGGGCAGAAGGGGCATACCTAGTGAACCTGTGTCAGCCTTCCCCAGAGTGTCTGTGTGTTTGTATATAAATCATATCTCAAAGTGTGTGTGTGTGTGTGTGTGTGTGTGTCAACTACTTGGGCAGGGTCATGAAGCACTGGTTGGACAGAGGGTGTGCTGGGAGGACTTGGCTTGGAACCCTGGCTAAGGACTCCAGTCTATAGCTGTGCCAGTGGAGCATCTTATTGGGGATCTGGAGAGAAAAGGAGAAACCAGCCCCAGACTGACTGTGATCACTGTGTGCTCTTAAGGGAAATTGTACTTTACTGTGTGTGTAATTGTTATCCTTCCCAATGTGCATGCCCCTCACTGGTGCTAGTGGTGAGGATTGAGGCTCCTTGATTACTGGGCCAGTGCATGGGTGTCACATATTAATTGGTTGGCAGTGGTGGGATATCCACACCACATATTAATTGGTTGGCAGTGGTGGAATATCCACATCAAATATTAATTATACCGGCCCATTAGCTTGACAAGCCTTATCTGCAAAGCCATGGAGAGGATCATAATGGACCTCATAAATAAAGACATAGGGAATTTGCAGACTTTGGATCCAACCCAGTTTGGCTTTGTCAAAGGCAGATCATGCCTTTTAAACTTGGTTGACTTTTTCGAAACAGTCACCAAAGCCATTGATGAGGGAAAGGCAGTCCATACAGCCTACCTCGATCTGGCTAAGGCCTTCGATACAATACCCCACTCGGGTATCATTGAAAAACTCATCAGCTTAAATGTTAACCCATACATCACAAGATGGGTTGCAAACTGGCTGAGTGATAGAACCCACAGGGTCAGAGTTGCTGGCGCCATGTCAGACTCAAAGCCTGTCACAAGTGGTGTCCCACAGGGCTCAGTCCTGGGCCCACTCTTGTTTGGAATCTACTTTTCCGAAGTACAAGCAAACACAGGAGGGTTATGGCTGACAAAGTTTTCAGATGACTGCAAACTGGGCGCCATAGTAGAAAACACATCTGACACAGATATCCTTCAGAAGGGTCTCACAGAAACGGATAACTGGTGCCAGAGCCAGGCCTAAAGTTAAATGCCAAAAAATGCATAGTCATACCCTTCGGGAAAAACAAGGTTACCCCTAGCTACCAAATAGGTGGCAATCCACTGAGCACAGAAGAAGTTATCAGGGACCTGGGGACCCAGGTTGATAGTAGTCTGTCATTTGACACCCATGTAGCTAAAGTAGTTAGGAAGACCTTCTACATTGCCCACCTTATCATGAAGGGATTCTCATCTAGATCAAGGGAGGTCATAGTCTCCCTTTACTCATCACTCATCAGACCAATGATTGAGTACAATGCCCCATTCGGAATGTATCTGACCCGACACTTGCAGCAGCTGGAGAGGCCACAAAAGTTCCTCACCAAAAGGATAAAGGGTCTCAAAATCTGTCCTATGCTGCCCGACTGAAAGAACTCCAGCTCTATTCAGTCGCACCGCTTGCTCAGAGGTGACCTTTGCCTAACATACAAGGCCATGTCAAACCCAGATTTGATGAATATGCTTCACCTCAAAAATCTAGATCCATCAGAGCCACAAGGGCGGGAGACTTAAACCTCGACACGGCTATTAATAGGACGTGCTGGAGGGATAGATTCATCACCCAAAGACTCCCTATGCTGTGGAACAAAATCCCGGTACATGTGAGGCAGAGCACCTCGCTGGCCTTGTTCAAGAGAAATCTTGACCAATGGATGGGAGATCGCAGATATACCCCAGGGATTACCTCAGTGTCACTGCTCGACAGAGGCACAGCAAAATAAGGGGTATAGTTCCCCATACTAAAGGGGTGGCGTAAGCCACAAAACGATGGGCTAGGCTTGTAAATGCCCTCGGGCAGATAGCCTAGTATGAACCTATGAACCTATGATAGTGGTGAGTTAGCCACATCACATACTGATTGGCTTGTAGTGGTGTGGATAGTGAATTCCTGTTGGTTGTGTACACTGATCACTGAAGGTGTTTTTTTTTTTTTACTCTAAATCAACCATGCAGTGAACATTCAGAGTTCAGATCACAATTGTTTTATTTCTTTTGTTAGCTTAGTTAGTCAGGGAGAGCAGGCAAGCATGTCAGCAGAGGAATATGGCAAGCTGACTAGGAGCCATTTGGTTGAGATGTGCCAGGCTAAAGGACTGGTGCATGGAAACCTGATTAAGAGACATGATTGCAGCTTTGGTCACAGCTGCATCAGAAAACAGCAATCAGGAGGATGATCAGACTGGCCGTGATGTACAAGACTCAGAGAATGGACAGCTCAACCTTTCTGCAGATGACTTAAAAATACATCTGGAGCTAAAGAGACTTGAGTTGGAGGCCAGGCATTTGGAAATGGAAGCTGTGGAAAAGGAGAGGCAGAGGCAGCATGAAAAGGAGATGCTGACTCTTCACCAGAGTCATGGAGATAATGAGGAAGGGTGAAATCTGACCCCAGAAGCACAAAACATCAGTAAATTTCTTCCCCAGTTTACAGAAGGTGATAATTTTGATAATTTCATTCATATGTTTGAGAGGGTATGTAAACAGTATGATATTGACCAAAGGCTCTAGGTACAGTTCCTGACTCCCTTACTCCATGTTAAAGCTGTAGATGTACTTTCCAAATTATCTGACATTGACAGTTTTAACTATAATGCTGTAAAGAGCTGTTTTAATTTTTTAAGCTAACACCTGAAACTTATAGGAAAAAGTTTTGTGAGCATAGACACAAGGCAGAGGAAAGTGTGTGTGTGAATATTTTGCCGAACTAAGCACTTATTTTCATAGGTGGGTGAGTGGATGTCAGGTTACCACTTTTGAAGGGCTGGCTGACCTTTTGGTGAGGGAACAAGCTCTTAGCACTTTGCCTGAGGACATGAGGCTCTGGTTAGCTGATAGACAATGTGCTGCTTCAGATGAGATGGGGGAAGAAGGGAGACTTATATCTAGCAAGCAGGGCATCCCTGCACAGGAAAGGGACCCCCAGTACTACTCATGGGTCTAAATGAACCCATGGTGGGCAGCCCAGACTGCCTCAACAGAATCTGACAGTAGCATGTGAAACCACTAGTCCAGGTACATGTCCAGGACCTAGAGTTAAATGTTTTGAATGCAACCAGTGGGATCATGTGGCATATAGATGTCCACAGAGGCAAGGTAGGCAACAAAAGGTGAGAGAGTCAGTAAGTGGGAAAGACAAAATGCCAATAGTAGGTTGTCTTGAGACAACAGGGGTACTGAACTACCATCCTACAGGTGTCCTGATAGGGAAGTATTTTGATAATGCAGTACCATGTGCTCATGCACTTACACACAGTCAGGTTTTGAGACAAGCATGTGGGTCTAGTAGCCTGAGGGAGACCCAGACAGATCACACACTTGCAGCCAGGACTGGTGAGGTGGTCCCTTCAGGGAGGGAGCTACCCTGTAGCAGTGAGACTGAAGGTGAGGCTCGGCTGCTTGTGGGTACTGATGTTCCCTTGGACAGAGTAACTGCAGAGGTAGAGGTGAGTAGTAGTACCCAGGCTGACAGTGAGGCACCACTCTCAAGAGGATGCCAGACTTCTTCTGGAAGGGTGCTCGGAAGGGTTACATAGAGTTATGACAGGCTCGGCTCTCAGACCCTACATTGCAAGGCCTGAGGCAGGTAGCAAGTCACCTGATTCTCAAGGGAAGGGGGAATCTGTATACTGGTACAAAGGGTTCCTGTATAGAGAGTGGACCCCTGAGGGAGGGCTAGAAGATGAGAGATTACAGCAGTTGGTAGTGCCTAGAGCCTACCGTTTGGTGCTTCTAGCCATAGCCCATGATATTCCCTTTTCAGGTCATATGGGCATAAACCGTTTGGTGCTTCTAGCCATAGCCCATGATATTCCCTTTTCAGGTCATATGGGCATAAAACATACAGAGAGATGTATGTTGCAGAACTTTTACTGGCCTGGAATTTCCAGAGGTGTAACAGGGTACTGCAGGACTTGTGAGCGGTGCCAAAAGGTAGGCAAGGCAGGAGACAAGGTGAGAGCTCCTTTGATGCCTTTGCCTGTGATTGAGGAGACATTTCTTAAGGTAGCTATGGATATTGTGGGGCCTCTGAGTACCCCAAGTTTGACAGGAAAAAAGTATATTCTAGTGGTAGTAGATTATGCTACAAGATACCCTGAGGCAGTGGCTTTGTCCTCCATTGAGACAGAAAAGTTGTCAAATGCTTTGTCAGAGATTTTTAGCAGAGTAGGTTTCCCAAAAGAAATACTGACTGACAGAGGTGCCAATTTCATGTCAGACCTGCTGGCTTGTCTGTGGAAGTACTGTGGGGTGAAGGACCTGAAGACCACCCCCTACCATCCCCGGACTAATGGTTTTGTTGAGAGGTTAAACTCTACAATCAAGTCCATGCTGTGAGCATTTGCAGACCAGTTTATGAGGGAGTGGGACAAATATTTGCCCCATCTGTTGTTTGCTTACAGAGTGGATCCCCAGCTAACCACAGGTTTTTCACCCTTTGAGTTGCTGTATGGGCATAGGGTGAGGGGATCTCTAGATTTAATTCAAAATGAGTGTGAATCCCCCAAGGAGTCTGTTGTGGCATATGTCCTAAACCTCAGGACAAGGCTCAGGGAACTCATGGGCTTGGCCCAGGAGCACCTGGCAGAAGCCCCACAACAGAAAAGTGTCTGGTATGACAGGAATGTTCGAGCTAGAGCATATGCTGTAGTGCAGCAGGTAATGGTTCTCATTCCTGTCAGACACAACAAGCTGCAAGCAGCTTGGGAGAGACCTAAAAGGTGGTAAGAAAGGTAAGTGATGTTAACTACATGGTGGAACTGCTAGGTAGGAGCACAAATTGTGCCATGTTAACATGATGAAACCATAACATGATAGGAAGGCCCTTGTGCTGAGTATTTGCAGTGGATTGTAGGAAGTGTCTGAGGGAGATCTGGTGACTGATCTCCTCAGTGAAGCTCAGACTGACATCTCAGTTGAAGGGGTCGCAATGTCCCAGCAGCTATCTCCTACCCAAGTTTGAGAAATTCGAGTAGTGTTACAGGGGTTTTGGGACATGTTCACTGGGAAACCAGGTGCACCCACATGGTACAGCACCAGGTGGATACAGGACACCAAAGGCCTATTAGGCAGGCCCATTATAGGGTGCTTGAGAGAGTTAAACAGACTCTGAGGGAGGAGATACAAGAAATGTTGGAACTAGGGATAATGCAGGAGTCCAACAGTCCTTGGGCCTCCCCAGTGGTGCTGGTGCCAAAGAAGGATGGCAGCACCAGGTTCTGTGTGGACTACAGGAAATTAAATATTCACAGAGAGTCAGATGCTTACCCCATGCCTAGGACTGATGAGGCCTTAGAGCGGCTGGGTGGAGCTAAGTATCTTACCACCATTGATCTTACCAAGGGTTACTGGTAGGTGCCCTTGACTCCCAGTGCTAGAGAGAAGTCAGCTTTTGTGACTCCTTTTGGCTTGTATGAGTTCACAAAGATGCCCTTTGGGATGAAAAATTCCCCAGTAACTTTCCAGAGGCTGGTAGATCATATACTTGCAGGAGGGTTTGCCCTTGCTTACCTAGATGATATTGCCATCTACAGCCATTCCTGGCAAGAGCACCTTCAGCATGTCAGGGAGGTGTGGGCAGACTACAGAGGACAGGGTTGATCATTAAGCCGGGCACATGTCAGGTGGGTATGGCAGAGGTGTCCTACCTAGGACATAGAGTGGGGAGTGGTACGATCAGGCCAGAACCTGCCAAAGTGGAAGCCATTCAGGCATGGCCTGCACCTGTTACCAAAAAGCAGGTGAGAGCATTCTTAGGGACAGCAGGGTACTACAGAAAGTTTGTCCCCAGTTATAGTACCATAGCTGCTTCCCTCACAGACCTGATAAGGAAAAACAGGCCACATAAAGTAGTGTGTACCACAGCATGTGAGCAGGTATTCCAGAAGCTTAAAGAAGCTTTGGGAGGACTCCTTGTGTTTGCCAGTCCAGATTACAGCAATGACTTTGATGTGCAGCTGGATGCTTTGAACCATGGGGTGGGGGCTGTACTTAGCCAGATTTCTTCAGCAGGAGAAGAGCACTCTGGTTTATCTCAGTTGTAGACTCCAACCCAGGAGGAATGCTATGCAGTGGTAGAAAAGGAATGTCTAGCCCTAGTCTAGGGGCTGTAGAAACGTCAACCTTATCTGTATTGAAATAAAATTCACTGTAGTTACAGATCACAGTACCCTAACATGGTTACACTGAGCCAGCCAGCAAAATGCCAAATTGCTAAGATGGAACCTAGGGTTGCAAGCATATGATATGTCAGTGCAGCACCGCAGTGAGATTAGCAATGCCAACACAGATAGGCTGTCAAGACAGGGAATGGGGTAAGGTATATTCAGATAGACCTAACCCTCTCAAGCAGCATTCTCAAGGGACACTTGAAAAACTAACTTGAGTTCTCGGGGGGGGGGGGGGACTGAAAGGCTGCCAGCCCAGCTAGATAGAATCTTGTAAATAATTCTGTCATTTGTAAATATTAATATAATCCACAGGCTTGCTTTACAAATGTAAAGAGAATTATATATTATGATTAAACTATATGTTGTACTGAGCTTCAAAAATGTAACCACAATGCACCCTGCTGGAAGAAAGCTGATAAAGTAAAGCATTTTATGACTGTTTCATCTCAAAGCTCGGAGACAGGATGTCTGGATGAAAGAATTCTTTCTGTTGTCTTAGTACAAGAGTTAATTACTAGATTTTAAATGTAAAATGTATTTTATCACTGTGCCTCCCTGCAGGTGCAAGATTACAAAGATATGTTAAACTCTGAGTTTCTGTTAGCCTGGGAACCAGAGAAGTGTCAAGAATGATGTAATCTAAAATGAGTCAGCAGTGATGTGTTAATTTAAAGACTTTCTCAGAAAGAAAGAGAGAGCATTTTTACATTTGCCTTCAGAACTGACAACAGCACCAGCACTCTGCCTTTGCTCTGTATGTATGTAAGTTTATTTAGAACTTACTACTTCTCTTAGAAATAGAAAATAAGATTAGTCTGGTTGTCATCTATATTTATGTCAGACAATCCTACAGTATTGTTTTGAAGTTCCTGTGTCTGAACTCTTGACTAGAACTGTGTTGAATTGAGATTTGTCTTGTGTTTTTATTTATTACTAAATATGTTTAAACCTTTCAACTGTGGCTGTTTTGTGTAGAGATAATTTAAGCTCTAAAGTACTTGCATGTATTTGGTGATACTGTCCACGCCACTCTACTAGCCTTAAAAGTTCTGGTCACACTTACTAATTGGATAACAGTATTATTACACAGCGATATTGGTCACCCTGTGGGAAGGGCCTTATAGTAGCTGATAAGTAGGAGTTCTGTTGCTGTTGGCAGTGGAGTACTACCTTATAGCCTGAGCAGAAGGATCATAGTGAATCTGTGCCAGCCTTCTCCAGGAGTGTCTGTGTTTTTGTATATAAATCATATCTCAAAGTTTTGTGTGTGTCAGCTATTTGGGCAGGGACATGAAACACTGATTGGACAGAGGGAGTGCTGGGAGGACTTGGCTTGGAACCCTGGCTAAGGATTCCACTCTGTAGCTGTGCCAGGGGGAAGTCTTATTGGGGATCTGGAGATAAAGGGAGAAACCAGCCCCAGACTGACTGTGATCTCTGTGTGCTCTTAAGGGAAATTGTACTTTACTGTGTGTGTACTTATCCTTCCCAATGTGCATGCCCCTCACTGGTGCTAATGGTGAGGATTGAGACTCCTTGATTACTGGGTAGTGCACGGGCGTCAGTGCTATGTTGAAGACAGATGCATTGGAACTTCCACATTGAGTCCAAAGATATGATTCAACAAATGCTAAGCTGCATCCTTGGAGTTAGAAACAGGAAGAAGCATCCTGTTCCAATTTTCCACAAATTTGTGTCAGTCTGTGGCACTTGCAGCATGGGGTACATAGCCAGTCAAACTTTGAGTCTATGTTGAACTTAGTAAGGCCTTTACACACTTTAAGGTGCTTCTCAAGGAAAGGGTACAGACAATAATTATAATATTATTTCACTGTCTCCCAGGTTATGTACAGTTTTATATATAAGGCTGACTGCTCAGAATATCATCTTACAGAAGGTGATGCTACAAATCTTAATACCAGAAAGGTCCACATTTCACAAAGCAGGTATGTATTTTTATTTATTTTCTTTGTGTTTGTTGACTCAGATGCTTAAGCAAAAAACAATTTTCACATACATAAAGCAAAGCATGTGAAATGCATTAAAGTACAAAGGTAAAACACAATACAGTATAAATAGTAAATGTTAGTAAGCAGCTTACATGGAACATATACTTACAATGGCAAAGGTACTGAGAGAGATGTGATTTTCAACCCAGGTCTGATAGAAAGGACACTTGCAAGCAAGAAAGTACTCCTACATGCTACATACAAAGCTCTGCATCTGGTGGTTGAATGTGTTCCTCTCATAACTGGGGAAATAGAAATGTACCATTGTATATACATTTTCTCCTAACCCACAGTGCCTAAATCAGAAAGGTAAAGAATATGGCAAAATGGAACAACTTTTGAATCTGCATGGTCCCAGAGAAAGGAAAAAAAATAGATCCAGGGCTTCATTTCCATTAACATTTTGTATGTGTCATGCAGAAGCCAACAGGATCAGTCATGTTAGAGGTATAAGCAGCAGTGCTATTCAGATATGCAAGAAGACAAGGCACTTAGCATGATGAGGAGCCTCACCATGAGCCCTCAGTACTGGCTCATGGTCACATTGTGGTAAGCAAGTGCATGACGATATGTGTGCGCATGGAAGTTAGGGCACTTGCCAACATAAGCAAGTGGTAACATGAAATTGTTGTGTGAGCTAATCGTACATGAGGACTTGTAGTAGACCCCCTATATCACTGTTATTGTCCTCTGCATGTTGACTGTAACTTTCACTGTGTGATAATCATCAGAGCCACATAACTGAAGGAAAAGATGAGAAGTAAGAGTTGCTATTTCCAACCATTGAATAAGTAATTCAGCCTTGTGCACAGTCACACAGCAGATGATATAAAAAGTGTATTGTTAAATTGGGCATGCTTACAAGGATATACAGCACTTATGGAATCAAAATCAGGCACACGTCAAAATAAACATAAAATATGCATCTGTTGAGTCAGCCATTCTAGCAAGTTCTCAATGCTTATTTTGTTTTATTATTTTATTTTGTACATGCTTTGACAAAGTGAATACCGCTGATGTGAACAGGTGACTATGGACATCACAGTCATAGATCTGTTCAGTAGCTGGTAGTGCCACAGAAGAGCACATGACACAGTTGTCAGAAGGCACACGGTGAACTAACATGAGCATTATGTTATAATGCACAAGTTCTTCTCAAAAGGCAGTACAACATTTTGGTGAACCAGATGCTCCAGCTGTATAAATGTTACCAGTAAATAGAATTGTATGCATCATATCAGTTAAGTCCTCCCTGCGACCATTTTCCTCTTCTGACACAATCATACTAGGTACACAGTGCTGGGTTCAAATACTTGCCCAATGCACTCTACAGTCTTTAGATCTGTGCACTAGCTGCTTACATCGCAGAAGTCATCCTAGTACAGTTATAGTGAAACATACAGTTGAAGATATAACACAAGCAGAGTTTTTCATTGCATATCCCCTGAAGAGTCATGTCAGATAACACAGGGTTCAAGTGTAAAAGTAAGCAGTTTGTTGGTATGCATATGTCTTCCCTTAAAAGGGAGTACTTGGGGGAACAAAATCCTCCACCTGTGTAAATGTTCACTGAGCAGAACTGTAAATATCACATCTGTTAAATAAGCCAGTCCAGCCTGTTACCCTTTGCGTTTTCTACATGCACTGCTCCATTTGAACTCCTGCCAACCTCACACTACATTATCTACACCCATGCACTAGCTACTCATTCCACCAAAGAGGTCATTACATAGTTTTGAGAAAGCATACAGTTGAAAGGAGCATGACACATATATGGAGGAATGGACATTGTGCTTTGTGAAACACACTATTAAGGATCACAGTTCACAACATACTGGGCTGGATTCAATAACAGCTACATGATAGCTTTCTATTTGGTGTTCATTAAAAAGGGCCTATCCGATGTATAGAGCCATCAAAGAAAAGGAAATGGCAGAATATGCTAATGAAAGCATAAAGTACATGCTATTAACCAATCTGGCATGGCAGAGCTTTTCAGGAAGTTGTAAAACAATTGTGTACACTTAATGTAGGATTTTGCCTTATACACCAATACAGCAGCACAATTATTTTGTGGGAAAAAATAACATGATTATTTCTGCTATCATTTTACTGTGTGTGCAACAAGCTTTTAATCAGGGTGCTGCTGCTCCCAGACCTTGGGCAAGAAGTGTGTTTATAATCGACTGCATGACACAGAAATTGCTGAAAGATGCAGGGTGGACAGGGAAGCACTGGAGGAAATATGCATCCTCTTGCACCACCTCTTCAGGCCCCCTGAGAAATTGTCTCAAAGCCATCTCAGTGGAAACAAAGGTATGTGTAGCATTATGTATGCCAGCTATTAGTACTTCCCAGAGACCTACAAAGGATACATTAGGAGTGCCACAGGCATCTGCCTCTATTACTTCATTTTTTGAGTGCAATGCTACTACATGCAATTGATCACATCTTTTTCCCATGCACCCTACAGGAGACAGCAAGAACCATACAGGAATTCTATGCAAAGCACACTTCCTTGAAGTGTTGAGGGCCATATATTGAACATAAGTAGAAATAAAAGCCCCATATGTTAAACTGGGAAAGAGGTACATCCATAGAAAATAAAACATCCATGACACTGCTGGCAGATTCACCAGCCATTTAGTTCACCAGACACATGGAGTGCTTTCACCCATCATTTATTGGATTTCTTTAAAGTAATATGCATAGAAACTGCACTACTTTTATAAGTTGATCTACCTTCATTTAATTAACAATAAATTAATTAATTAAGCTGTAACACAAATTAAAAAATGCTGTCAAATGCCTTCCTAAAATGTTCCAAAATCACATAATAACAATGACAAACCAATAACAAAATACATACTACAAATAACATCATCACTCACCTAGTTGAATAGTTAAAATGATGTAAAATGTTAAAGTGCTAAAATGCTCTGAATTGAATCCTGAATGTGTGGTTCCCTGTCTCATTCAAAAATGTATAATATTCAGAAATGTTCCTTGCGTGATAAGAATATAAATATATTCTTATATACAAGTATAAATGCATTCTATTTTATCAAGTATGATTTATATGAGTACACTGCTAATTGAAATGCAGTCATTAATACCTGGTGGTTTGTTAGCTTCTAAACGAAGCTGCCACAAACATTCTCTCATTTCCAGTAAGGTCTTAAAGTCACCACCACAGTCTTGGGTACCTGCTCTATTACAAAAAATAAAAACCTTTTAAAATTTGTGCATACAGTACTATGTCTAAACAGGGCATTAGTTCTCTTTTTATTTTTAATGTCCCTGTTATGCTCCAAAATATGTTTCCTAAGCTTACGTAAGACATAAAATGCATGGAAACTGAGGCAGGTGGCAAGATAAACCACCATGTCTGTGTTACAATTGCAGTGCCCAGGACACCTTAGTGTTCTTTTATAATTATTCACCTCAACATATGGACCATCATTTATAAACTTACATGTGCTACAAAAAACACATTTATCCATCTGAGAAATGTTGTTATATGGGTCCACAGAGCCTCTTTCCAATAACTCTTTTAGGTTCCTACCTGTACTATATGAAAAATAGGTTTTGGACCCACTGTTTCCATCACTTCCCAAGAAAATACATTATCCCAAATTGTTTTCTTGATCATCTTTATCTTGGGTGCTGTGTGGTTGTATTCCAATATCATAACTGCATTCTTAGAAAAAGTGTTTTGCTCTGTCTCCCTTGTGTTCTCCAAATTAACACCTTCCCTTTCATTGTCAAGGAGAATTAGTTGATAGAAAGACTGTCTTTTATTACAAATCTCATGTTGGATTCTAGTTAACAGATCCTGAGGGTAACCCCTTTTCCTAAAGAGATCCATAAGATATTCCATCTCTTTGAAAAAAAATGTCATCCTGGCTAACCAATCTTGAAACCCGGACCATTTGTCCTTTCACTACATTCTTCTTTAGGATATATGGGTGGCAACTCTCATAATGTAGGAAGGAATTACTATAGTTTTTTTTTTTTTTTTTTTTTTTAATGAAAGATGCTGGTGTTGATTTTGCCTTCTCATTTGTGTAGTAAAATATCAAATTCTCTTTTGTCTTTACTGAAATGACTGGTAAACCTTAAAAACCCAGTTGTGTTACCCAAATAATCAACAAACTCCAGTAATTCTAGCTCCGTACCCTTCCATAAAATTAATATGTTGTCCAAGTACCTTAAATAGGGTAACATTTTAGATGTAAATCTTGAATTAAAGATAAACTGTCTCTCCCAATCAGCCAGAACTAGGTTCGCATATATGGGGGCACACCTTGCCCCCATCACCACCCCTTCAATCTGCTTATAAAACTCTCCATTGAATAACATAAAGTTGTTCAACAAGACAATCTCCATCAATTCTACTATTAATTCTCTGAGAACATTGTGTCATTCTCCAAATACATTCAAGCTGTTCCAAACAATTCCAGACCTATCTCTTGGGGAATAATGGAAAAAATGTGTATGACATCAATTGTTACACACACACAATTTTTCTATTTACAACTTTACTGAGTTAGAAATTTCCACAGATTATACAACATTGTTTCAAAAGGGATTTTCCTATATACCTATGTTCAGACATGATGTGGGGAGGCTGCCTGTACAATTGAAATTATATACTAGATTGTTGAATTTAAAGTTTTTTTTGCTAATAATGGTAACCCCTTGGTTGACCATGTTTTAAACCTTAAGTGAAGTAGTACGTTTATACCACACTGTAACCCGAATATAATGGTGTTTGAAATATTCTGTGAGAGTCAGATTAGATGTGTTTTGTCAGACGAGTACAAACAATTTAACTAATGGTGAAAAGTTTTGTTTGAAACAACTTACAGGATCAAACACATAGAGAGTAATGAAACCACAAAAGGGTGGGGATCCTGACTAGTATGGATTACACACTAAGAATGGAGGAATTGTTAAATGACAACGAAGCTTATGAAAGAGTGTCATATGAAAGGATAGATTGGCAGCTGTACGAATACCTAAGTGAAGGGATCATCTCGGAACAACAATATGAATAACTTATAGTAGATCATCCAGTGATATCCCACATTTTTGGTATTCCAATAATACATAAATGCATAGATCCGCCACCATTTAGACCAATTGTAGCTGCCAAGGGGTCTAAGATGGAAGCTATGGCTTCATTTATTGATTTGAGTTGTAAGAGAATTTTGGAAAAGATCCCCTATTAAGGGATTCTTGGCATTGCTTGGACACCATTTGAAACTTGCACTTAAAAGTTAACGAAGAGTTTATGTTTGTAACAATTGATGTCATAAACCTTTTTTTTTTTTTTTTTTACATTAGTCCCCATGAGATAGGTCTGGAATTGTTTGGCAACAGCTTGAATGCATTTGGGGAATTACACAATGCTCTCAGCAAATTAATGGTAGAATTGATGGAGATGGTCTTGTTGAACAACTTTATGTTATTCAATGGAGAGTTTTATAAGCAGATTGAAGGGGTGGCGAAGGTGTGCCCCCATATATGAGAACCTAGATGTTCATCGTGTTACACTGCTGCAGTCATCACACGGGTTATCCTGCCATCAGGCGGTCCCGCAGTCGGCCTGAGTTCCAAAGTCTTGGTCCGGCGTCGGTTGCGGTCGCTTCTTCCCTGATGTCAGTGCAACAGGGGTATAAAAGAGGCAGCCATCACCATTTTCTTCAGTCTTTCTTGCTGTGCGGTGCCCGAAGCAATTCGCAAGTGCCGGTCGGCCAACTCCTGAGATTTTCAAATCGAATTTCAGACCGAAGTCTTCAATAAAGCTAAGTACCCTGTTGAGGAACCTTTTCTTGCCTCAGACCGATGTCAGAAAAAGTTAATAATTGCATTTCTTGTGGGAAGCAAATACCTCATAAGGATTTTCATTCTTATTGCATTCCTTGCCTAGGCCCAGACCACGACGTCACAGGCTGTCGGTTTTGTGCTAGGTTTAACAAATGAACTATTAAACATCAGTTTGATTTCGCCCGACATTATTTTGGTAGAAAATTTAATTATACCATGCCGTCTGAGCGACCGACGACCGGGATGCATAAAAAGTGCAAAGATAAGGACAGGCAGCCGAGACCCAAACCAGACACCGAGGCCTCTGCTAGGCCAGTCGTCAGTTCTCCGGATTACAGTGAAGCAGCTACGCAGCCCCTAACGACCGCTGATTTAGAACTCCAGGCTACATCCAACTCCCAAATGGAGATTGCTGGGCCTCCAGAGACTTTATCTTTAGGCCCTTCTGACTCCATGGCTGGAGGGGATTCTGGTGTAGTTGAAAGGCCTTCAGTTGCTGAAGGTGTCTTCAGACCGATTACACTTACTATTAAATCCTATGCAAAGCTGAAAACTCCTTTAAAAGTAAGGAAGCCTGTACAGCAGGCTCCAGTACAAGGCCTCATGCCTAAGAAACAGATGCTTAAGATGGCTGAAGACTTAATTACCCTAATCAGGGGTTCCCATCCCCTTCCTGACAAAAGGCCTAGACAGGAGGAGGACTACGCTTCATCTGACCAGGTTTCCATTTCCTCAGATTCTGCTGAGGAACAGGAATACTCTTTTCCCCCTTATGAAGACTCTGATGCTGAAGAGTCTATTCCTTCAGCATCTCCCCCAGAACACTTCTCCTTTGGGGAATCTTTACATACAATGAGGGAACATTTCCACCGGGAAGGTCAGGATTACTCTGATTCTAAGAAAAGGCTCCGAGAGTTCCTTTTACTACCCCAGCACAGAACTCTTGCTATTCCACCTGTGTTAGACATTGTGGATGATGTTTATTCAGTATCTAGCCTTAACCCAGATTCATTACCTCCTGCACCAGCCAAACCAGACAGATACTACAGAGTCCCTGACTCACATAAATTCCTATATAAAAGCCCTGTTGCTGACCCAGAAACCATTTCCCAGGATAAAAATCCTGTACCCTCTGAAAGGGATTCTAGAGCACTAGACAGATGGGAAAAGAAAGTATATACCTCAGCTACTCTAGCTATGAGGGCCTTAAATTGCCAGTTTCACATGCTGAAATATCAACAATATTTGATGTCTCAATTAAAACAAAAAATGATCACACATACAGAGCAGCCTGATTACAAGGAAATGCAAGATTTGTTGCATGCAGCAGAACAAGTGGGAAAACATACTTTGCAATGTGGATTTGATTCATTGGAAGCTTCTTGTAGAGCAACAGTAACAGGGTCTGTCATTCGTAGGCATGCTTGGTTAAAAGAACAAACTTTACCTGATCATGTTAAAGCAAAGTTATTTGGATGCACCTTTACAGCAGGATGTTTTATTTGGTGTGAAAGCAGAAGAGGTTTTAAAGAAAATAGAGGATAAGGCAAAATCTATGCAGACGGTCAAGGATTTTTTACAGGTTAAACCCCCTTGCTTCAGCAGAAATTGGCCAACCAAAAACTGGTCCTATCCAACTTCTGACAGGCCACAGAGGGGCAAATACAGACGCCCAAGGGGCAGAGGTCAGCCACAAGGCTCTTACAAGCCTCGACAATGGGGTGCCACAACTCAGAAAGGAGGAGAAGACAGGTCTCAAACTATCAGAAGACAATCACAATGACTTACCCCTCAGACTGCCAAGCAAATCCCTCTTGGCAGCTACCTTGGGAGGAAAACTTGCACTTTTTGCAGGCAATTGGCACATCATCACAAAAGACAAATGGGTCCTAAATATTGTATCTCGAGGATACAGGTTCCACTTTCACACTTTACCAAGGATAAAAGGAATGCCAAACCTGCCACCAAATCAATGGGCAGAGGCTCAAAGACAAATTACAGCACTCATGGACATGAGAGCCATTCAACAGGTTCCTACACAGGAACAAGGACAAGGATTTTACTCAAGACTCTTTCTGGTTCCCCAAAAGGACAAAGCCTGGAGACCCATTCTGGATCTTTCAATTCTAGACACATACCTGGAAGTACCCAAATTCAAGATGCTCACACTACAGCAACTTCTTCCCATGCTGGGCAAGAAGGTTTGGCTAGTAACGTTGGACCTCAAGGAGGCATACCTGTATGTCCCTATCAGACAAAATTGCAGAAGATACCTCCGATTTATAGCAGGTTCAACTCATTACCAATTCTCTGCACTGCCCTTTGGCTTATCTACTGCACCCAGGGTCTTCACAAAATGCCTGGCACCAGTAATTTCATACTGCAGACAAAGAGGAATTCAAATTTATCCATACCTGGACGACTGCCTTATTCAAGCAGAAAGCAAGGACATTCTTTTAAAACATCTGGCATTTGTAAAAAACCTACTAAGTTGCCTAGGGTACACAGTAAACGAAAAGAAGTCAAAACTAGTGCCCTCACAAGACATAATATTCCTGGTTGCCAGCTTAAATACAACAGCCCAGATGGCTTATCTCACGCCAGACAAGCAAGGACAACTGACTCAATACTTCAAAATGATGGCAACAAAGACCCAACTCCCTGCAAGAAAAATTCTGCAGGCCTTGGGATTCATGGCATCTTGCATACTACTAATACCATATGCAAAACTGCATATGAGGAAATTACAATGGTACCTGAAAAGCGTATGGACTCAACACAGCCACAGCTTGGAAACAATAATACCACTCATTCCCTGCCTTCAACAGGAGTTTCTATGGTGGGCTCAGGCATGTCACCTCAACAAGGGTCAGCCTTTCACCTTACCCACAGCCAGGCAAACAATAACAACAGATGCATCGGATTACGCCTGGGGAGCACACATGGCAGGACAGTGTATTCAGGGCAAATGGTCTGCAGATCAAATGCATCTCCACATCAATCAAAAAGAGATGCTAACTGTACAAAATGCCCTAATAGCTTTCAAGGACCTCCTACATCCAGGACAACTTCTAATAAAGATGGACAACACCACAGTGATGCGGGACATAAATAGGGGGCACACATTCCTACCCCCTATGCAGGCAAGCAATGACCTTGTGGAACACAGCACTGACCTACCAAGTTCAACTGCAAGCACAATTCTTGCTAGGAAAGAAAAATACATTGGCAGACGAACTAAGCAGAAATATCATGGACCCTCACGAGTGGAAACTAGATCTACAAGTATTCACAATGATAACTCAAAAATGGGGGAGCCCAGACATAGATCTGTTTGCCTCCCACCAAAACTACCAACTACGGAAATTTTGCACAAGGACATACCACACACTAGCTTGGAAAGTGGATGCCCTCTCATTCAGTTGGAAAACATTAACAGTGTATGCCTTTCCTCCACTGCCTCTTCTGGCAAAGGTGCTGCTGAAAGCCAGATTAGAGAGGCCAAAATTATACTCATTGCTCCAGACTGGCCATGCCAACACTGGTACCCAATATTAAGGAACATGGCTCAAGGCCCACCATGGATTTTACCTCAAATTCCTCACCTGCTGACTCAGCAAAACAATCAGATTCTACACAGCTAGCTCAAGACTTTAAATCTGGCTGCATGGCAGATTACCTAAACAACCAGTCAACACTTCTCTCTAAAGCTGTTATGGATGTCATTCTGGAGGCCAGGAGACCCAGCACCAGGAAAACCTACTCAGACAAATGGAAAAGATTCTGTGCCTGGAGCAAGGCTAAAGGCCAAAATCCTCTTGTCCCAAATATTCCTCAGATTCTGCAATATTTGACTGAGATGTTGCACAGAGGCCTTTCCTTTTCCTCTATTAAGATCCACGCTTCAGCTATTTCAGCTCATTACAACACGGATCCTCCTATATTTTCACAACCATTACTAAGACAGTTCCTCAGAGGGGCTAAGAACATAAGACCAACACCAACTTGGGACCTCAATTTTGTTTTGGAAAAGCTTACACTACCGCCCTTCGAACCAGCTTTTACAGCTGATTTACAATTTTTATCATGGAAAACAGCCCTGCTGCAAGCAATAACTTCAGCACGAAGAGTCTCAGAGCTACAGGCCCTAATGGCAGTGGAGCCTTTCATCATTTTTCATCAAGACAGAGTTTCTTTACGAGCTAACCCCTCCTTTATGCCAAAGGTGGTATCCAGTGTGGCTCTAAACCAAACCATTCATTTACCCACCTTTTATCCAAACCCCCAGAATAAAGGGGAAAGGCTCCTACACTCTTTGGACATTCACAGGCAATTACGTTTCTACTTGGATAAAACTAAGGCTTTCAGAAAATCTGACCAACTCTTTGTATCCTATGCTGCAGGGTCACAAGGAAAGGCTATCTCAAAACAGACCATTTCGAAATGGATAGGACATTGTATCCATTTCTGCTACACACATCATGGGAAACCTGTACCTGGTAACATTAGGCCCCATTCCACCAGGGCTACAGCAACATCAGCAGCCTTCCTCAGAGGGGTACCAACCAAGGATATTTTGGAGGCTGCAACTTGGAGTTCAGTGCACACCTTCACCAAGCACTACCACTTACCTCTATACTCAAAAACCAGAGCTGGCTTTGCCACTGCAGTTCTGCAGGGCCTACTAGCTTCTCCAAACCCTGTTTAGTACCAACCGCCCAGCCTTAGCTTTGGGATTCAACCCAAGTGTGATGACTGCAGCAGTGTAACACGATGAACATAGTACAGTTTTGTACCTACCATAAATGTAGATGTTCGAGTGTTCACACTGCTGCAGTCCAGGTTACCCTCCCACCATCCCCTCTTCTTACCTGGGTTTTATCTATACCTCCCTTTTTATACAATCTATATGATGTATTTCTATATGGTGTATTTGCTTACAGCTGTAGCTATTGTTTTCTACCTGTGTATTTTACTTAGGATTATGCATTGCCTTCCTATTTGCAGGCACCTGACATCTGGGGCAAGAAAAACTGAAGAAAATGGCGTCAGCTGCCTCTTTTATACCCCTGTCACACTGACGTCAGGGAAGAAGCGACCGCAACCGATGCCGGACCAAGACTTTGGAACTTAGGCCGACTGCGGGACCGCCTGACGGCAGGATAACCCAAGTGTGATGACTGCAGCAGTGTGAACACTCAAACATCTACATTTAGGGTAGGTACAAAACTGTACTTTCTGGCTGATTGGGAGAGACAGTTTGTCTTGAATTCAAGATTTACATCTAAAATGTTAACCTATTTAAGGTACCTGGATGACATATTAATTTTATGGAAGGGTACAGAGCTAGAATTGCTGGAGTTTATTGATTATTGAATATTATATTGATTATTTGGATAACACAACTGGGTTTTTGAGGTTTACCAGTCATTACAGTAAAGACAAAATAGAATTTCTTGATATTTTACTATACAAAAGTGAGGGCAAAATCAACTCCAGCATCTTCCATAAAAAAACTATAGTAATTCCTTCCTACATTGAGATTTGCCACCCATATACCCTAAAAAAGAATGTAGTGAAAGGACAAATGGTCCGGGTTTCAAGATTGGTTAGCCAGGACAGGACATTTTTTTCAAAGAGATGGAATATCTTATGGATCTCTTTAGGAATAGGGGTTACCCTCAGGATCTGTTAACTAGAATCCAATATGAGATTTGTAATAAAAGACGGTCCTTCTATCAACCAATTCTCCTTGACACTAAAAGGGAAGGTGGTGATTTTGAGAACACAAGGGAGACAGAGCAAAACACTTTTTCTAAGAACGCAGTTATGATATTGGAATACAACCACACAGCACCCAAGATAAAGATGATCATGAAAACAATTTGGGATAATGTATTTTCTAGGGAAGTGATGGAAACAGTGGGTTCAAAACCTATTTTTCATATAGTATAGGTAGGAACCTAAAAGAGTTATTGGAAACAGGCTCTGTGGACCCATATAATAACATTTCTCGGATGGGTAAATGTGGTTTTTGTAGCACATGTAAGTTTATAAATGATGGTCCATATGTTAAGGTGAATAATTAGAACACTAATGTGCCCTGAGCACTGCAATTGTAACACAGACATGGTGGTTTATCCTGCCACCTGTCTCAGTTGCCAGGCATTTTATGTCGGCAAAACTATACGTAAGCTTAAAAAATGTTTTTTGGAGCATAACAGGGGCATTAAAAATAAAAAGGGAACTAGTACCCTGTTTGCACATAGTACCGTATGCACAAATTTTAAAAGGTTTTTATTTTTTGTAATAGACCGGGTACCCAAGACTGAGGCTGGTGGTGACTTTAAGACCTTACTGGAAATGAGAGGATGTTTGTGGCAGCTTCGTTTGGAAGCTAACAAACCACCAAGTATTAATAACTGCATTTCAATTAGCAGTGTACTCAGATATAAATCACACTTGATAAAATAGAATGCATTTATACTTATATATAAGTATATATTTATATTCTTATTTATTATCACACAAGGAACATTTTAGAATATTATACATTTTTAAATGAGACAGGGAACCACACATTCAGGATTCAGTTCAGAGTATTTTAGCACTTTAACATTTTACATCATTTTAACTAGTCAACTAGGTTAGTGATGATGTTATTTGTAATATGTGTTTTATTTGTCGTTGTGGGATTTTGGAACATTTTAGGAAGGCATTTGACAGCATTCTTTTAATTTGTGTTACAGCTTAATTAATTTATTGTTAATTAATTGAAGGTAGATCAACTTATAAAAGTAGTGTAGTTTCTATGCATTTTACTCTGAAGAAGCCCAATGAATGATGGGTGAAAGCGCTCAGTGTGTCTTTGATGAAATAAACAGCTGGTGAATCTGTCAGCAGTGTCATGGATGTTTTATTTACTAGTTTATGAATTCAGTTGTGGAAGTGTTTTTACATCAACAGAAAAGGTTTCCACTCTACAAACTATTAGTTTGTCTGTATTGCCCAAGTGATCATCTACAGTGTTTGTGCTGGTAACCCAGGCAGTTTCCACAACTCTCATATATGGCATACCTGTGAGCTGTACAGCAGATTTGCTAGGGGTGACATTCCCCAAGCGCATTTTGTGGGAGAAGCAGGTTATGCACTGAAAGTCTGGCTCATGACACCCATGAGAAATCCACACAACTCCACTGTGTAAGGATACAATGAGGTCCTTTCTTAAACTAGGAATATAATGCCCATTAGACTCCACAACCTTTACTTAGCCATATAATGGCTATGTTCTGGTAACATCAGGCAGGGACAACCCAAGAACATAATTTGCTCCTGCAGTAATGAATAGGTACGTGTGAAACCTGTAAAGAAAAAAAAAGATACGTGATTACCCCAGTATTGAAATAGTGTATGCCCCAAAGCAGAAACTTTGTCTGAGGTGTACAGTTATGTCTGTAATCTCTACTGTCAGATTTTTGCAATATTGAGTTATGTATTAGAAGCAATGGTGTGCATCAAGCATTTCAATTAACCACTGTCTATAAAACATGGAACAGGTCAATTATACCCTCTTGCACAACTATACCAAGAAGCAAGACTGATGTGCCTAATGCTCCCACTGCTGTAATGACATTACTAACTGAAATACAATGTAGTACAACAGTTACAGAAGCAATCATTCGCAAATGAGTAAGAACAAGAAATCAAAAACTTTTCTTTGCAACAGATATTGATAAGTGCAAACATGTGAATAAGCAACCATTAGCAGTCCACTGTTTGCATCGACATATATGAAACTCTTAAGTCACAAAGGCATGTGAAAAGGGCATGGCACAGTCACCATCATCAGTTGCACAGGGGTGGAGGGGTAGGAGGGCAAGGCTGTCATCAAAGAAATGAGCATGTGTGAGGAAGAAACACATGCATCTGTCAGAGCATACAGCTGTCAGGGCCAGTAAAAACAGATGTACAGCACTCAACAGTACTGTTTACAGATTTTGCATGTGTGTGGGTTGTTATGGGCAATTAATCTTTTTTTCAATCCATGTATCTGCGTGAGCATAATCAAGCACTATCCTAGGTACATTCTGGCATCTCAGACAGGTGTGAGGCATGCGTAGTTGAGTAGTCAGTTCAGTGTCATCACTGCTGATCACAAGAACCACCTCTGCCAGGAGTTGCATTGCTACTTCCATGGCGCTTGCTAGAAGTTTGGGTGCTACCTGAATGTGAATGATGTCTGCTGGATGAGCTTTTCTCATGACTATGTCCACGACCATGACCCCATGGCCTACCATGTCTGGGTGTGGACACCACAATCACTGGTGGAGCAGTGGATGTAGTGTCACTACAAGGGTGAGATCTCACATGGCCACATATTCTAACATGAAAAGATGTAGGAGTTTTTCAGCCATGTGGATGCCCATCCTCCCCCAACAGAAGTTCCATCATAGACACTGCCTGATCCAGTGTGTCTTTCATCCTGAGCAAGGAATTGCCTACATGGTTCAGAGTCACTAGCATCAGAATGCATGATGTTTAGTAATTGCACTATTTCTTCTGAGGCCCTGTTGGAACATGCTTGTGCCTCCACTATGGCCCTACACATATGGCTGGTGGTACCTAATGACACTTAAGACCAAAGGCTGATGTAGTGATAAACCAGAAGTGTGAAAATAAAAGCTAAATAACAGAAAAATTCCAACTCCAAGAATTTCAATACTTTATTACAGAAAAGCATTCGGATATAAATCCTTCTTTGGTGCAATATACAATCTGTAACATTCTTTCAGCTTTTGTAAAACAAGATTAAAATCATATGAGCACAGCCAGCTAATCACATAATTTCTACAATAATTCACTTAACATTTTAGCTTAGAGATATAGCAGTTTCCTTAAAAAGTACTCAGACATACTTTCAACTCAATTTATAAATACATACTAGAACTATATACTTAAATAATTCTATCTATCTAATAAAATATTTATTACAAAATTTTTTACATGTTCAAATTATTTGCACATATACAAAAAAGAATACACACATATATATATATATATATATATATATATATATATATATGGTTTACTATCAAAATTGCGAACGGCACTACGTCGACTGTCATATAGTCGAACATGGAAGTTCGAAATCGGTAATGTCGAAGACAAAATAATCAATCTAGGAATGGTTTTAACATGGGTCGAGGTAGGGGAGATGTTTGTAGTTCGGAATAATACTGAACACTTACCTCGACCCATGTTAAAACCATTCCTAGATTGATTATTTTGTCTTCGACATTACCGATTTCGAACTTCCATGTTCGAGTATATGACAGTCGACATAGTGCCGTTCGCAATTTTGATAGTAAACCATATATATATATATATATATATATATATATATAGACACACATTTAAAATACATAGTGCAGTTGCATTTGTCTAGTTGCTAAACCTGGCTCTGGCTTAATACTAACCATTTTATTCAACCCTGGTAATATAGCTGCTTGCAGTCTTAATAAAAAGAAGTATTGATGTTCTTGGAGTTGGCACCTAATGACACACCAGCATCAGGAGGAGAGTGAACAGCAGGTCTCTTCTGAGCACCTCTAACAACCATCCTGTGTAGCACCATGCCCTCACAATGGGTATGGGGAGAAGCAACCAGATCTGCAACCACAGTAAACACATAACCCTGGACAATGGTGTCACCCCTCAACCTGTCCTATATCGGAGGTCTCCATGTCATGGGTATGCATAAATATACTGTGTCCAAAATATGGGGCAGGGGATGTGGGAGCCACAATTTCAGTATCAGGACAAGCCTCTGCACCCCCAGACTGTGTCTTATCATTGCCACTATCATTATCAGAGGCTACTGATACTATGACATCAGGTAGTAGGAGTAACAGTGCCACTTTCAGGATCACCTATAATAACAAGTAGTAAACGCAACAAGCAGAAAAGTAGAGAATAAAATTGATGACATACTTTCCTTATGTGAAAGATATGTTAAAATGTAACAGTTTCTAATGCAACACCAATTTTAATCTCATATAGACCTAAATTGATTATATAGACAGTAATACCAATAACCAAATGTATGTTTGCCATGTGCAGGTGGGCTGGCAGCCTGCAGTCCAGATGTACCTATATGTGAGAAAGAGGAAGGAAAGAAGGCTGATAAATACAAAAATGCAAATAAAACAAGAAAAAGAGAATGATCCCCCTTCATAAGTGTAGATTAAAAATGTTCTTGTATAAAAATGTAGTGAACAGTTGGATTCCAGCATTCTAGTTCTCCATGATTATGTCATCTGACACAGTTATCACTGTGTGTGTGTGTGTGTGTGTGTATGTATGTATATATATATATATATATAAATATAAATACACACACACAAAGATATAACAATGACACATGCATTTTGCATACCTGGAAGTTCTGCTTGTGACACTCTGATTCTGTCATCCACATATGTACCAACATCAAGGATTCTGAGGGAACCATCTGCTGAGCTATTTGGATCTTTGACAGTGGACAGAAACCCCTCTGTTTTATTTAATGGTGTTTCAGTAGCAGGAACAACCCCTATAGCCACCTTTTCCCAGGCAATTGCAGTTGATTTACAGCAGCAGAGGTCGTCACATCTCTTGCCTGGTGTTGACCACCTGCTGCCATGTTTTGTCTCAGGCAGATTGGTTACAACTACTTCACCCTAACATAAAAGCTCCATGGCAACCTAAGGCCTGGATAAGGTCCTCATTTTCTGCATCAGCGTATGGTGGCTTGCAGGGTATAGCTTTCTTCTTAGGTGCAATATCCCTGTATGGGTTAAAACAGAAAGCAAACACACATAATTACATATATAATACATAGACAGGATGTCTGTGAACTTATGTGGGAATGCATGCCTCTGTCATGCATAAACTTTAAATGTTAATGCTCCCTATGACCACACACAACTTCGGACAGCCCCCCCCCACAAAAAAATATATATTTCTAAATCAAATAATCTATAACAATTTTGCAACACAGATAACACAGGTTTAACTGTGTAATATATTGCAACATTAGCAATAAAAATTCAACATGGAGAGCAGTCAGATTGAAATCCACAAACATAACACATTTTTTCTTTCAGCTAATACAGGAAAAATGTCAGACCTTCCTATAAAGTTATAATACACTTATATGCATTAACTGTGAAAACAATAATTAAACACAAGCTAAAAAACATAGGTCATGTAGCATTCTGTAGCATAGTTTTTGCAATGTAGACTTGACTATAGCAAAAGAAAGGGATAAAGAAAAACATTAAGATAATTAATGCTTTTGTGCAGCCAGTGCACTTCACCTTTTTATGTTATACTAAAGGCATTATGTAAGAAATATCGATCTATCTTGACAATACAGCAGTGTAGAAAGTAGATAATAATTTTCCAAAAGTTGTGTTTATTTAGCATTATCAAGCTCTTTGGATCAAAACATTCTCCCTTGTGTGATTAAATCAAAACTTTCTCACAAATATGATAAAAGGGCATTAGCTTTATACAGTGCAGATTCAGCCCTGTGAACACTATGAGTATGCAAATGAGTTATTAAATTATTAGCATTCCTGAATACCACAATCTGCACTGAGTGTAGGGAATGTAAAAGTGGTATAAGGACCTACATGATTACAGCACATGCCCTAGCAATGCAAGGAGATGCACTGAGAAGTGACCCTGCTAATGTCTTGCAGGTAAAAAAACAACAAAGGCCAGTGAACCAATTTTTATTATAAGTAAATACACCCTAGTGCCTTGGCTCAAATAAGCCTTCAAGAAGTAAAAATACAGATAAAATCAAACACTTAAATAATACCAACAATTGCCCAACCCACAATTTTCCATCATACACTTAAATCACAGTCTTCTAGTTACATTCCATATTAAAACCAACAGGGGTCGGGGTTGTATACTTTAAAATAAATATGAGCTCCTTGTATAACAAATGTTTCTTTATATCCAAACACCCACTTTACATATTAATTTGTTCTAAAATAGTACCCCTGAGCCCTGCTGGATCACTACTATCATACAATTCAAAATGCATAACAAGGGCTTTCCATCTTAACATTCTTAATGTCCCTGACATGTTCTTGCATTCTCATTTTGAAAGCCCTCCTGCTTTCACCTATGTAAAACATTTTACAGGGGTACATTAAAGCATAAATAATACCTTCAGTGTAACAATAATACAACCCCCTAGGCATAAAAGAAATACCATTAATTTTATCAAATGTATTTACAACACACTTGCAACTAATGTAATGATTACATGAAAAGGTGCCAACCTTTTGAGGCTGGCCCACCCAAATATCCACCGGCCTCATGAACCTACTATGCACTACCATGTCCTTAATGCTGCATCCCTTCTTGTAAGAAGACACAGGAGCACTATCTATAATGCCAATCAGCTCATTAAAATGTAACAAAAATCTCCAATAATAATTAATCACATCCTTAAATTGATCACTTAAAATATTGTATGTGGTCACAAAATAACATTTACTATCCACACCATCCTGACTTATATTTCTTGTCACTACTAAGTTTTAAAAAGTCAGGATTCCTACTATTCTTACCATTAATAACCCATTTTAAAGCTTCTTGTACCATATTAACATCATGCCCTCTACTTATAAACATATCTCCGGTCTTACACAATTTCTGATATAAAATATCTGAATCATTGCATAATCTGGAAATATGCAAAAAATCCCCATAAGGGAGTGTTTAACAGTATGTAATGGATGACAACTATCAGCCCTTAAGAAATGATTCACATTCACAAATTTCCTAACTGTTGTTCATATCCTACCACTTTCCATTCCTTCCAAAAAAATCCAAAAACACTACATTTTTACCATATTGTAAACCATCGAATTTTGTTAAATCTGTTCTTATATAAATCATTAATAGTCTCCCACTAAATTTATGCCGCCTTTGCATAAAAAATTCAAATTATCAATAAACCTATAGTACTTCAAAACATATTTCTGAAAAAATATATGAGTATAAATATAT
Organism: Protopterus annectens; assembly: GCF_019279795.1. Lineage (NCBI taxonomy): Eukaryota > Metazoa > Chordata > Ceratodontiformes > Protopteridae > Protopterus > Protopterus annectens. The sequence goes on from NC_056739.1 coordinate 1,524,650,114, forward strand.
TTATTTTCAAACATAACCATAAATAAATTAACATACATGGGACAAATGATGCCCCTATAGCAGTGCCGTGCAACTAAAGTTACATGATTCCATCAAATTCAAAGTAATTCATCAAACTAAAATAAACTAAATCTAAAATATAATGAACTATGGGACTATCTCCCAAAAATGTTTGCAATGCCTGTATACCAAATTCATGTAGTATATTTGATTATAAACTTTTAACGTCAACCGTAATCCAATACATAACTTCCTGCCATTGTATAGCAGACATTTCTTTCAAAAAGTCTAAAGAATGTTTAATGTAGGAAGGTAGAGCCATAGCTTTTTTAAACAAATATTTATGTAGTGACAAACCAATCTCATGCAAAACGTAGTTGCAGTCCGAAACTATCGGCCTACCTGGGGATTCCACATATCCTTGTGGACCTTTGGAAGGCAATAAAAGTATGCCTTTCCACATCCCGATATTAAACTTTATGTCAACATCATTTTTTTGATAAATAACCAAGCCTCAGTCCTTTAGCCAATAAGTTCTGAAAAACAGTCCTGGCTTGTACATACTTCTGCTCATCAACCACTTCATAAACTATCACCCAAAAGATCATTATACATCTGTAAATATTGTGAAACATGCATGATTACAATTTTATTTCCTATGTCAGATGGCTTAATCACTAATTGTCACTGCCTACTTAGGTCCACTAAGGCTTGCCCCTCCATCTTAGTTAGATTATAACTAATTTTCCCATTCTTTTTATTCAGCATAAAGTCAGCTAAAATTTTATCAATACCATAATTAACCATGGAATGAAATCTTTGGGTACCTTCATGTTTAAATGGAGGAATGAATTTCCTTTTTTGTGTAATACCACTTGTATCAAGATGACAATATGCATTAATTTCTGCATCATCCCCCATACTAGAAGCAGAAGAAAAAAATGTGTCTTTGGAGTCATTAACTGATTCTATAGAGGCATTCAGTTCACCTTCAATACATTCATCTGCAGCATTAGAAATAAATTCTCGTAAATGAAGCTTCCTAATAAACTGAAACACTTCTACTTTAAGTTCATGAGCCCTCGGTAATACAGTTGTGAGAATGATGCAGCATACATCTCTCCTGATGATACCAGGGATTCTATGGATGGCAAGAATGAGGGAGCTGCTTATCCTCCACTCCCACAGGCTCGAGATACAAGGTACATGGCACATGGCAGAGACTTTTCGGAGGCCGGCAGGTAACAGGAAATGAGACAGAACATATTATGAAAACCATAAGGAGGGACAGTTTAACTCTAGGGACAAAAGAACAAAGTGGTATTAAATATATGGATAGCCAAAGTGACTCTGGTAATGGTTTAATTGTAAATCTTTCAGGTTGTGTAATTACTGATTATCAGATGTCAGTCTTGAATTAGGCTTAAAATTTGTTCCAACTATAATAGCGCAAAGAAGACTGGTATTGTTGTACTTTCCTCAGTGGTCTGGACAGTAATGAGTGAAGAAATTCAAGTTGTCACTATCTCTGTGGCAAAATGTGTAAATGTATTAAGCTTAGAAAAAGAGTGCAGGTGATGTAGGGTTTGAAACTTGTTCACAGATCATTTTACTAACAGAGGTAATACTACATTGTGATACTCATTTTGGTGTAAAAATATGTTGATGTGGGAAACTTGAGTGAGTAAGGTCAGTATTGACTAAAAGTGATAGACAGACAAGTCATTTGAAATTGTCAATATTAATTGTGTGTCCTGTGTGAACAATGAAAACATTTTTCTTTTCTCTGTAACCTTGTCCATTTCTATGGCATTAGCTAAAGTCCTGATACAGTGACACATACATGATAGTACTGATGTGGCAAGGATATGTGAGAAGGCTGACTTCATCATTGCAATGCAGTAGTAGCTGTACTACACTGTGATTCATTTCATGTCCCTTCAAGTTGTTATTCCTAAAATGTTATTTGCATCTGCACACCACATGGCAGCATGAGATTAACTTCCATGTCTTAAGGAAAGAAGTGAAAAATTTAGTTTAGGCTGTCTTATGTAGGGAAAACTATCCTGGGGGCATCGCATGGACATCAACACTCTGGATAGTACTCAGTGAAGAAAATACACCTGTCATGTAACTTCCTCTGTGGCAGAAGGTGTAAGTGCAGTGAGCTTAGAGAAAAAGGACAGTTGATGCATGGTTTGAATCTATTTAAGTGATAATTTTACAGAGGGTAGTCTGAATGTATATTTAATCACATTTTGTGATACCATTGTCTTATTGTTTAGCAACAGTGATAATGTTTGTTAATGTGAGCTTTTGTCTGTCCACTTTCACATTATTTGTAATTAACTACAAGTCTGATAATGTGTTCCACAAAGTACATCTCTGATGTTGCAATGAAATGTGAGAAGTATGAATGTGTTACTTGAATGCACTTCTTGCTTTGCCCATTGCTACATATACCAATTGATTACATTTAATGTACTGTCAGCTTTTTTCTTTATTATATATATTTTTTCTAATACCTTTTTCATTTGCTCTCTGCTTGGCAGAGTGCAAACACTATACCCTACCTAAGGAAAAAGGTGAAAAATGTAGTTTATACTGCCATATGTAGAGCACATAAGCTTGGTGTCATTCCAATCCACAACATAGTACTTACTCAAGAGAATGCACCATGACAGATGTCCAGTCATACCTCTCAACCTCTTAGAGCAAGAAATCTAGATAAACCTATAAATAAAAGTGGGACAATTTTTAAACATTGCTTTTGCAATCTAAGAAAGTTGGTAGAATACCGTTTTTTTTTTTTGCAATAGCATGAATTTTTTGAAGGATATGAAGTCTGAAACTCAAATGTCTGTCATTATTTTCAGACTTCAATCTTCAACGATTTACCACTAATTTGTCAAAAAACCCTAATTCTATGAAAAATGGGCCAAAAATATGAGGTCAGAATCTGGACATTCTGCAAAAAGCTGTACAGCATGTGTCCAATTTTGTGGCATAAGGTGTAATTGAAATGAAAGAAATAGGGCACATGAAGCATTGTTCAAATCCTGTTAGAGATCACATTGTAATTATTCACAATATGTATCTTTTTTTTTCATTTGCATTCTGCTTGGCCAAGTGCAAATACAGCTTGCTATTTAAGGAAAAAAATGAAAAATTTAGTTTAGCTTGCCTTATGTAGTGCAAACATTGACATTGATTCTAAAATTAGCTTCAGTTAATCTTGAAAAATGTTAAAACTAATCAAATTTTATAATACAAGAACTAGATCATATCAACCCAGAATGAAATAAAATAATATAATAAATCAACAATACACAAAACTGAGTATTTTGGTTGTCAGACTAGAGAAACACAACTTATTTACACATTTAATTACACAGTGTTTGTCAAAATTAATTGTTGATGAAAAACACTTACTCTAAGTGTGTATGTACTGAATATCTTTTATCCAGCTAAAAGTGATAGCTAAATGGTACATCATACTTTCAAATACTAAGGCAGTAAAAAAACAAAAAAAAACACCTGTGATGATACGGGCTAGTGCCAATGCATACCTCTCAAGTGTACCTCATTACGAGGCTTAAAAAGTTCATGTTCTTCAAAGTTCCACATTCAAAGGGTCTGTCACACATTCAGTGATAGGATTTTTTTAACTGATATCCATTGTAAATAGAAAGGAATTATATTAAATCATTAAAAGATCTTTTTTTATAAGTAAACTCAACATATTTTAACTATCATATGACCTTCCTAGTTGAAGTTGTTAGTAAGCCATTAGTAAGTGTTCCACATTTTGCCCATTTGTTCCACATTATGATGGCTAGTGTTCCTCATTTGGGAGATAGGAGGTTGAGAGCTATGGCATAGCTAACTGGGGTTTTGTAAAGAAGGATATCCTTTGAATATCAAACTGATTTCTACAAGATGCTTTATGTTGCAAATGTGTTAGAACTGTGTATGTGTGTGTGTGTGTGTGTGTGTGTGTGTGTGTGTGTGTATATATATATATATATATATATATATATATATATAAAATTTATTTTTTTTAAGCAAAGGACACTGGAAGAGAAGTGGTTAACCTCAGTCCAGTTAGTTTTGGAAAATCCTTGAAATTAAATTAACTGTTAATCCATAAACACAACACCCCACTGTGCTGAATAGGACTGGAGATGGTAGGTCTGGAAGAAGCCTTTGTTCATTAGCTCAGTAAAAAGAGAGGGATCCCCGGGCACTGCCATAAACATGTAGATGTGTATTGTATCCATCTATACTAAATTTCTGTCTCAGCTTCAAAGGGGGATACTGTAAGAACCTAAAGTCAGATGAACAGATGAGGTCATTCTGCCAGCGGCCTTGGAAGTTATATTTTAGATATTACAGTGGCAAATCTGTCAGTACTGAGCATTCTGTCTTGGGCCTGACAACAAGAAGGACCATTCACCACATCATATGCCTTGATCTGTTAAGTAAGTAATAGTAATTCTCCTTGATTCAGTCAGGAAAATATAGTGAAGCTTAGTTTAGAAATTATTTTTTTTTATTTGTCTGAGTATGTTCATTAATGTTATTTTCAATATTTTCTGTGATTTGAACTATGTGGTTTTCTGTAAATATTTATTCAGTATTTTCATGTTCTTTTCTTATTATTAAATATTTTTAAAACTTTTATTGTGGCTGGTCCCTTTTAGTAAGTATTTTACCTTTGAGAGTGCTTATATTTCTTTGGTGACAGTGTGTGGGCCACTCCTGAAGGCTTAGCTGTCTTAGTCCACTACTACCATTTGTATTAGTAGTAATACTACACAGTATAATTGGACACCATTTGTTAAGGGTCCTAGAGTAGCTGATTGCGCAGTGTCTGGTGATGGTGATAACTACCTTATACTCTGGACAGAATGGGGCATAGCAGGTAAATCTGTGCCAGCCTTTCCCAGGTGTGTGTGTATGAAAGTTCAAACCTCACAGTGTGTGTGTATCAGGTACTTGGAGCAGGGACATGAAGCATTGGATTCACAGAGAGGGTGCTGGAGGACCTAACCCTACAGCTGTACCAGTGGGGAGTTTTATTGTGGGCCTGGAGGGAAACAGATAGAGAGATCCAGTCCCTGGACTGAGTGTGTTCCCTCTGTGCTCTTAAGGGAAATTGTGCTTGATGCAGAGAGGTCTGCATCTGGAAGTACTGAATGTATACATTGGTATTCCAAGTGCATGTCCCTATCCAGTGTTAGTGGTGAGGATTCAGGCTCCTTGATTACTGGCCCAGAGAGGGGTCATCACAACACCTCAAAATGTGGTCATCTGAAGAGAAGAGAAAAGAAAAGCCAGAAAGACCCAGCCATTTATACCCTTAAGGTATAACCACTTACACATTTTTAGAATCTATCAGCTCTCATAACCAGGGCACCTCATATAGATATTTTTTGTTAATGCCTAAGAATTGAGTGTCATTTAACACTTGCAGTCCTCTGTACTCCAAATAAGCCTCCCAGTTATTACAACTCTCACGTTTTCAAAACTCCTTTTAAGACAGAATGAGAACTTCTTGAACCCAGTATATTTAACTTCTTGAACCCAGTATATTTTCTTGCATGTTTCCTTTCTCCTTATTCCATAAATATGTTGGTATATCTACTTCTTAAGGGCTAATTCAGTCTTTCCCACATAAAACCTACTTAACCTCCTTGTTTTCACTTCAACCTCACAGACTACTACCTCTTTTAGTCTCTACCCTTTACTCACAGTCTTACTACAAAATGCACCCTTACCCTACTACTTCACCACATGTACATATGGAAATATTACTTCCCCATGTCTAAATACCTCTCTCTATTTACTTAATCCATATAATCAATTGCTCTCTCTATGAAAGGCCTATTCTTTCATTGTAAAAAAAATCATGAGTATTACACTTCACTGTAGCATTATCATTATGTAGTAGAGTTATCTTTAACTGTAGCTTATGTATTGTAAATTTTGTTATATTGAAATGTAAATTTTATGTACCTTAAATTGTCTGTATCGGAGCTTTTCTCCCCAGGTCTCCACTGAAAATGGTCCTCTGGCCCAGTTGGGCTAACCTGGTTAACAAATGTCAAATACATAAATATAAAAAGACTGAACATGTTAGGCAAGTAACAATGTACACAATGCTACTGGTGTTACAATTATGTTTGCCATTTGTGGTAACAAAATACCTTGCTTAAGAATACTTCAAAACTTTCAATTTACCTATATAATATACAAGTGAAATACACTGCCTTTGCAGATGATTTAAACATCTATTTAGAACTTCCCTCAATGGAACTTGAAAAAATTTTAAACTCTATAGACAAATTTTTTCAATTCTCAAATTATGCCATTAACCCAAACAAATCAATAATCTTTCCGCTAAACCCCCTCGGACACAAAGAATTTTTCATTCCAGAAATATCAATCAAAGTTAACTATTCCCTAAAATATTTGGGTATAACCTTCACTCACCCCCAACAAGAGCTAATAAAGTGTAATTTGTACAAAACTTGGACTAAAATCAGTGAAGATCTCACAAGATGGAAGAGTTTAAATCTTTCTATTATAAAAATGAATATCCTCCCCAAACTTCTTTTCCACTTCTTCGCTCTTAATCAAAACATACAAACACTTTTTTTTCAAAAATAAAAGTTACACTAGGAAAGTTTAGCATCCTAAAAATGTTAGAATCAGCTACAATAATCTTACACTTTCCAAAGATAGGGGAGGATTGGCCCTTCTGGACTTTCTGTCATATTATCATATAATTAATGTCAGTCGTATTATACACATTGCTAACTTCCAACAATCAAACAAGGAATGAAATCCCTTATGGACAACATTGTACAATGCCCATATAAAAGTGTCTAATATCAATCCTAGAGCAATTCTCTTTCTTAACAATAAAACTGTTAAAGAGCATAAAATTCACCCTATATTAATAAAAAATATATAAATGGGTTCCAATCACTGATAACTTCCATTGGCTTACGATACTCCCTAATGATGGCCCAGCCAATTCATCTTAATCCAAATCTTAAATTGGGTAACAGCATGTTAAATCTTGATAATTACCCTCTCATTAAGAACTCTACAGTTTGGAACTTCTGCTCACTTAAAGACTTACCATTTAATGAAATCATGTCCTCTTTGGCAGTGAACAAGAAATATTATATAATAATCAAACAATTTTTTTACCTAATTTCTTTGATCACTGACACAAGGTCAGTTACCCCCACAGAGTACCATCTTTATCAGTCTCTAATAACCCAACTTCTATCAAGGTCTAAAATGCTTTCCAAAGTCTATAGTCTGGTAATAAAAAAATAAAATACCAAGACAAGTTACTATTTTCTAAATATTGTGATGGAAAAAATAAGGAAATTACACTTAGCCAAAAACTTGATGCGATTGATGCTGCAATAAAGCTCACCCCTTTCAAAAAACTAATTTATACCCAGTTCATGATAAACAATAACGCATATCACACTCCATCATTCCTAAATAAAATTAACCCAAACAGCTCACCTTTTTGTCCAACTTGCCCTAATTCTGTTGCAGACATACTCCACATTTTTGGTCCTGTAAAAACATGGCTCTTGCCACCCCTATAGTGCCTTTTTTAGGCAAGGTTCAAATGACAAATTCACCACCGTAACAGGTACAAGCAAGCAAAATCTGAGGGTAATGCTACTCAATGCTAGAAGTCTAAACCTCAAAATGCACTTACTCGAGGCACTCCTTAAAATGGAGAACATTGACATCTGTGCAGTGACAGAGACCTGGCTCAAAGCTCCAGAGAGCATCCCTGCATTACCAGGCTACAATTCATACCACACCTTTCGGCCACCTAACCCAGAACGAAGCACTAAAGGCGGAGGCGTGTCCATATTCATTAAGGATATCCACACCTCCAGGCTAGTTGCACAGCATAATGCATCCGAGATTATCCAAGTGCAACTAACTCTGGGCAAGACTGCAATCCAAATTGTAGCTTGCTACAGACCCCCCACCATGCCCCAGGATTCACACTCCTCATTTCTTGATACACTGGAAAGTATTAGGGTACAACCCAACACCCTAATAATGGGCGATTTCAACTACCCCACCATTAACTGGGAAAACTACTCATGTACCAACTCTTTTGCTCAACGTTTTCTAGAATTAGATCAACTTATTCACACCCCCACCTGGGGCAGCAATATCCTAGACCTGGTCATTACCAACATGGGAAACTGGTGTTCCACACCAGAGGTCAATTCCTCGTTGGTCAGATCCGACCACAAGCTAATCAGCCTAGACATCCACATCCCACCCCCACCCCCAATTAGGGAAACCATCGTAAAAAACTTCTCCAAAGCCACCTTCACACTTCTTAAGACAGAAGTGGCAAACTTCATGACACCCATGCAGATGGACAATAGAGGTATGACTGCCGAATCCTACACAAATGCACTTTATAAGCACTTACACGAGTGCATGGATCATGCTATCCCTAATAGAACCAAGATGTTATCCTCCAAAAAAAGGAAGCCAATCTGGTGGTCCTCTGCCATAAACAAACTCTACAACAGAAGAAAGAAACTGTTGCAAAAAAGAGTAAAATCCCATGACTGGAGGAACTCCCTGGTCAACCTCAGTAAGAAGCTGAGATCCCTCATAAAATCCTCCAAAGCTAGTTACAGAAAAAAAATTGCCACTGACTCTAAAGACAACCACAAAGCATTATATAGCTATGTCAAGAATCTAAATGGGAACAATCAGATCTGCTCTGAGTTACAGCACAATGGCACTAAATATACAGAACCAACTGATATTGCCAACATCCTAGCAGATAGGTTCAGTGCTAACTTTACCACCCTCTCAACTCCTATCTCTATACCAGATGAATGCAAAGTTCCTATAATCACGGCTGCAGAGGTAAAAATCACACTCTCCAAAGCCAAGAACACAGCATCCATGGGACCTGACAATATCCCAGTCTGCGTTCTACATGAACTACAGAATGAACTGGCACCCTACCTAAGTACCATGTTCAATCATAGCCTCACCTCAGGCTTTGTACCCACTGAATGGCGCACCATGACGGTTATCCCACTCCACAAAGGGGGAGCCACGACAGACCCCAGGAACTACCGCCCCATTAGCCTGACGAGCCTGGTCTGCAAGGCCATGGAACATATCATTGTGGAACTCATAAACAAAGACATTGGTAATCTCCAAACTCTGGACCCTACCCAGTTAGGATTTGTAAAAGGCAGATCATGTCTCCTAAACCTGAATGACTTCTTTGAAGCAGTCACCAAAGCCATAGATGAGGGTAAAATGGTTCACACAGCTTATCTAGATCTCGCCAAGGCTTTTGACACCATCCCCCACTCTGGAATTATAGATACGCTCACTAAACTAGGTATAAATCCCTATGTCACAAGATGGGTTGCCAACTGGCTCATGGACAGAATGCACACTGTGAAAGTAGCAGATTCCAAATCCGACATCAGACCAGTGACAAGTGGAGTAACACAGGGTTCAGTCATGGGTCCTCTCCTGTTTGGTATCTACTTCTCTGAAGTGCAGGCCAACACAGAAGGTCTTTGGCTAACAAAGTTTGCAGATGACTGCAAACTAGGAGCCATAATCGAAACTCCTAACAATGTGGACAAATTACAAAAGGGCCTCACTGAGACAGATACCTGGTTTCAAAGCCACGGCCTGAAGCTCAATGCCAAAAAGTGTATTGTCATCCCCTTTGGTAAAAACTCTGTACCCATGAACTACCATATAGCTGGTAGTCTACTTAATGCTGAAAATGTGATAAGAGACCTTGGGACACAGGTGGACAGTAGTCTCTCCTTTGATAATGACATCGCCACAGTGGTCAGGAAATCCTTCTACGTGGCTCATCTCATTACAAAAGGATTCTCATCCAGAAAAAAAGAGGTCATTGTTCCCCTCTACTCATCACTCATTAGACCCATTATAGAGTACAATGCCCCTTTTGGTATGTACCTCATAAGACATCTACAACAACTGGAAAGACCACAGAAATACCTCACAAAGAGGATTACTGGCCTCAAACAGATGCCCTATGCAGACCGTCTCAAAAAACTACAGCTTTACTCCATCGCATATCACCTACTCAGGGGCGATCTCTGCCTAACATACAAAGCTATGTCAAACCCAGAGCTGTTGGACATGCTCCACTTAAAGAAATCCCAATCCCTCCAAGCTACAGGCTCTAGGGACCTAAACCTTGTCACCACAATAAACAGAACATGCTGGAGGGATAGATTCCTGTCCCAGAGACTTCCCATACTCTGGAACAGACTACCTACCTATGTCAAACAGAGCTCCTCATTAGCACTCTTCAAGAAAAATCTTGATGATTGGATGGGAAATGGGAAATTCACCCCGGGGATCACTTCTGTGGCTCTGCTCGACAGGGGCACAGGAAAATCATTTTCTTGGGTGGCAAAAGGCCAGGGTACATTTTTTGGCTAGGCTTGTATGGGCCCTAGGGCCGATAGCCTAGTACCTACCTATGAACCTATGTGTATAAACTCTGGTGCTGCTTAAGAGCACGACTGGAGAAAATGGGTTACATGAAGTCAGTCCTTTCCTGGGAAATGGCGCTATTAAATATCTATCCAGGTTCATTTAAATCTGAAACTAAACATATTATAGTGACACTTTGTGCGTTACTCAAAACTTACATTAACCTTAACTGGCTAGACAGAGCCAATATGTCCTGGAAGGATTTTCAGTTGATGGCTGTTAAACATGTTTTGGCAAGTAAACTAAAAACTACAAGCAAAAAGAAGTTGTTACTTTCAGAAATATTGGAATAACCTTCTGGATGTTCTAAATCATTATCCTACTTAGGTTGTCCATTTCTCCTCCTGCTATCTGTAAATACCTCTTCTCCTCATTAATTTTCTCCAGCAGAACCTTTGTAGAATTACAATTATTGCGACCTTTTATGTTATCTTTTTCTTACATTTGTGCAGGCAATACATTCTAGTTTCTTTATACTAATTCCCTCCCACTTAGTGACAGTCGCTTATATATATTGTATATAGTTAAATAAAATAGGAGTTAGGAATATTGATATATCTTCACAATCCTGTACAAACAAATACCTCTCAGCAAATCTTTTCTGCACTTTCTTTTTGTGTTTGTAATCAGCTAGTATCCTTCTTCTTCTTCTTTCGGCTTTTTCCGGTTGGGGATCGCCACAGCGGATCATGTGTCCACTCATGATTGGCAGTGGAGTTTTACAGTGTCGAGTTTCCAGCCCAGCGCCCAACCTTCCACAGAAGGCACACACACGCACGCACTCACGCCTAGGGCCAATTTAGAGTGTCCAATCCAACTACAGCATGTCTTTGGGATGTGGGAGGAAACCGGAGCACCCGGAGGAAACCCATGCGACCACAGGGAGGACATGCAGACTCCACACAGAAGGCACCCCAGCCGAGAATCGAACTGAAGAACCTCTTGCTGTGAGGCAGCAACGCTAACCGCTGCACCACCGTGGCCGCCCAATCAGCTAGTATCCTATTCACTTGATTAAAGAAGCTAAATATTTCTTTTTGTTACATTAGTACTAAATGTACCTGTTCTTAAGCAGGATTGTATGAAGATGTTTTCATTTATCTGTTTTGAACCTATTTGTATTGTGTGAATTATGGTTTTGTTTTTGTATTTGTGTTTTTAAAAAAAATGCTAATAAAAATCAGATTGCAAAAAAAGAACAAGTATACTTCAAAACTAAAATAAAACAAATTCCATGGACAAGATATGTGCAGTATTGGTGCTAAATTTATTTATCCCAACATATCAATTTAATTAAGGTATTTTGTTTCAAGATATAATTAAAGTAAGGTTAAATATGATACACTTCATGTTGTTGTTTTTTTTTCTTTATAAATTGTTAACAGTTTTAAAACACATTTTGAAAGTATTTTCAAGATTATTATGGTTCTTTTCATGGATAGATTGATGCCATGAAGTTTATTCCAGAAGGAGATCAGATGAGTAAATGGTTAATGACTTACAAAAACATAAGACAGTAGAATATTGCTTGGCAGTTGTACAGAAAAAGTCTAAAATATGGAAAATAACATAATACAGCACTTTGGGGTGTAGGATAGGAGAAGTTGGAAATTAAATGTTATCAAGGATTTCAAATGTGTTTGAAACTGAGTAATAAGTATCCTTTTGTAAACAGGACTTTGTGCGGAGTCTAGGCCATAAGGTGCTTTTGGTTAAAGCTTCAGTGAGGTGCAAAGCTATATCTGAAAGATTATGCTTCTATGGAGAATTAGAAACAATTACACAGATGTTTTGAGTGTAATCAGGTAAGACAATTTTAGAATTTCTTTAAGTAGATACACAACGGAACAGGAATTGATGTTCATCATTTGTCATCTAATGTATTGTATTATGGTGTTAAAGAGAATGTTGAATGTTCTGAAAAACTACTCAGTTGGGCTTGAATATTTTGGAAGATGTGGACAATGAGATGCACGTGTATTCATTATATAACAAGAATTGGGAAATAGAAGATACTTGTAAGATTGTAATATGGATTATTAAAAATACAAGAGTGTGACATTTAAGTTGAAATGATAATATGTGTTTCTTTGCATTATAAAATTAATTAACCCTCTATTATTTTCAATAAGTGCCTTGAGCTCTTTTATATACACCCGAGTTGCCACCAACTCAGCAGCAGGGACCTCAGTTTAATATCCCATCTGAAGGCTAGCAAACTCAGGAGTGAAGCACCCCCTTATACTGCATTGCAGTGTCAGTAAAGGAAAATGAATGCAAGGCCTGGCCTAGGAATTAAACCCACAATTTTCTAACCTTCCAGCATCAAAGGTGAGTGTGCTACCGGTTGAGCCACTGGTTAAAAAATAAACAAATATAAATGATTAAATTGTCTTCTGAAGGTGCTTGCTTTTGAAATGTTTTCTTACGAATTTGTGCCAATACCTCTATGACATTGTATGACTTTACTTGCGAATGTCATTACTGTGGGATTCTAGGAAAAGAACAAATAAAGAATAACTGTAGAGTGTTTCTTTAGGGGAAAGCCCTTGTTGTGATTAGGACTTTGCTAAAAGATTCAGCCAAAGTTCATTAATTTTATTTATCCTTACTGTTCAGTTCACTGATCACAGCTAATGCAAGTGAATAACTAAGCATTTTAAAATGTTCTAGGTTTTCTGGGTTATTTCATTTTTTTCATTTAAGCATTAGAAATGTTTTGTCACTGTTTGTTTAATATTATTTATCTTAACTTGCTTCAGAATAAATCATCATTATGAAAGAATTTCAATCTAAGTTGAACATCTCAGCATTCCCTTAAAGTTCTGATTTTGCTATGTTGATCTTTCTATGATGCATTTTGATAGATGATAACATACATGCACACACTCACGCACTCCTGCACACACAAACACACACACACACACACACACACACACACACACACACACACACACACACACATTTTTATTTGCTTATGCTATCTTATACCTAGAAGCTAGCTCATTCATCCTTGTGGTGGTGGTGCTAGGGGGGCAGCAGCCTGGTGTATGATACTGATAGCACCCTGAGAAGGATTATTATCATAATAGAGCCACAGGTCATGCATCCATCAAGCAGTATGCTTAGCCCTGTAGCTAGGATTAGACCTATGCCCTAAAGTGCATCTGCTTTAATGGAACTTATTGTGGAGAGCAGGCAACAAGCTGCTGCAAGGTACCTGGAGTAAAGCCAGCATACTCTCTGTGATTGCTAACTGATTGTTTGCAGATGCAGAGGGAAAAGCATATTAAAAAAGCTGATGTTTTTAGCTTATAGACATTTTGCAGTAATATTTTACACATGAGTCTGAAATGAACCTCTAAGATGTTAAGAGCCTCATCTCTGGAATACTAGCATAAAAATCCCCTATGGGCAGCCCTGTGCATTCTCTGTAGGGGAAGATAAGAGTCTTCTAGTACTTTACAGAACTCTTTTCTAGATGGAGACCACAAAATATGCCTAATTGCAAGTCTGGCATTATATCTCTGAGCTGCTATTGAGTTTCACTAGTCTTGGATGTAACTCCTTTGTTTATTTTTTTCTAGTTTCATATAGTGAGTGCAGTTTTGAGCAAGTCATTAAATAAGACCAGTCCTCATGGATCAGTTTATTTGTCATTTGGGTAAGAGACATAGTCTGTCTCAGACCACTTTCACCAAAATAAAAAAATGGTCCACAAAGGCAATTATACCTTGTTATGATATATATATATATATATATATATATATATATATATATATATATATATATATATATATATACATATACACACACACACACACACACACACACACACACACACACACATGGGAATAAAATGTAAACTTCACACATATAGAGACAGGAGGTCAGGACCTGGGCCCTGAAACTGTGAAGCAGAGATTTTAAGCACTGAGTGAAAAAGAGGTGCTTTTGTATAGGTTGCTTACTTTGTTAAGAAATGAATATATAAATAAAAATGATGCTATCACTAAATTAGCCCAGAAGAACAAAAATGATTGAACTAAGCAAATGCAAAAATTTAATAAAATGTTGTGAAAACCCCACAGAATTCAAGTTTTTATATTCCTAAAGTATTTAGATTTAAATCAGTTGTTCATTGGGTCTTCTCTAGTTATGTTTTTTTTTGTCTGTTTTACAGCCAGAAAATTATTTTTAGACTGAAATATATATATACATTGGTGCAACACTTAGCTGTGGATAAAAGGAATGATTGGATTTCAAGTGTAGAAATGCCTTATATTTAGCAGCTAATGTGACGCACAACATAAAATATGCTTTTCTGCTTGCAGATTTTTGTCCATACATTGGCAGCATCTGGATATGATACATTGGTTTCATGCATTCTAAATAATTTTCATACATGTTTCTTATAACAGAAATTCTGATGCTTTCTTTACTAATAGCTGTTACATTATTCTGCATTTATTTATCTTATTCCTATTGATACTAGTTTTACAACAAAACATTTTCACACAGACTCAAGCAGCACATCTACAGCTTGAGTCAGTATAGTCTCATAATTAAATGAATCTCTGTCTGTCTGTTTAATGGAATTACAGTGTTGCTGTTGTCCCCACCCCTTCAGGAAATAGATAGTTATGATGGGTGGGGACAGGGATATTTTGTGATTGTATGAGTGACAGATCTGCCCACCATCCAATGATGCTTTAGCAGTTGTCTTCAAAGTTTTACTGTCAAAGTCTTAGTAGTTTTTTATGGCTCATCTGTCTTTAAACCTACATAACTATATTATTAGTAGTATAAGCAGGTAGATAAACTTAATTAAAAAGAAGCCTGAGAACTGTTTAATCACAACAAGCCTAACAGGCCCTGAAGCACCGATCAATAAGTTATTCATTTATGCTGTAGATAAACCAAGCTTTAAGTCCATATCCTGGTCAGGCCAATCTACCACAATTCATTACAAACAACACTTTACAGATCTCTAACAGGAGCCATCTTTTTCCTTGCTGTCCATGGCATAATATATAATAGGAATTGATAGTAATTAAACATTCAGAGCCATTGGATTTGGAAAGAAAATTTAGATGGTTGGCTAATTATGTTAACCCAGGACACAACGCTGAAGCAATAACTCCATAGACAAGTCACCACTATATTAAATTTGCAAACTAAAGCCACTTGTTCACCAGTGCTGGAAATGACCTGTAACTATGCCATGCTGCTAACCAGTCTGGAAGTCAAATTTAGACAAATGCAGTTTTGTAAGCCTGAAATTCAATATTTAAGTCACAGTATAAGTATTAGTGGAATCAGACCAGATTCAAGCAAGATCAAAGCCGCAGCATAGCTAAAAGGCCAGTCCATGTAACTGAGGTACACCAGGCCCTATGGATTATAAATTTCTTGTACAAGTTTGTACAACACAGTAAGAACGATATACCCTCGTCATCGTCAGCAGGGTTAAACAAATGCTTATGCCTGCTCCAGTGCTCACCTATATGATGTCATCAAATCAACAGTCATGAACATGCTAATGCCATTAGTTATGGACTAGGAGCTGTTTTACGTCAGATGGATGCATTTTTCTCAAGACCTATTGCCTTTTGTTCCAGAATGGTAACTGATACAGAACAAAGATATTCACAATAATAAAAGAATGCCTTGCAAGTGCGTGGGCATGTGAGAAGTTCTCCAGATACCTGTTGGGGCTAGGGAATCTCCAGCTCCAGACTGACCTTAAGCAATTGCTTCCACTGAATAATTCCTATGATTTTAATGAAGCACAGTCAAGGTGCTAGAAATTCAAGCCATGAAAGATCCATCCCTATTTGACTTCCTATTCCTTCACAGAAGTAATGGTCCCTCAAATACTCAGTTAAAGGAACTAAATATTCATTGACAGATAAGATGGATTGGAATAACATATTCATAACTCAAGGCATTCCTCAAGTCTGGACAAACCTCCACTACATGTCAAGCAGAGTAGCAGGATTGCCACCATTTAGCTTTTTGTTAGAAGAGAGACACGTAGATCTCAATAATGTGTACCCGACTTATTTTATATAACTCATTTTTTAGTTTATGGTATATACTGGAATTCATTCCGACTTATTATGTTAATACATTAACCATATCATATCCTGGGATGTGAAGTTGGTTGCTATTATTGTTTACAACATGTGATTTATTAATTGATAAATTAATAATTATTTAATTGGAACGTGTTTTACTATAAAACTTTGTAAATGTATTGTATTTGCTATCTGATGAAGGAAGAGCATCGACTATTCCGAAAGCGCTTATTTCATTAAATTCTGTTCGTACTGTTCCCTGGCTTGTTTTTCGCCTTTTTTGTTTTAAAAGTTTTTTAAGTCATTTATTTGACCATTGTGGTAAACCTAGGTTATTGGACAGGCAGCCTGAGATTCTCCCCAAGTCTATCCTGTCTTGCCCTTTTTTTTGGTCCTCCCAAACCTCATGTTTATTGGCCCAGGTTCCTGCATCCAATGTCCACTCTGGGTCTACCAGCAACTCTCCACCCCACATGCATTTACTCCATTATTACTGGGGATGGTCATGGATCCTGGGAGTGTCCTGGGGCTCATCTCCTCTGTGCTGCCATGTGAGGGAGGATTTTTTTATGAGCTACCCACTCCTGTTCCCCACTTCCCCTGCAGCCATTGATTACCTGCAAGGGCAATTCCCATCTTTGGACCATGCACCTCCTTGGGGAGCATACCTAAAATGAGAGAAAATGGGAAACAGCTATCATTACAGTACAGAAAGTGGATGAATCATGATCCTGTATGTGCAAACAGATGGTGGTGTCATTGTGAAATGTAACATGCAACATAACATCACATAACATGTAACATAGGAGACATATCCTGGCTGCTGTTGAGGAATACTATCTAGAAAACTGCATATCAGAAAGCCATAACGAGGTGTTCAAATCAAGGATGACAAGGTCCTTAGCTAATCAAAGTATACTGATTCCATCTAGTGTTGTGGCATGAACAACAGTCTGAGATAAAGGTGGAAATTCAGAATTCAAGACGACTTATGGGGCTAATCAATGTATCTTGAAACCTGATATTACTGTGATAAATGCTACAGAAATAGTCCAACTAAAGGCACTTGAAAAGACTTTAGAAGCTCTAACTCTTTGCCTGAATCCCTTTCTTCTGCTGGTTACTTTCCAGTGCAAATGACCACCTGTAGCCATGAGGTACATCTGCTTGAGCTATAAAGATTGCATCTGTGTTTATTAGCAGATAACCGATTCTTGTGATCCTAATATCAAGAAATGGTACAGTGAAACATTTTTTGTCCTAACAAAACTTGCATGACTGCCACCAGAATGTTGCTTTTTGAAATGTATAAATTAAAATGTGTATAAAGTACAAAACCTTTTCCAGGCAGCACTGCGGTATAAAGGGACAATGCCCTAATTACAACCCAGATGACCCAGGTTCAATTAGGAACTCAAGGCATCTGATCTACTACCAGGGAGGGATGGGTGAGTCCATCTAGTGGGGAAGATATTTATTCAAGATGCTCCCTGAAGAGAGGTGTTGTCCACAGAGGGGAGTAGCCATGGACGTTGTTGATAAATGCAGTGGTGGAAGGCAGGGACATAAGGGTAGGTTGTAATAACCCATCTTGGCAGCAGAAGCAGTTGCTGTCACCACCCCCAAGGATGCCCTTAAGATCTGTGCTGGCCCCAGCTTACTTAGACAAGTTTGGAGATGAAGGACGAGGAGTGATGGAACGAGGAACAAGGACAGGTGGAATGAACCTGGAGGAAGTTTAAAATTCTTTCAAAGGTTTCTGTAATGCATTTAAGAATGTTGATTATATGTCTCGGGCATTATGCCACTGGAATATAAGTTGTGATGACCCTCCACTGGACCAGTAATCAAGGAGCCTCAATCCTCACCATTGGCACCAATGGGAGATGTGCACTGGGAAGACAACAGGTACACACACTTTTTTTTTCCAGATGCAGTTCTCTGCATCAAGTTCAATTTCTCTTAAGAGCACAGAGAGACTACAGTCAGTCCAGGGATGATTTCTCACTATTTCAACAGATCCCCTATAAGACTCCCCACTGGCACAGCTATAGAGTTGAGATCTCAGCTGAGTGACCAAGCCAAATTCTACAACACTCTTTCTCTGTCTACCCAGTGCCTCATGTCCCTGCCCAAGTAGCTGATCCACACACTCTTTGAGGTTTTATTTACACACACACACACACACACACACACACACACACACACACACACACACACCTACACCTACCTGGGAAATGCTGGCACAGGTTTTCTAGCTATGCCTCCTTTTGCCCAGACTATAAGGTAGTTACCACTGCCACCAGTTAACTCCTTATCAGTGACTTTAAGGCCCTTAATAAAGAGTGTGCAATCTTACTGTGTAATATTAATACAAATGGTAGTTTAGGACTGGCCCACACAGTGTCACCAAATAAACATGCAAGTACTCTCAAAACGTAAATATCTCTACAAAGATCAGCCACAATGAAAGATTTAAATATATTTAATAATAAATAAAATAAGACAATACTAAATATATAATCACAGTGACATCAGAGTTTGAAACCACAGTAAATATTTAAAATAACATTGCAGGACAGTCTCAAATAAAGAAAGAAAAATATCTAAACTAAGCTTCACTATATTACTGATTGAATCTAAGAGAATTACTATACCCTAAGAACTTACTATTATAGAGCAAGGTAGATGTTGTGGTGAATGGTTCTTGTCAGTTCCAACACAGAACACAGAATGCCCTGTCTCTCTTAGAGACTTCTCATATTAAATATTACTACTGGGATAGCTTGCAGAATGACATCATTTTTTCTCTTCTGACTCTATCCCAGGGGAACCCCCCCACTGCTGGAAGCTAGCAGTATTTAGCATCTGCCTGTGAAAATAAATAGACCTCAAATCTTTGGCAGATGCTGGAAGTCATAAAACAATTACATTCATTCATGTTTTTAAAACTAGTAATTAGTTCACTCTGAAGCAATACAGAAAGCTTCATAGCACAAACATTGTGTCTCCAGCCTAGCCTATAAAGTTATTTAATTTCAGTTATTATTCTGAAGTTAACCTCCTGTATTCCAGTTTCCACTGTTAAAATGTATACATTTAAACAGTTACAATAGTCATGTGCATTTCTGTTCTTTTCCAGTAGGGCACACTGTGGTTACATTTTAAGCACAAGCACTTTATAAAATATCTTTTTAACACATGTCTGTACAGACCAGTTTGCTATAGACATGGTATATAGTTCTAATACAGTTGTAACACAAGCGTCTTATATAAATCATGTTGATATTCACAAATGACATATAATTATTTAGAAAATTCCAGATAGCTGTGCTACCAGTATCTCCCTTTGTTACACCCCCCCCCCCAAAGACTCAAGCTAGTTTTTCAAATGACCCTTGAGAAACATTGCTTGAGAGGGATGAGCCTGTCTGGGAATACATTACCCCATACCCTTTCTTGACATCCCATCTGGGTTGGCAATGCTGACCTCATTACAGTGTTGCACTGTCATATCATATGCCTGCAACCCTAGGCTCCACCACAATAACTTGGGATTTTGATGGCTGGCTCCCTATAGCCATAGATCCCTCTCAGACTCCTCATAGCTCCGACTGAAAATACTTAGCTCCAGGGCCTCCCTATCATGGTAAGGTTTCATGGTGTTAACATGGTACAATTTGTGCCTCTGTCTCCTGCCTAGCAGTTCTACCATGTAGTTAACATGACTGACCTTCCTTACCATTTTGAAGGGTCCCTCCCAAGCTGCCTGTAGTTTGTTTTGTCTAACAGGAATGAGAACCACAACCTGCTGCCCCAGAGCATACTCTCTGGCTCAAGCATTCCTGTCATTCCAGACCTTTTTCTGCTGTTGGTCTTCTGCCAGGTTCCCCTGGGTCAAGCCCATGAGTTCCCCAAGCCTTGTCCTGAGGTTTAGGATGTATGCCACAACAGACTCCTTGTGGGATTCCCACTCACCCTCCTACTCATCATAAAGCAAATCTAAGAGATCCCCTCACCTTATGCCCAAACAGCAACTGAAAAGGTGAGAAACCTGTGTATTCCTGGGGCACCTTTCTGTAAGCAAACAACAAATGGAGCAAATATATGTCTCACTCCCTCTTAAACTGGTCTGCAAATGCCTGCAGCATCGTCTTTAGTGTAGAGTTTAACCTCTCCACAAGACCATTAGTCTGGGGATGGTAGGGTGGGTGGTCTTTAGGTGCTTCATCCCACATTGCTTCCACAGACGAGCCAGCAGGTCTGACATGAAATTGGCACCTCTGTCAGTCAGTATTTCTTTTGGGAAACCTACCCTGCTGAAGATCCCTAACAAAACATTTGCCATATTTTCTGCCTAAATGGGGACAGAGTCACCACCTCAGGGTATCTGGTAGCATAATCTACTACAACTAGGATATACTTTTTTCCTGTGGAACTTGGTGTACTCAGAGGCCCCACAATATCCATAGCTACCCTCTGAAATGGCTCCTCAATCAGAGGCAAAGGCATCAAATAAGCTTTGACCTTGTCTCTTGCCTTGTCTAATGTTTGCAACTGCTCACAGGTCCTGCAGTACCAGTTACATCCCTGAAAATTCCAGGCCAACAGAAGTTCTGCATAATACATCTCTTTGTACACTTCATGCCCATATGACCTGCAAAGGGAATGTCATAGGCTATGGCTAGAAGTGCCAAATGTTAGGCTCTGGGCACTACCAACTGCTGCATTACCTCACCTTCTAGCACTCCCTCAGGGGTCCATTCTGTATACAGTAAACCTTTGTCCCAATATACAGATTCCCCCTTTCCTTGACAATCAGGCACCTCCCTGGCTACCTCCCTCAAGCCTTGTAATGTAGGATGTGAGAGTTGAGCCTGTCTCTCTCTTTGTAACCTTTTCCAGCTCCCCTGTCTGCTATCCTCTGACAGCGGTGCCTCACTGTCAGCCTGGGTACTACTACTCACCTCTCCCATTGCAGTCACTCTGTACAAGGGAATATCAGTACCCACCAGCAGCTGTGGCTCACCTTCAGTTTCACTGCTACAGGGTAGCTCCCTCTCTGAAGTAACCACCTCACCAGTTCTGGTGTCAAGTGTGTGGTCTGTCTGGGTCTCCCCAGGCCACAGACACACATGTTTGTCTCCAAGCCTGACTGCATGTAACTGCATGCACACAAGGTATTACAATATCAAAATCATTCCCTATTAGGACATCTGCGGGGATATCCGCAAACACACCTACATGCTTGCTTCCTTTTCCACCCTCCCAGTCAAGGTGAATCCTAGCCAAAGGTATTTGGAATGGGGTCCCTCCTAAAGCTCTGACTGAAGTAGACTGCCCAAGCAAGTAGTGCTCCTCTTTAACCATTGCAGACTTCATAATGGTTAGGTCAGAGGCTGTATCTCTCTTAGCAGTGGCCTGTTTCCTGTCTACTAAGATAGGATATAAACTCTTGTGGTAGTTTGGTACCATTTCTGTCTGCAGACAACTTACTGCTGGCATTCTGTCATCCCTACTTACTGGCTCTCCCACCTTTTTTTCCCCCCTTGCCTCTGTGGACATCTATATACTACATGGACCCAGTGGTTACATTTAAAACATTTAACCCTTGATCCTGGGAGTGTACCTGAACTATTGGCTTCCCCTGTTACTGGTGGACTCTGTTGGGACAGTTTAGACTGCTCACCTTGGGTTCCCTTATACCCATGTGCAGCACTGATTATCCCTTTCCTGTGCAGTGATGCCCTGCTTGCTAGGTGTAGGTCTCCCTTTTTCCCCAACACATCTGCAGTATTACATTCTCTGTCTGCCAACCAGATTCTCATGTCCTCAGGCAAAGGGCTAAGGGCTTGTTCTCTCACCAAAAGGTCTGGCAGCCCTTCAAAAGTGGTGGCCTGACAACCACTCACCCACCTATGAAAATAAGTGCTTAGTTCAGCAATATATTCACACACACATATTCATCTGCCTTGCGTCTATGCTCACCAGACTTTTTTCTATAAGCTTCAGATGTTCATAGGATCATAGAAAGTTACTAGGCTATTGGCCCAGAGGCCCTTATAAGCCTAGCCAAGAGTTTATCCCATGCATAAACAAATCAGCACCCGATGCCCCTGGCAGCAGGGACACGGGTGGAACCCCAGGGATGTATTTTCTATTTCCCAACTAGTTATACAGATTGGACTTAAAAAAGGGTAAAAAGGTACTCTGTTTGATATGGAGAGGGAGTCAATTGCATAGATGAGGGAGTCTCTTTGACACAAATCTGTCCTGCCAGCAAGTCCTATTGATGTCATAGACCAGGTTGAGGCTGCATGTGTGGGTTACTCGAGTGGAGCTTGACTTGCAGATATGCAGCAGTCCCATCAAGGCAGGGTCAGAGATTGCCTTGTATGCCATTCAGAGGTCACCTCTGAGGAGTCTTTATGAAACAGAGTAGAAGGATAGGGCTTTTAGCCTATCTGTGTATGGTAGATTTTTGAGGCCCTGGATTCTCCTGGTGAGGAACCTTTGTGGTTTCTCCAGCTGCTGCATGTGCTTTGCGAGGTATATGCCAAATGAGGCTTTGTACTCAATAATGGGCCTTATAAGGGAAGAATACAGGGATGTTATGACATCCTTGTCCCTGGATGAGATAACCTTACTTATGAGGTGGGCCATATATAAAGCATTCCATCCAATGGAAGCAACATGACGGTCAAAAGTCAGGCTGCTATCACTCTGGGTGCTCAAATCCCTCATGACTGATTGCATGCTTAGAACATTCTTATTAATGTGATAATTTGTGGGGACATCTCTCTCCCCAAAGGGAATGATGATGCATTTTTTTGTATTCAGCTTGAGGCTATGTTTCTGGCACCAGTCATTTGTTTGGATGAGACCCTCCTAGAGGATGTCCATGTCACTAGGGGAATTGATGACAAGTCCTAACTTGCAGTCATCTGCAAACTTGGTTAGCCATAGCCCACTAGTTTTGGCCTGTACCTCAGAAAAGTATATCCCAAATAACAGAGGCCCCAAGACCGAACCCTGGGGTACGTCCCTCGATACGGGTCTACTGCTTGAGGTGGCTTCCCCTATTTTGACTAGGTGGGTTCTATCAGTGAGCCAGTTAGCTACCAATGTGGTAACATATGGATTGATGCCCAGTTGATAGAGTTTATCTATTATGCCAGAGTGGGGAATAGTGTCAAAGACTTTGGCCAGGTCAAGGTAGGTGGTGTGCATTGTCTTCCCCTCATCCATAGCTTTGGTGACTGTCTCAAAAAAGTCAACCGAATTTAACAGACATGACCTTCCCTTGAGAAAGCCAAACTGTGTGGGATCAAGTGTTTGGAGGCTGCCAGTGTCTTTTTAATGAGGTCCATGATAATCTGTTCCATGGCCTTGCAAATCAGATTAGTTGGGCTGATGGGTCTATAATTTTCCAGATCAGTGGACGCTCCACCTTTGTGTTAAGGGATGAGACTGACTGTTCTCAACTCAGCTGGGACAAAATTGGTACTCAGCTTTGGTTGAATAGGGTGCCTAATGGTGCTGCAAGTTCCTGCTTCAGTTCATGTAGGGTGCAGCCTGGGATGTTATCATAACTTAAAACATTCTGTATTTTAATTTAAGTAATCAGTATCAGACAATTTAGAAACAGCAGTTACAGCTTTACCATGGAGTAATGGGATCAGGAACCGTACCCAGTGCCCTTGGTCAACATTATGCTGTTTACATACCCTTTCAAACATATGAATAAAACTATCAAAATAATCACCCTCTGTAAATTGTGAAAAAATGATTGCCTTTTATTGCTTCTGGGGTTTGGTTACTCCCCTCCCTGTTACCTCCATGATCCTGGCAAAGAGTCAGCATTTCCTTTTTATGTTGCCTCTGCCTCTCAGTTTCTTCAGCTTCCAGATGTCTCAGTCTCTCTGCTGATTCTAATTCCATTTGTTTCTATTTCTCGTTTTCTTCAGCTTCCAAAAACCAAGTCTCTTTAACTCCAGAGAGATTTTTAAGTCTTCTGAAGCAAAGTTGAACTGTCCATTTTCTGAGAGTTGTACATCCCCAAGGCCAGTCTGGATGTCTTCCTGGTTGCTGGTCTGTGATGCATCTGTGACTAAGGCTGGGGCAATTTCTGCTTTAGTCAGGTTGGCACGCAACAGTCCTTTGGCTTAGCGCATCTCAGCCAACTGGCTCCTGCACAGCTTGACATAATCCTCTGCTGACATCCATGCTTGCTCTCCCTGACTGACTAAGCTAACAAAAAATAAATAAAACCATTGTGATATGAAACTCTGAATGTCTATCATGTAGCTGTTTGAGAGTACAAATACCTTCTTTAGTGACCACTGTTTACAGGCTACAGGAGTTCAATATCCACACCACTGAATCCTAATATGTGAAGTGGTGATCCTACCACTGCCAACCAGTATGTGACAACCCTCCACTGGACCAGCAATCATGGAGCCTCAATCCTTACCACTGGCACCAATGGGGGATATGCACTGGGAGGGTAACAGGTACACACAGTTTTTCCAGATGCAGCTCTCTGCATGAAGTACAATTTCCCTTAAAAGCACACAGAGACCACAGTCAGTCTGGGTCTGATTTCTCCCCTTTTCCCCAGATCACCAGTAAGACTCCCCACTGGCACAGCTATAGAGTTGAGCTCTCAGCTGAGTGACTAAGGCAAGTCCATCAACACTCTCTCTATCCAACCAGTGCTTCTTGTCCCTGCCCAAGTAGCTGACACACACACACACACACACACACACACACACACACACACACACACACACACACACACACACACACACACACACACACACACACTTTGAGGTTTGATTTATACACACACACACACACCTGGGGAAGGCTGACACAGGTTTACTAGCTATGCCCCCTTCTGCCCCGACTATAAGGCAGTTACTACTGCCACCAATCAACTCCTTATTAACTACTTTAAGGCCTTTAAAGGGTGCAAAATCTTACTGTATAATATTAATATTAATACAAATGGTAGTTTGACCAAGAGTGAGACTGTTAGGACTGGCACACACAGTGTCACCAAATAAACATGCAAGTACTCTCAAAACTTAAATATCTCTACAGAGATCAGCCACAATGAAAGGTTTAAATATATTTAATAATAAATAATGAAAGAACAAGACAATACTAGATATATATTCACAGTGACATCAGAGTTTAAAACCACAGGAAATATTGAAAACAACATTGGAGGACAATCTTCATAGGTTGGTACTAGGCTATCGGCCCTAGGGCCTATACAAGCCTAGCCATAACAATTCCATGGCTATTTCTTCCCACAATATTTACTTCCCTGGACCCCTGTCTAGCAGGGCGACTGACCTGATCCCCGGGGTGAATTTCCTATCTCCCATCCAATCATCAAGGTTCTAAAATAAAGAAAAATATCTAAACTAAGTTTCACTATATACCTGACTGAATGTAAGAGAATTACTATACTCTAAGAACTTACTATTATATAGCAAGGCAGATGTTGTGGTGAATGGTTCTTGTCAGATTCAAGACAGAATACAGAATGCCCTGTCTCTCTAAGAGATGTCTCTAATTAATACCTCAAATTTTACTGCTAAGATAGCTTATGGAATTACATAATTTCTTGTCATCTGACTGTATCACAGGGGAACCCCCCCCCCACTGCTTGAACCTAGCAGTATGTAGCATCTACCTGTGAAAATACATAGACCTCATATCTTTGGCAGATGCTGGAAGTCATAAAACAATTACATTCCTTCATGTTTTCAAAACTAGAAATTAGTTCACTCTGAAGACAGTACAGAATACTTCTCAGCACAGACATTGTGTTTTCGTCCTAGCCTATAAAGTCATTTAATTTCAGTTATTTTACTGAAGTTAACCTCCTGTATTCTAGTTTCCACTGTTGAAATACATGCATTTAAACAGTTCTTTTCCAGTAGGGCACACTGTGGTAACATTTTAAGCACAAGCACTTTATAAAATACATTTTAACACACGTCTGTACAGACCAGTTTGATATACACATGGCATACAGTTCTAATACAGTTGTAACACAAGCATCTTATATAAGTCATGTTGATATTCACAAATGACATATAATTATTTACACAATTCCAGATAGCACTGCTGGCAGTATCTCCCTTTGTCACATAAGTCATTTAGAGTAAGCTTGAATTGAAAGCATTTCTAGAAACAACTTTCCAATGTATACATGTATATCTGTATAAAAGTATTTTGTATTTTTAAAAATGTTTGAATTCCATAATATATATAGCTTTCAGCTCACTCTTGAAGAAGATGCAGTGATAATATCTGTGTTTTCAGTATGTTACATTTTATATGGAGTTAATGCTGCAGAATAATCTTGAAATTCTGAGTCTAGTATCATTACCGAACAACACAGTCAGGTCAGGGTCTGGTATGCTAATCTGATAGCATGACAGTAAGATAAACAAAGTTATGCCTGTATAGGCTTATGACCTTAAGGTTAACTGTTGTGTTATGTTTTCTGAGCAACAGCTCTTTGGTTCATTAGAGACTCCTAATACCATTACCATAAAGCTAGGAAATAAAAGAAAAACGTCAAATCTTTTTCAGTGCTTCTTTTTAGAAAGTATTATTACTTATTGTGAGTTTGACGGCATACACAACCCCCACAACATTTTTTTTCTAAATTTTCAGGACCACATTTGCTTGCAGTCCATCACAAGAAAGTCCTCTCCCCCTTCATGAGTGAACTGCATAGCTGCCTGTTCATCGGAGAGGAGTTCTTATTCTCCATCCTACTTCATATACTCCTGCCTTCAGGGTTAGAAGGGAAATGCTTCCAATATACCGTCCTTCCATTTTATCAGTTTATAGTTTCATCAGTAACCACAACCTTAGTGGTCTGATTATACAAAGTCTTTAGGTGGTAGTTCACCAATTTGTCAGTCATGTTAGTCCCAGTTATTCTTTTCGAGTACCTCAGCACTTCAAATTGCACCACAGTGATAAATGAATGTCTCTTCATACCACCTATTGATGCGCATTCAGTCTCCTTATATGTTTAGTCTACCAGTGTCTCAAGCTCAGCTTCTTTTAGGTGACTTTGACTTTATTCCTCAGTATGTCTTTCTCAGAAGGATGCTTACTAAAGTGAGTCACTGATTAAAAGCTATTCCCAGTTATAGATGACCGAGAAGGTTAGGAAAACCAGTGATCTCATACAGTCGGCGGTAGCCCCCCAAAACTGAAAGTGCTCTTCTCCTGGACAGCCTTCCAGTGGATCATGCTGCAATGTTTTTTTTATAACATTGACAGAACACTACTTTACAAATGAATAAAACCAGTGACCTCATACATTCAGCGCCTCCCCCCCCCCCGCAGAACTGAAAGTGCTATCCTGCACAGCCTTCCAGTGGATTTTGCTGCAACGATTTTTATTATAACATTGATAGGACACTACTTTACAAGTGAATGTAGGTGCCTCTTTCATGGCGAACATGCTCCTAACCTTTTACACTTATAAGCTACTTTGTACTTTACAAGTATTGACAAAAATAGCTGAATATAGCATCCTAGCACTCACTAAGCCAGGGGCAATAGCTGCATATGACCCTCTCATAGCCCACATTCTTTCAGACTAACAGAATTCCCTTCAGTGACTCCCTTCAATACTTCTTGCAGTTTGGCAACCCTGTTCCTCAGTAGTGTATTTGGACCCAGAGCTTCTAATTCTCTAACAATAGGATACCTTCAACCCTCTATCTTACTACTAGGCTTTTCCCTTGGACTTTCACAGCCTAGTGCATGACATTCTTATTTGACTTTCAAAAGCTAGTGGAAGTACATTCTTTAATCCGTCTTTATTGCAAAGCCATCCTATACTATTTTTCCTCTATTCTTGACTTACCTGGTTAGTGTCTACATTGATACTGATAGTTTTTATTCTGCAGGCTCATTTCTGCTAACGCTTTGCTAGCTCCAAGTGCTGCCTGCTCCATTTGCCTTTGCTGCGCTCCGGCTTATTTCACTCCTTATACCCTACCCCCATTCCCACCCACCCCATTTCATTTTACTATATTCACAATAAAACACTTTTCTCCAAACTTATTTAATACACTTCTTCAACAATATGACTGGGCACCTACAAAACTTTTCAAATGGACCGTGCAGTACAGTACTTCAACAGTGCTTTCCTACAAATAGTTAATGATCTAACCCCAGTTAGAAGAATTTGTACCAAATCCAAACAGCTTCCTTGGTTGACAAAAGACACAATTCTTCTACTAAAACAAAGGGACAGAGCCTGGTATCTCTTTCAGAATAATAGAAGTAAACAAAATATCATTACCTAACAAAAAGTTTGAACTCAAACCAAAAAAAACGAATTAAACAAGACAAAAAACCTACTTCCAAACAAATCAGCTAAAATATCAGAAAAATCCCAAAAGATTCTGGCAAACAATCAACCTCCTTCTCAACCCAGGAAAACCCACTACCCCAGCCCCAACTCTGACCAACCCAAATGATTGCATAGCCACTCAGTTTAACTCCTATTTTATTAACTCAATAACATCTCTTCTAAACAGAACCCCTAAAACGCCTCTGTCCATACCTCAAAACTCCAGCAGCAATTCTACCCTCTTCTATTTCAAACCTATCCAAACAAATTATGCTACAAATCTCATTTCTAAACTAAAACCTTGTACAATAGCTGCAGACCAACTACCTGGTGACTTTCTACAACACAACTAGCTGCTACTTCCATTGCTTACCCTACATTTATTCTTATTAACCGTTCTATCTCTGAAAAGTATGTATCACTCCTCTGTAAAATCTCACGTGATACCCTTACATAAAGGCAGCCCTTATACTGATGTATCCAACTGCAGACCCATAGCCATTTTGTCACCATTTGTCAAAATCTTAGAAAAATGTATACACAAACAGATCTTAAACCACTTTCTGTCAAATAATCCATTATCTAATACACAACATAGTTTTGACCTAGCCATAGCACCAGTACAGCTCTAATTAGCTTTACTAATACCATAAATAAACTCAAAAACAAAAAAAAACAACTAGTCTCTGCTGCCTTCCTAGATATGACAAAAGCATTTGACATTGTATCTCATTAAATACTTCTCAATGTACTGGCTCTCTACCACTGCAGCTCTGAAGCCATAAGCTGGTTTCACAGCTACCTGTCAGATAGGAAACAAGCCACTTTATGGGACTATAAACTCTTCCCCCAGCTCCCAATATATCTAGGAGTCCCACAAGGATATATCCTTGGCCCACTTTTATTCACAATTTTTACCAATGACCTAAACTCCTCAGCAAATTCAGCCTCAATCATACAATATGCTGATGAGGCTTCTCTAATCTGCTCTACCCCCATCTATCAAGGAACTCCAAGAAGAAACTCATGCAGCCCTCTACAGTATTGAAAACTACGTAACAGCCCATAAACGTATACGTAACCCCAATAAAACCAAGCTTATGGTCTTCTATAACACCTCAACAATCAACCAACCACCTATCTCTATTTCCTCCTTCAATGGCACAAAAATAGAACCCGCTGAACATACAAAACTTTTTGGTGTCACAATTGATAGTGGATTTAAGTTTGACAAACACCTTGTACTAACAATTAAAGAGGTTCATGTCAAACTGGGTTCTCTCTATAGGGCTAAATTTTATCTTACTGACCATGACAAACTCGCAACAGCCAGAACCCATGTCTTATCTTCCCTGCTTTACTGTTCATAAATATTTACCAAACTTCGCAATTCTGAACTGAATAACCTTGAATCTTACTATAACAAAATAGCCAAATTTGCCACTAATCAGTCTCAAAGATCTCACCATTGCACTGCCCTTCTCAGCTGAATTGGTTAAAGCTCCTTTGCCTGCTTACTCTGGCTCAACTACTAACTGCCCATACAGTCTTATACAAACCTGACAGCTGCCCAGCTCTATCTGACCTTGTCCAACCCTGCACTAACCTAAACTCTCTTAGGTCTGCTGATAAAGTATAGTTGAAGGTTAACAAAAGCCAAAACTCTCACTGCGTCTCATTATACTCACACATCATTGCCAAACACTGGAATTCTGTACCTCAGCATATTTTGTTTATCAGTGATATACATTCATTTAAAGAGTCCGTAAAGGAATATTTCACCAAACATAAGCTTTGCTCATGTTCTCTACCAGGCTAACTAATTTAACCCCTTACTGTCTAACTTCCATCTCTCCACTCCCCATTGTCAATATTTCTTGGCAATTGAGCCTTCTTAGCTTCAGTTTGCGATATTTTTATCCAAAAAAAAAAAAGATACATATTTTTGTTTTGTCTTTATGAATAGCATAAGCTTATTGTACTACCATTGTTATATGCCTTTAGATACAATGTCAAGGAATTTGCATTTGAACTCCTATTGTAATTGTCATATGTGCAAATGTATAATTATATAAGCTTCCTTGGAGCTTTTCTCCCAGGGTCTATGCTGAAAACGGGCTTCTGGCACAGTCAGACACCACCTGGTTATCAAATGTAAATAAAAAAAAATGTTGTGATAGACTTCATCCTGAATTCTTCTGAGGATGTGACACCTTTATTACTATTCCTGTTTGCCATATTATAAACAAATAACCCACAATCACCTTCACTGAATGAACTTTAGAAGACTACCACATTCATGCCATTCCTTAAACATGATCCCAGAAACATACTAGAATCTCTCTTGCAAAGCCTCTTCTTCCTCTCTTACAGTTTTGCTGTAGAAACTCTACCCAGTCATATGATAACCCATGACTCACTGTCTGAAAAACAATATTGTCTTCATAAGGGATCTACAACTTCATTACTTTTCCCATTAAGATATATAAACCTATTGTTGAGGAAAACTTTTCATTGCTTTTTCTAATATCTATAAATCCGAGCATGAGGAATTCAGCAACTTTACAAAGGCTTTTGATTCTGTTAAACAACTAAAGCTCTTTACACAAATGGTCTTTCACTGGTTAATCAACTACACTGAAAGAAGATCTTTTAAAGTGTGGATTAATCAGTCACAGTTATACCTACTTCCTTTGAAGCGTGAGACTCCACTAGATTCTGCCGTTGGTTCCCTCCTCTTTGCAATCATTAATTACCACAGTCACATTCTGCCTTCCAAATGTATAAAGACTCATTTACATACATGACCTCATTGTTTGGCCAGTTTACACTCTCCAACTATATTCAGTAAAAACCCAGTCTACAAAGCTGTCACTAACTGTTGCATGGTTCAGTCAACTTATCCTTAGTATACATTTAAAAAAATGCATCTTGGCAAATAGGTAAAACAAAGACTATATCTCCAGCTGATCTATTAACACACATGAGGAAGGTAACATTAAAACTATACAGTTGTTAAAATACCCTAGTATATATCTTAAGCCATTATTAACTGTTGCTGTGCATATGCATAAAATCATTTGAAGGGCAAGCTCATCTTACTGCAGGGTAGACACCCTCTTGTCCAAAAAGTGAAACTTATTGTAAATGTTTGAAAGATTGGGACCCACATTTGCAAGTTCTGCAATATGGAGACTGAATGGCCAAATTGAGTCCAAGACTGACATTTCTCAGAATATTCTCTTTTCACCAAGGTATGGTGATTTATATATATATATATATATATATATATATATTTACACACACACACACACACACACACACACGTTCAGGAGTTGTGGGGGGATTCCCCCCCCCCAACAACATCACAGGGGGGTGGAGGGCTTTGTCCTACTGCAAAAATAAGTTTAAAAGAGCAAAGCAAAATTTGACATTTGCTCATCTCTTGCATTTTCAGTCTTTTATTTTTGTCATTTCATGACTCAAAATGCCAAGTCCCAACCTTTCAATAGGGAGTTGAGATTCACATTTAGTGTATGAGTGTCGGGCCTATATCTGAATAGGCACAATTCCTTGAGGAAAATTCCATCTTCCTTTTTTGTTAACCTTATTCCAGAACTATTTTTCTCCCTATAATCTCAGCTAGATATTGTTTACTACTTAGAAACACTTTTGTACCTTTCATTGTTTTCCATTTTCTCATGTTTCCTTGCATTGGATTACAAGGGGTTCTCCTTTCTCCCTGTTTAATATCTCAAATTATTTTGGAAAAGAATTTCAGCCTGCATGACCTCATCTAAACAGTAAAAATTATGTAGTTTTAGTGTTGGTCATCACCCACAGTTTTATGTCTTGATACTGTATTACTAATGCCAGAAGAATGATATAAATAGTTAAACTGACATTATTTTCCAGAATTAGTTGTTAGAGAAATAGTTTTAAAAATAAAATAATAGAGGTAAGTTATTTTTGAACACTACATGAACAGACACGTAAATAATCTCATTTTTAACAAATATTTTCAAATTTTATTACAGAAATTAGAAATACATGCAAACATTATAATCAAGAACGTTGATCCATCACACACTGACTGAATTGATGAACTAAAGAAATTCCCAGTGAAAAAGAAAGAATATATTTTATCCCTGACAGTAGCACAAAAACCACCAGCCCAAATAATTGAGTAAACAACATCATTAAAATTTGAACATTGTGATTTGCAATAAAAGGTGAATATTAGCTGTTTCATCAATATTTTTGCAATATATTGACACATCTGTCTTAGATTAACCAACCATGAAAAGTGGACAAAACAAAGAGTAATATGTTCCACCATTCTTGTTAATCCTCAGCATTCAACACACCGGTCAATGGATTGTCATCGCTGTTGTTCGTTTGAGAAAAAAGTGAGCCTTGTGATGGCATGCTTGGAACGCTCATGTTAAAGAACAAACTTCACTACCAAAAAGCAAATAAACACCTTCACAGACTGAAAACCACAAAAACGAGTGCCAGCAACCAAATCCAAGGCAAACAAAGTTTAATGGATAATGTAAGCACCAAAAACGCTTTCGGAGAGCTCAGTGTCCCTCCTTCCTCAGACAAATTTTAAAACCAGCTTGCAATCACATTTATACCATTTAACATCAATTAATTAAGTAATCAAACAATTTTAATTAAACAGATCAAATCAATGGTAAGCATAAAAAACTAGCTTACTTCCACAATGAGTAAATAAGTCAGTATTGCCACACTCTGTTCCTCATCCTTACCATAAAATAGTGTGTGCATAAGAATGCATATAAAATTGTGGACATGCACGCACTAAACCATTCAGAATTCATTCTTAATATTAAGATATAAATGTATATAAATATAACTATAAATGTAAATCTGTATAGATATATGTAAATATACCCCCACCCTACTCTCACACACACTCACACACACACACACACACACACACACACACACACACACACACATTCACCCATACACTCAAACTAAGAACAACCTTAAAATATTAACATCTTTAAAATGAACAATAAAACATACTCGATAGCAGGAATAAATGCAGAAAAAAACTTGCTTTTAACAACACCATGAACTCTGTTAAACAATGACCACGTTAAATTAAAACAAAAACCAAAAATAAAAAAAAACAGAAATAAAAGCAAGCATTCTTCTTAACATTATGCATATACAGCAACTAATTAAATTCCACACATAAAAAGTGGGGCTACCTTTTCAAAGATAACAATTTCAAAACACAAGAGATGGAAACATATTAATTTAAACCTGGGTGCATATATGCCCCAGTACGAATCTGCCATGCCAATTCATTATTATCCAAATGGATTTGCCACGGACCACCCTTGTTGTCTACCTTCACTTGCCCCAAGATCATAAACTTAAAATGGTGATCAGGGCATACACCAATATGTCTGGCTAGAGCATTGTTAAGATCATGCCTTGAAATAGCATAAATATGTTCATAAATGCGCTGCTTAAACTTCCTTTCAGTTTTCCCTATATAGAAAGGCCAGGTAAACCACCCCACTAGTATCACAGCTATATTTCCCTGTTATGTGATATTCAACATTCCTAACAAAAACTTTAGAATCTGTCAGAACATACTTACATTGGTTACACGCCCCACACTTAGTCATTGCTAACACTTGTTGATGAGCAGGACGTGAGTGACACTCAAGCATGCTTTTAAAGTTACGCCCCTTTCTAAAGGTAATTTTCGGGGCCTCCCCCAATTGATGGGACAAAAAATTGTCATCCAAAATTAAGGCCCAATTTTTGTTAAACACCTTCCTGATATGGTGGTGATCAACAGAGAATGTGCACAAAAACCTAGTTACAGGAGTGGGGTCTATTTAAACATCTTAGCCCCCAGGTTACCAGGCTTGTTTGGTATCCCGAAAATTCACAAAAGTTTATCACAACCCCCCTTTTCGTCCTATTGTTGATAGGCATGGGTCTATGACTTGTGCTTGTGCAAAGCTCATAGACAGTATTTTAAGGCCCTTAATTAACCAGGAACCCCAGATTTGCAAAGATTCTTGGAGTTTTCTTTATGAAATTAAAAGGATCCCCTTTGATGTCAGTTATTGGTTTTTAACAATTGACATCAAAGATTTGTATACGGTTATCCCACAAGATATTGGTATTCAGTGGGTCCGTGAATTTTTGCATGACAAAAAGACTGATGACAATACCATTAACTTGATTGAGACCTTATTGGAAATAGTCCTAAGCAACAACTTTATGTTGTTTGATAAGAAAATTTATTTACAAAAATCTGGGGTGGCCATGGGGTCACCATGCGGTGGCAGTTTTGCCAACTGTGTATTAGCCTTCTGGGAAAGGACCTTTTTATTTACTGATATGAGTTTCAAGGAAAATGTTGCCTGGTACACACGGTACCAAGATGATATGTTTCTTATTTGGAAAGCATCACCATCTGAGGTTCCTGCTTTCCTAAGGACCATTTCTAATTTGACCTCTTTTTTGGAATTCACCTACAACCTGCAGGAGTTTAGTATCAACTTTTTGGATATACTGGTTAGTAAGGATGTGACGAATTCAAGATATAAGAGTGTCATTTATCGTAAGCCCACTTATTCTAACACTTTTTTGCATTTTACTAGCAGTCATCCTAAACATCAAAAGAAGGCTGTAATGAAAGGTCAGTTAGTTAGGGCAGCTAGGATGGTGTTGGATTTTGAAGACTTTTTGTTGGAATGTGAACAATTAAGACGCGTGTTTTTAAACAGAGTGTATCCTTCTTTAATGTTATCAGATATTAGCATTGAAGTTATTAACAAGAGAAGATTAGGTTTCTACAAACCAATCTTATCGTTGACTTGTGTTAGTGCCGTATCGGTTCACACAGATGTACCAGAACTGGCTGTCGATACCAAATTAGATCCCACTCCTGTAACTAGGTTTTTGTGCACATTCTCTGTTGATCACCACCATATCAGGAAGGTGTTTAACAAAAATTGGGCCTTAATTTTGGATGACAATTTTTTGTCCCATCAACTGGGGGAGGCCCCGAAAATTACCTTTAGAAAGGGGCGTAACTTAAAAAGCATGCTTGAGTGTCACTCACGTCCTGCTCGTCAACAAGTGTTAGCAATGACTAAGTGTGGGGCGTGTAACCAATGTAAGTATGTTCTGACAGATTCTAAAGTTTTTGTTAGGAATGTTGAATATCACATAACAGGGAAATATAGCTGTGATACTAGTGGGGTGGTTTACCTGGCCTTATGTCAGAAATGCGCTGCTTTCTATATAGGGAAAACTGAAAGGAAGTTTAAGCAGCGCATTTATGAACATATTTATGCTATTTCAAGGCATGATCTTAACAATGCTCTAGCCAGACATATTGGTGTATGCCCTGATCACCATTTTAAGTTTACGATCTTGGGGCAAGTGAAGGTAGACAACAAGGGTGGTCCGTGGCAAATCCATTTGGATAATAATGAATTGGCATGGCAGATTCGTACTGGGGCATATATGCACCCAGGTTTAAATGAATATGTTTCCATCTCTTGTGTTTTGAAATTGTTATCTTTGAAAAGGTAGCCCCACTTTTTATGTGTGGAATTTAATTAGTTGCTGTATATGCATAATGTTAAGAAGAATGCTTACTTTTATTTTTTGTTTTTCTATTTTTGGTTTTTGTTTTAATTAACGTGGTCTTATTGTTTAACAGAGTTCATGGTGTTGTTAAAAGCAAGTTTTTTCTGCATTTATTCCTGCTATCAAGTATGTTTTATTGTTCATTTTAAAGATGTTAATATTTTAAGGTTGTTCTTAGTTTGAGTGTATGGGTGAATGTGTGTGTGTGTGTGTGTGAGAGAGTGTATGTGAGAGTAGGGTGGGGGTATATTTACATATATCTATACAGATTTACATTTATAGTTATATTTATATACATTTATATCTTAATATTAAGAATGAATTATGAATGGTTTAGTGCATGCATGTCCACAATTTTATATGCATTCTTATGCACACACTATTTTATGGTAAGGATGAGGAACAGAGTGTGGCAATACTGACTTATTTACTCATTGTGGAAGTAAGCTAGTTTTATATGCTTACCATTGATTTAATCTATTTAATTAAAATTGTTTGATTACTTAATTAATTGATGTTAAATGGTATAAATGTGATTGCAAGCTGGTTTTAAAATTTGTCTGAGGAAGGAGGGACACTGAGCTCTCCGTAAGTGTTTTTGGTGCTTACATTATCCATTAAACTTTGTTTGCCTTGGATTTGGTTGCTGGCGCTCGTTTTTGTGGTTTTCAGTCTGTGAAGGTGTTTATTTGCTTTTTGGTAGTGAAGCTTGTGCTAGGAATGCTTAATGTTGTAGTTGCTGGATTCTTTCCATTCTTAATTAAACATTGTGGAGGGAGAACATTGCCACTGATGCATTCAGTTCAAAAATGCAAATTTTATTAAATCAGTTTTTTACAATTTAAATTGAAGAGTAACATGTCCTTCTCATGTACCATTCTTTGCCTCTGTATTTAGTAAATTGTTCAACCTTTTCCTGGTCACTTTGATCAGCTGAACTTCATAAACCTGATCCATTGAATATTTGTGGACTAAGACATAGTTCCTTTTGGAAATGAAAGTGTGGTACCTTCAGCTTGAACAGAAGTTTCATTATGGAGTCTTTAAAGGATTTATCTTGAATTTAGCACACTTTTTAATTGCTGGTATTACCATCAAAGAATAACAGTTCTAGTTTATTTCAGTATGAATTAAAGTGAGTTAAAGTCTTTGATGTATTTATTATTTGTATCCCAAATATCACAGGTAAATAGTATACCTTTCTGTATCCCTTGTTTCATTGAGGTGAATTATACTAAACCTCATACACATGTGAGACTGAGATCCATTTCTTAAATAGATGACTCACCTCCTGATCATCCTTTCTATTAAATTGGTGCTTAACCCAAAGTTTCCATCCACTCCGGGACTCATACTTTATTGGCTTTAGTATTATATTTCTTGATCTTGTCCTAGCATGTAGCACCATTTTTAGCTGTAGTCAAATTAGTCTTGGGAATATCTTCATACTAATGTATTGTTTTTGCTCTGTTGCCTCCATATGTTTCTATAAATTTGATAAGCTTCTCCCTTCTTGTCTTAGAGAGACAGGAATAGTTTTTTTACTACTAATTTTAGGATGGGAACCATCCATAAGAAACCTTAACTTAAAGCAGTGTCAGTGGTACAACAGGTATCACACTCACCTTTGGTGAAGGCTGTGGGTTTTATTCTCACACAAGGTAGATCAATTGCTGACACTGCAGTGCAGTAGAATGCAGGGGTGGGTACTGTACTCCTGAGTGTGTTGTCCTTTGGATGAGATATAATTTAATTTATTTAATTCCATATAACCCGTCTGACATGAAATAACTGTTTATCTATTCTTTTAACATATTCTTTACTTCTATTCTTACAAAATCTATATTTAATCATATCTGTGTTTATTTTATCCACTTCTATTATAGCTTAAAAATCTTCTTTACGTAGTTTTACCCATATATTTTTTTGCTCTTTTACATTTCAAAAACACGTTCCGCAATTTCTTCTTCTTGGCAATATAAACATATTCTATCACGTTTCTTTTTATATGGCCTATTTACTTTTACTGGCACTTTATCTACTACCAGTCTCCACAAAAATCTTGACATTCTACTTTCTGATTGCAACCTTTGCTTCTTAGTTTTATAGCTTTAATTTTTTTTCATCTGTTAGTTTTTCCCTTGATTTTACATAATAATGTTTTATCATCACATTCATTCTATACTTCAATTTTTATTTTCCACAAAAATATTTTTTCTTAGTAAGATTTTATTTCTTTTTTATCTCTCTTTTACCATACCCTAAAATTTATCATACTTATATTTACACATTTTTCTATTAATCTGTCATATTTTTCATTTATCCACTTTAACACCTTGCACAAATTTAACGAAACAGCATATACCACTGGGTTAATTAACCTAAACGTACTTCCTCTTTATTTACATGCAAAACAATTTTACTGGGTTTAATCTAGAACCACATATAAATGAAAAACATATCTGTAATAATTCCTTTACAAATGTTGTTGGCAACATGAACACACTTGCTGAGTATGCTATTTTTCCCATCAACACTGAATTTATTAAATAATTTTTTTTCTGAATGATAATTTATATGTTCTCCAGAAATGATTTTTGTTTTATTTCTTCTATTGATTTTCCCAACAAATTCTACTTACATCTTTATTCCAAAATGTTATACTTAATACAGAAATTTAATTCATTGCAAAATATATACCACCATCTTTAATATATAACTTAAACCTTTACTTTTCTCTTTATTTAAAGTCATCCCTATCACTTTTAGGCGCTCATATGTGCAGATTATTTTTTATCCGAATTATTATAATGTCATCTGTATATGTTAACAGGACTAGAATTCTTAATCCTTCTAGTGTGATATACCCCACCGCCTTCATTTTGTAATTTATTTCACATACTGTCACATTCATAACTAATGCAAAGAGTATACAACTCACTAGACATCTGTGTCTTACACCACTCTTCATATGTATTTCTTGACTTAACCAGCTATTTACAAGTATTTTTACTTTATTATTACTGTACGTTGACATACATAAGTTCCTAACTTTCTCACTTGTATTATATTCTTTCATTATTACCCATAAAATGTCATGTCAAATTGTATCAAATGTCCTGTTAAGGTCTTCTGTCATGATTTTTGCTTCTTCTTTTCTGTTCATAATATCATCCACAATTTCTCTATCATTAATAATTTTTGACAACCCTTCCCCTTTATGCTATATATACTGTTTTCCATAACATTCTCCATTTTAGTTTCAAATCACTTTTGTATTATTTTCATAAAGTTCTTATAATCATTATTCAAAAATATCAGTTTCCATTTTTTAATTGTCTTCTATCTTCCTTCTTTTATTTGAATTTAAGTATTCCATTACATTAGTCTTTATATATAAAACCTTAATTTAGTCATTCATTCAAAATCTTTAAAATGTATATTTTTTGCCAGTTCCATAAATATTTATACATTTCATACCCTATTCCATCTAGTCCTGCAGACAAATCTATATTTACTTGTCCTAATACTTTATCTATCCCATTTAAAGAAATCTCCTTTTCCGATTCTTTATTCACTTTTTCTGTTAACTTTTTTTTACTTTCCATGTTTTCCTTATCTTCTTTTTTCTTTAAATATTTCTTGTACATATTGTGCTACACTATTCACAATCTTTTCTATTTCTCCATTTACATTTTTATTTCTCTCATTACACTACCAACTTCATTTACTAATATGCTTTAGTAATTTGATACTTCTTCTCTTTTTCCTTGTAAAATTTCCTTGCTTATATAACAATTATTATAGCAATAACCCACTCCTGGGTGTGGGTTATGCTGGATTTTTCCACGGTTGGTGTGGTTTGGTCACGAGAGTAAAGCCTGAGTGGCCAAAAAAAGACAACCGTGGGTAAATCCAGCATTACCCACACCCAGAAGTGGGTTATTGCTATTATACAATGACATTATTTAAGAAAAAATACTTACTTTTCTTAAATAATGGCATTATATAATGCCTCCTTGCTGCCCTTCCACAGCTGTCTGGTATTCTGCGGCAGTTCTGATGTACTGCGCATGCATATGCTTACGCAGTACATCAGAGCTGTGGGTGGAAGCAACTGAGAAAGCAAGATCTCCGTTGCTTTTTACAAACTGTCTCGCTATGTTAAAGGAGTTTAACATAGCAAGACAGCTTTAAAAAAGCAACAGAGAATTTTTGTTGCTTTTTTTAAAGCTGTCTCGCTATGTTAAACCCATTTAACATAGCGAGACAACTTTAAAAAAAGCAATGGAGAAAGGAAGATCTCCGTTACTTTTTTTAAAGCTGTCTTGCTATGTTAAACTCCTTTAACATAGCGAGACAGTATCTAAACAGCAATGGAGATCTTGCGTTCTTCATTGCTGTAAAAAAAGACTTATACTAATGGAAAAAGTCCGAGCGACCGGACCTTTTTCCATTAGTATAAGGTTGATTTACAACGTGCATGCTGACCAATCAACATACATGTTTTGGAATATTAATGGGTGGGTCATTGTATAATTTATTTTTTATTGATCTCTTTCATATAATTATTTTTCTTTGTCAAAGTCCTTTCTATCATTATGTTCTAAATCTTCTAATGCATCATTATATGTTATTATATATTTTTTCTCTATTTTCTCACATCATATTGTCACTGTAAAAAACATTTCTTTTATATATTTTTCCTTAAATGTCACCCACCATTCAGAGCATTTTTTATAAAATGTTCTCATAATAATATATTTCCATAACTTCATTACTAGTCTCTTTCCTTAATTGCATGCTTTCTTATTTATCCTTTTTATCCCTTTGCCTATTTTATATATTCTTTGTTTTCCATTATCTCTAGCCATATTGCAAGATGATAAGAAAATCCGATTTCCACTACCTCCCCTTCTCCTATAACGAAACCCTCTAATACTCAAAAATGATTTATTTCATTTCTCTACATACCCCTTTTGCAAGTCCATGAATTTTTGTTCCAAGGTTTTAACTTACCACATTGTATAACTTGTAACATTTTTCTTATATTATTTCCTTTCTTTTTATACCTGTTTTTTAAACCACAAATAAAATCTCGTTGTTATAATCACTACATAGTCTAATATCTGATAAAATAAACTTTCCCTTTCTTTACAGTTAGTAAAGCATATAATGTTATAATTCTTTATACTGTTTTTCCCATTTTAAATCTACAATGGTTAATTTTTCCCATTTTTTTGCTAAAGTTTCATCTAATGACTTTACTATATTTCTACAGAATATAGCTATTCCAGAAGCTCACTCATATCTGAAATTCCAGGTTATCTTTCCACCTCCATAGTTTTTCTGTTTGTAATATTTATTCATTTGCTAAAAATCTTGTGTCTTCTAATACAATTACATCTGCATTTACATCATGTATTTCGCCACTCCAAAATCTTCTTAATACTAGTCACATTTACAGAAAGAACTCTAAAAATTTCAGTTTCTCTTTTCTTATATTAATGATTTCATAAGTTCTTAGCTAATTTTCTTAATAGGACATTCTAAGGCTAGCCAATTTCTCCCAAATGTGAGAATCAAATCCTGTACCTTATGTCTGTGAGTCAAATAACATAACCATTATACCAACCCCAGTCATTAGTTGTATATATTCTTTTTCATCCATTTCCTTTCTTTTTTCTTTTGTACTTATCCCTTTAAATTTCCTTTTTCTGGCTTTTACTCTTTTACCAATATATTTTTTTCTTTTACTACCTCCCAATTTATGTCTTCTTCATCACTTATTTGAGAACCTTCTTCTGTGTCCTCTTTATCATTTTTTCCATCTAATTTTCTTCTATTTCTACTACCTCTAAAATATCTTCTCTTTTTTTCATTTTCTTCTTTTTTTCTGTTTCCATACTCTTATTTTCATTTTCACAATCCATCCATAAATGTCCAATTTTGTTAAATTTCTAACATTTCAATTCACATTTTTGCATCATGTCTCATTTCCCCTAACATTTTCTTTTGTCACAGTTGCTTAACAAATTTCCTTTTTTCCACAAAAAATGTTTTGGGTTGTCCCCAGGATTTTACAACACCCCTATTCTCATCCACATTTATCATGCTTGTTATATCTATAATTTTTTTCTTTCTATTTTTAACACAATATTACAATCCCATCCACCAGTCCATAAACCGTTTTCATCATAATCTTTTGCAATGTGCAGTATTTATTTCCATAAAGTCTTCAAATTTCATTTCAAAGTCTCTCTTTCCACCTCTGTTCAAAATTGTATATCAGTTTTCTTTTTTGTTTCTCTGTTAAATGTTTTTACCACATCAAGATTCCATGGATTACAGTCTTTCTTTTTTCATATTCTCCAAGAAACATTTCCATTGAAAAACAGTCTCAGATATAATGTCACAAAATATCTCTTTGTTACTAATAATAAATGCTTTTATCACATGCGCTTTTACACCCAAAGGATCTATTAAATTTTCCCACACTTCACACCTTTCCATGTAGTTGTCTTTACTTTGAATACTTACAAAGTACTTCCATTTTTCATTTTCTTCTGCTTTCTTT
Organism: Protopterus annectens; assembly: GCF_019279795.1. Taxonomy (NCBI): domain Eukaryota; kingdom Metazoa; phylum Chordata; order Ceratodontiformes; family Protopteridae; genus Protopterus; species Protopterus annectens. The sequence goes on from NC_056739.1 coordinate 1,524,693,411, forward strand.
TCTGCTACTCCCCTTTTGTCTTCTTTTAGTTTCTCTGGGTATGTTATCTTTTCCATCTCACCACTATTCTTCAGGGTTGCCTCTGCACCCTCCATTTGCATTTTTTCCATAATGTCCTCCCAGGAAACATCTCTTTCATTTTCTGGCTCACTCTGCATCACCATTTTTTTAAGTAAATCATCTCACAACTCTCCTGACTGGTGGACTGTATTTATACATCAATCATTTGCTGACTCATCTCCATCAAACAGATTTCTTTGAGACATCTCCTCAGAATCCTGCACACATTCTCCGGTCTCAGATTTGCTTTGTCTTTCATTTCTCTCACCACTCCATTATCTCATTCTCTTTCCATCTGCCTCTTTGTTTCTCTGGGCTGCCTCTGTGCCTGGAATAGAAACAGGAAGTGCTCATGTAAAATGGGTCCTACTCGCCATAATGATGAGTAGAAGAGTTCCTTGATGCCCTAGCCACATTTCTACTAGTAGGATAAATACCACCTCTGGTCTCCCCTGAAAAGAGGCTGCTATCCTAATAGGACTAACCCAGTCAACAAAGGATAATCAAGAAAATAAAAAAATAAAAGACTGAAATGTTTTAGTGTAGTTTGAATTGACTTGTGAAGCTGAGGAAGGTGTCTAAGAAAGAATAATATTTTAACTATTTACATTTTAGTATGGAAAGAAAATGTGTGCTTGTTTCCACTTAGAGAATGACTGGGTCAAGGCAGAATATAATGGTTTTAATTTTTTCAGTTATGTAAATAATCTCATTTTTAGTCAGTGAAATGCTGATCTTATCTATGTAACTGCAAAATTAAGTAGATTATCAAACCTACAGGCAGCTATAATTAGCTTTTGTATTGAGAGAGAAAATGCTGACAACATTCACAGTCCTGCAGTGGGTGTGGTAGAGGGAAGATATGTAATTTTTTTTTTAAGGATTACAGCTTTCACCATTTAATAAATCCATGCTTTTTCACATAGTTTGTATTGAAAGCACTGTAAATGGACCACGGATAGCAATTTATGTGCTTAAAGTAAGTACACATCAGAGTAATTCAGCTGAACAGAAACAGTGGTTTAGCTTTCACAGACTATCTGAAAAGCCTGTGACACACAATGCTGTCATTGTAAATTAATGAAGGAAAAACAGAATTTCATGTATACTACAGAGACTGAAAATCTATTCTAGGAGGAGGAGGAGGACAAACAGACTGAAAAACAAAATCATATCAGTATATCTGTCCCAATGATGGCTAATTTGGATAATAAGAAAGTGAAATTTAGTAAAGAACACAAAGTGATTCTGATGCATCAGTAGCATCTAGAATATCAAGATATTATCAAGATATGTCTAAAAATATTTTTTCAGTGTCAGGTCAAACTTTTTCTGTAATGGGTATGTGCTGAAGTTTTAAGAACTGTAACTGTGCTTCTTAGAAATGCAAGCACAAATAAAGGGGAATATTATATCTTACATCTGAGACTGAGTTCCCTCAGAGTGTTCCTCTTACTCTAAAATACAGCACAGTGAAACTTACAGAAGGGCTTACAAAAGGACATGTATTTTTCTCCAATTAATGAACTTAATGCTATGTTTCTTTGACTTCATTAAGAAGCATCAGATGGCTAGATACACTGAAGTACTGTTTTCATAATGAAACCTGCAAACCTAAGTCATTTAAGCCCTTTCCCGCTAAAGGATTTAAGTTAGCAATCACTGGGTAAATGGTGCAAAACTCTTTCACACCCCAATAAAGGCTTCTCCCCCTTTACTCCTTTAATTAATATAACTTACTGCAAGGTGGTACAATCTCAGGGTAAGTTAAAGACTTTCTAGTTCTAAACACACTTATTGGAACAGCTGTAAGTAGCAAGATCCACCTATAGATGAAAAAAAGCTGAACATAAAAAATGAGTAGTTGGGGAGATGTACACAGTGGCATATAAAATCTGGACAATAATTAAAATTAAAGCAGAATATTTTTTGCAGGGCCAGGCTCCATTGTAATATACTTCCCTCCCATAAGTTAATTACCACTCCAAGACCACTGTCAGTTGGAAAAATCAGCCATATCAAATATGTTAAATAATCTATGTGAATAGAAATTCATGGCTTTTTTATTTTTAATTTTACTGTACTTACTGTAAATGAATTAGACAAATAGCAGCTGTGGATTTTACAACTAGAGCTTTTGTGAATATGTTTTCACATTTTCTGGCAAATGTTAAGTTCTTTATAAAAGTGTAGCAAAAAAGTGTTGTATATTATAGAGAGCATTTCAGTTTCCTGAATATGAATCTGATTGTACTTGTGAAATGTATGGAATATTCTTTATATGGGCAACACTGCCATTTTCTCAGCATAAACTAACATACAGTTCATTATCTCTGTAAGTACTTACAAGTTTTAACTTGCCCAACTTCCATTCACCCTGAAGTCTGTCTTTATAGTCTCCTAATGACAAGTACCAAAGGTGTTTCAGGGGACCTGTAGGATGGTTGCTAGCAACTCAAAATATGGGGATCTGTCTAAAGCACTGGCTTTAAGGTATTTTCGGCTCGTCCTTTCATGTTTTACAAAGTAATTTACTTCTTCCATCATTTTCTCTCTTAATTACTTTCCCTGTGTCAAAATCACTGACTAGCATAAAATCTCTCTCTGACTACAGATCTACTCCTAACAAGTGAGAGAGCAAAATGTAGCTTACACCACCAAATAAGACTAAGACTTACCTACAAAATCTGGGGTTAAAAGTAAATATTCTTGCTGTACATGAGGTGCTTATTATACCTGTGAAAATGTTCTCATAAGAAATACACACTGCTAGAGGATATTGTTCCCCTTTATCACTGTGCAAGCACCACCAATTAGGCAACTATATATGTGCATGAAAAGTTAATTCCTACAGTCAAATAAGATTTTGGTAATATCTTAAAATATCTAATGCACTCGATTAAAATCAGGTAACAAGACAAGCTCGACAAATTATAAACTGTAAAAACATAGTTATCTTGATGGTCGAAACATCCTTGTTTCCAGTTTATTTCTTTTATTTCAACTATTATATATATATTTCAGCTGCATTATTACTGTAGACACCCCAAGGTGCTACATACTATGCAAATTCACATAACATAACTTTAAATTGTGCTCTACCTTGGATTCTCCTACTTGCTTTTTTACTGAAACATGGTTTCATTGATTGTTTTTAGAGCAAAGCACCATCTTGCACAAGCGGCTATGCTTGGGCTTCACTACACTGTCTTACCCCCAATTCCCAGTCAACCCAACTAACCCTAAACATAAACCCAATTAACCCCACCCACACCACCACTCCATCTAATGAAAGAATTGAACCTCCCACTTTCCAGCAATTTCAAATGTAATGTGATATACTCCCCTAGCTCTAAATTGACAGCATTTATTATCAATCAGACCTGTAATCTTCACAACCCATCCTTCCACCTTTCTCACATATAATTCACCCTTGTATTCTCTTTATTATACTTCAGTTATTACTCTCCACTATCCTTAATATCTCTACTTCCATTCAACTAATCCTTTTAATTATCTCACACTTTACTTTCTACCAAACCAGTACTTCCTTCCAGCAATTGTTATAGTGCATTTTTCTTCATATAACCCTTACTACCCATTCAATTTCACACATATTAACTACACATATTACCACCAACCTTCAGTCATAACTTTCAACCCCTTAGTGCAAGAAATCAGGACAAATCCTAAAATAATCTGGTGACTCCCTGTATTCTAGCAACATTGCCAAGGCTTGGAACTCCCTACCACTACAAATCAGGGTGCAACCTAATAAAACCACCTTCAAAAAAACAGCTTATTTCCTACCTAAACAACTCCTGGACATGCAACTGCCTAGCACCTGGCTGACATATTCTAAGTCCTTTTCCCTACCCACTATCCAGCCTCTTTAAAACTCCCACAGATGCACTATATATTATGACATGTTACTTACCAACTCACTGTCGCCTACTCCCCACTGCCCCATATATACCCACTAACTCTCCCCTAGACTAAGTTGAAAAGCTTTCCCTTAAAAAGGCAGTGCAACTCATATGAACTTTATATTCTCCTCCTTTTTTTAGTTTTTTCCTTCCTTGTCTTATGTTCTGCATATCTTCAAGATCTCTACTAAACATACTGTATGAACAACAATCAAATGTTACTACCTGCTATATTTTTAATTGTATGTCTAAACCACTATGCTTATGTAAATATCTTATGCAATCATATGTTATTGTGTGCTATATTTTTATAACTGAATGTGTAAATATCTTACGTATAGTATGTTAGCAACTGTTCTGGAGGTTTTCTCCCTGGTCCTCTGCTGAAAACGGACAGGTCTGTCCAGTCGGACCTCCCCGGTAAACAAATATAAAATAAAATAAATAGAAATAAATAAAATAATGGAGGGACAAAGGCCCAAAAATAGGGACAGATTTTAAATATTGTTCTTTTAAATGTAGAAAGTTGTCAATATAACAGAATTTGTGTTAGCATGTATTTTCTGAAGGATATGAATTCTGAAATTCAAATGTTTGTCATCATTTAGTGACTTCATTCCTCCGTGATTTGACAGGAAACCACAAATTTTACGAGGAACACATGAAAATTATGAGGCAAAAATGTGGACATTCTCTGAAAATCTGGACAGTTGAGATATATGGGGTCAGTGCATAAAATGCTATATATACGAATAATCTCACTATTATTCCTCACCTACTCACTTGCACATATAACAAGCTACCACTATCATGTCATAGTCTACACCATCTCACCTACCAACTCTCCTTCACATGCATCCTACATAACATCACCTTCTTCTTCACATCTCCTAAATTACACCAACTAACATTATCAGACATATATATATATATATATATATATATATATATATATATATATATATATATATAGGTACATAAAAAACAACCCAAAATACTACACAATGTCTTAAGAATTAAAATTAAACCTAAATGGTTCTGCCTTTTTCAACACTCCAGCACTAGACTCAAGCTTATCAAGACATACATCCTAACCCAAGCCCAGCCAATAGCCCTTAGATGCACCAATCTCCACTTCACCTCTCACTTCCAGTCCTTGCACCTTTATGGATTAAACCTATTTTTATAAATATTAACCTTAGGAGTATTTGCAGTATACTTTAGGACTTTCCTGCATGCTAGGCATTCTAATCCCCAGAAAGAACAGTCACAACAGAAACCTGGTTAAAACCTGAAATAAATGATAATGAATGATTTAATATGCTCAGAGTGGATAGCAAAAAAAAAAAAAATAGCAGTCATATCCAAAAACTGACTTAAGATAACTCTCTATCCCCACCATCTCCCCTAATTTTTCAATATAGACTCCCTAGTTACTTATCCCAAACACAATAACAGAGTCCATATGTCTTGTTGGTTTATACATCCCATCAGGTAACAGCTTAGCCACTGCAGAAAAACTCCTACAATGGTTATCCAACAGTATGCCCCAAGAAACCTAGAACACCTCTAATACCATCACAAACAAACGTTCATGCTCTGACTTTCTGAATGAAATCAGCAACCTGCCACATGTTAACAGCAGCCACAATGCAAACCAACCACCACCATAGCCACCGTTTCCCTCCATTTACATTCCACTATTCCACTTTAAAAAGATTAGAACCAAGAGGCGAAACACAAATGGCCCAAATGCAAATAGATTCTCTCCCAGCCTCAGATAACCTAGCCCCTTGATTCATTCAACTCTGTAAGGACTCCATATCCCTCCCTCTCACTCACATATACAATCTATGCTTAACTAATAAGATTATGCATCAGATAATGACATCAGTAATAATCATTCCTATTCCAAAACTATCCAAGCCAACTACTGCTTCACAATACAGTCTTATTTCAATACTTTCCACTTTAGGTAAAATACTAGAAAAATATCTACAACCAAATTACTGCTTATTTGCATCAATATTTTTTCTATCCAGGAAGTGACAAGGATTCTGGTCTGCTCACAGCACCATAACAGCTCTCTACTCCCTCACAGATGGTATCCTAGCCAATAAAGAAAAAGGCAACCTGACAGGACCTGTCTTTATTGACTTCACAAAAGCCATTGATCTAATTGATCATAATTCACTGTTTCACAAATTAACTGAAATAGGCATTAATGATGATGCAAAATCTTGCTTTGTAGATTTCCTCACCAATAGCTCCTTCTAGGTGAAAGTAGGCACCATCCCCTCTGAAATAGCTCTGCTTATAAAAGGAGTCCCCCAGTGTTTCAACTTTAGTCCCTCTGCTATTTTCCATATTCATCAACAAACTTCAATCTGATTACCCTCAGATACAAATCACACTCCATTATACAAACCCAGCTCCAAGATGACCTCCAAACCCTCAATCAATGGCTAATAGGCCAGAAACCTATACTCAGTCCCTCAAAAACAGAAGCAATGCTGTTTGGAATCAACCAAAAAATAGCCAAAGCACCCAGCTTCCTTAATATTAAAGATGTTAACAATGCCACCATAAAAAATACTATATCCTTCAAATACCTTGGCATTTGGCTACAGCAACTTCTTAACTTTCAACTATACATTCAAAAAACATGTAAAAAGATCAGTACACAACTGGACTGGGCAAAAAAAACTATCACCTCTTCTGTCCAAACCAGACAGAGCTGTCATAGCTAAAGGAATACTATTATCTCAGTTTGAATATGGACTACACATAATAACTGCAGCCCCAAAGAAAAGTGATACCAGCTTGCAGATCATCTCCAATAAAATTTGACAGTTCACTGCTAATTCCCCATTAATGAACACCACTGTCTAACTCTTGCTTAAGCTAAATGGCTCTCTGTACATTTGAGCGCCACACTCTAGCTAGGATCACTAATTCACAAAGCCCATTCTCCTGAGGCATCTCCCTCTCACTCATAAACTTTTCACCAAATACCCAAGATGTAATTTCAAGGTATCCTCAATCTCAACCGACATTACTGACTCCAAAAACTAAACTTCATTGCACTGACCATGGATTTTCCATTCTAGCACCTAAACAATGGGACTCCATTCCACTCTCAATCAGAGACATCAAATGTACTCAGACATCAGACAACAGCTCAAGGAACAACTCTTCATCCAAAGTGCGGCTGCACTTACACAGGTCACTTACATGAACCCTGCAGCTCTCTCACATCCTTTTTCCCTGTTTCTTCCTCCCTTATCTCATCTTGCCATCCCTCCCATACTGCGTCTCATTCATCCCACCTCCCTCTTTTCTTTGTATCTCTCACATTTCTCTCATTTCTACTTCTCTTCCCTCTGCATGCCTCTCTCTATTTCTCTGTCTTCTCCACGTGGTATCCATTCCTGCAACTATTCTCACTTGTCTCTTCTAATGCTTTACCATGGATGGCTGCACCTCTCTCCTCTAGGCTTTTGATTATTAGCAAAAACATTGTCCTCTCCCATAGTGATTTTTTAGGTAATGCCAAACTGAAATTACTTTCAACATAAATCAAAACCAAGGAAATCTAAAAGTGCTATTCCTCAGTTCTAGGAGTCTAAACAAAAAACTCTACTCCCTACAAGCTGTCCTCACCATAGAGAATGCTGACATCACTGAGATTTGGTTAAAAGTTGTAGAGAACACATTGACACTACAAGGCTATAATGCCTTCCACTGAATTGGACTAGCTACTACATAGACAAGGACTAAACGTGGAGGTGTCTTGATATACATCAAAAATAAATATACCTCAAGTCTGGTTAAACAGGGCAATGCACTTGAGCTTCTCCACGTTCATATTACCACAGACAAAATCCCATACCACTTTCATGCAAGCTATAGGTCTCCCTCTGTGACACAGGAAACCCATAACATGTATTTAAACTTAATGGAAACACTCACCATCCAACCCAATACCATATTCATGAAAGACTTTAATTACCTCACTATTAACTGGGAATATTATACAACACCAGACATGCATAGAGATCCCTGGATTTTGTAAACACAAACTCCCTGGACCAGATTGTCAATACACCGACCAGGGGTGCAAACATACTGGATCTGGTCCTCACTAATATGGGAGCATTCTGCACACCCCCCTAGTGTAATGTCTTCTCTGGTAAGGTCAGACCACAAAATTGTCTCATTTGAATACAAAATAAAAACTGGCACCCCAACTAACCCTGGATTGTTCAGGAGCTACTATAAGGCTAATTTCCTACTATTAAGTGATAACCTGGCACAATTTCAAGTCCCCATAAACCACGAGAACACTACTGCCTGTGTGAAACTGTTTACAGAAACACTATACAAGCATGTTAATAGCTGCATAGAGGCACCTGTACCCATCAGGAAGGAGTACAGAACTAACCCAAAAAACAAGTCACCATGATGGAATCACATCATCAATAGGCTGTATAACAGAAGGAAAAAACTCATGGCAAATATTAGGAGGTGTACCACCCAGCAGAATAAAAAATTCTCATCAAACTAAACAAGAGGACAAATAAAGTCTACTAAAGTCAAATGTGAGGTAAATTTGGCCTCCCAGGCCAAGGACAACCATAAGGGATTCTTTAGCTGCAACCTCAAAGGCAAGACACAATTGTGTATGGAGCTTTTTGTTAATGGAGCCCTCTGTACTAAGCCAGAATATGTATAGCAAACTTACTGGCTGACAAATTCATCTCCAACTTTACCTTTCTCTCTCTCTCTCTCATGAAATGCCATCAAATATAACTCCTGCTACTATCACTAGGGAACAGGTCCTTAATTCTTTCTCTAAGGCCAGGAAAACTGCATCAATGGGCCCAGACAATATCCCAGGATGCCTTCTAAATAGCATGAAACATGACTTATCAGGTCCAGTAGAATTGCTGTTTAACTGTAGCCTCCAAACGGGCTCTGTACCTCATGAACAGAGAACAGCAACAGTCATCCCTCTGCACAAAGGTGGGTCATCTAAAAACCCTGGAAACTAGAGACCAATAAGTCTCACTAGTCTCATATGCAAAGCCATGGAAGGAATTATCATGAGGATAATCTGTAATGACATAGGAAACCTCCAGACACTGGACTTAACCCAATTTAATTTTGTTAAGGGCAGGCCATGCCTACTTAACCTGGTGGACTTTTTTAAGAAGGTCACCAAAGTAATGGATAAGTCGTAATGATTTACACTGCATAACTTGACCTGGCCAAGGCATTTGATACAATACTCCACTCAGGCGTTGTTAACAAACTCAAGAGGCTAGGTATAAACCCTTACGTCACCAAGTGGATAGGCAGTTGACTCGCAGACAGGACCCAGGAAGTTAGACTGAGGAGACTGCCTCTACAAAGAGGTCAGTCACAAGCACAGTCCCTCAGGGACTGTTTGTGGAACCACTCCTTTTTGGCGTTTTCTTCTCTGAATTCGAGAACAATGTCAATGTCCTCTGGCTGACTAAATTTGCAGATGATTGCAAATTAGGAACAGCCAAAGAATCTCCCACCAACAAAAATGTTCTTCATGAAGGGCTGACACAGGCAAATAAATGGTGTCAGAGTCATTTACTAAAACTAAATGCTATGAAATGCATAATAGTATCCTTCAGGAAGTTATCCACCCCTGGTAACTATCATATTGATAACGCACCTTTAAGAGCTGACCCAGTAGTCAAGTACTTGAGAAACATCACGTGTCTACAGTCATGAGGAAATTATTCTATGTTGTGCAACTTATAAACATAGGTATGGCATCTAGGTCGAAAGAGGTTATTGTTCCACTATGTTCAACATTCATCGGACCTATCTTTGAGTACAATGCCCCTTGGGTATGTACCTAACCAGGCACATCCAACAATTGGAACAACCACAGAGGTTTCTCACTAAAAGAATCCAGGGCATAAGTAACAAGTACTATGTACACCACCTCAAGCCCCTTTTCCTGTATTCTGTCTCCTACAGACTGTTGAGGGGAGATCTATGCCTGACAAACAAGGCATTGTCAGACCCCACTATGATGGATCTCCTGCATATCCACAAAACAAACAGCCCCAGAATTACCTATTTTAAAGCCTTAAACCTTGTCTGTGATATAGATAGGACCTGCTGGAGAGATAGGTATGTATCCCAGAGACTACCTTGTCTATGGAACAGGCTCCCCATCCATGTGAAACAGAGTTCCTCCCTAAGCCATTTCAAGTGCAACTTGGACAATTGGATGAGAAACCGGAAATTCACCCCTGGTTTGGCACTTTTGTCTCCCAGGCCCCTACTTGTAAATATTTCATCTTCCAGGCCTCTGCTTATACTTCCCTAGGGTACCAGAACTTGTCAGAAATTTGGGATGTACAGCTAGGCTTCAAAGGTACTTGCAGTTATTAGCCTAGTACATGTTTATGAACCTATGAACATATGTCTTCATACTTCTCTACTGAAAAGATATGCTGCTATCTCTGTGGCTTAAGCAATCTTAGTCATTATGGTTATATCTTAGCCAAAAATCTCTGCTAAGCATAATTCCATTTTTCCATCCATGTTTTTACCTCGTAAACTGTATCTTGATCTAAATGTTGTAGCATACTTTTGCATCTGTAAATAAGTATATGTTTTTAATATAACCTAGTATCTGTAAATATATTTTGTTCATTTTTATGTGATCTATTCACCTGAACTGTGCCTGCAAATGGTCCATTGAGACCAGTGCACTACCCCAGGAAACATAATTAATTAATTACTTAATTAATTGCATAGATGCATACACACAACATGCATCATGGGTGACTTAAACATTGACTGGTAGGAAAGCAATTTAGTCACCCCATCAATAAACTTATTTGATTTCTCACAACTAGTACATGGTACCACCTTCTTCTTCGTTCGGCTTTTCCCAGTTAGGGGTCGCCACATGATACCACCAACGTACATAAAAATACTAGGAAAGCCACCTTGGGTTGAATTCATACTAATAGACCAAAACCATAAACTCCACTGGATGCTTACCAGACAGTATTAATGACCAGCTACCAATATATTCTATCCGAGACAGCATAATAATATATACAAACAGGTAATTTACAATCAAATCCATAATCTAACCAAATTCCGCTTAGACAATTTCACCTCTACTCTTCAATATCACAACTGCAACATGCTAAATGTCCTGCCCTTAGAAGATGCTATTTCTCATTTCAGCAATAATGTCAACAAACATCCTCCATTTAGAGTTAAGAGAGTTAGGTCAAACCCTCCACCTTGGCTAACAAAAGTAACAAGGTAACTTCTATTAGAAGGGGATAAAGCTTGAAAACTATGGTCTATATGCAAAATCCAAACCACTTTAGATCCCTTAGAAATCTTACAAAACAGCATATAAACAACATTAAAAATATATTTATGTAACCTCCAGATCACCCATCAATACAATGCTTAATTATTTTGGTCTTCCAGAAGAAAATGACTCCTACATGGCCAAACCACCACTCCCTTCCCTTAAGTAATAATCACATGGGTAACATAGCAATCCAGTTCAACTTCCACATTCAATTAATAAACACAACTCCTTCCACCATTTCAGATGCATACAAAACAATACAGCACAGTTTACTTTTCAACCTATATCAACTGCCTGTATTGGAAAATTTCTTCACAAACTCAAACAACCTTGGCTGTTGACAATCTTCCAAATGAATACTTAAAATTTGCAGCTGGTGCACTTGCTTTCCCTGTCTCTGTTTTATAAAAGAAAACCTCATCTCTATTAGATGGAATAAATCATACCACTCCATAAAGGTGACAACTCAAATGGCCTGTTTGATTACAGACTCATTGCTATATTATCATTGCTATCACACATTCTTGAAAAATGTATACACTCACGGCACCTCAGATACCTTACTGATTAAAATGTACTCTCTATAATATATTTTCTATCCCTGCCATACCACAACTGCCATTCTCAACATTGCCAGCACCTTTAATCAAAACAGAAAAAATGTTAACCTAGTCTCAACTCTTTTCGTTGATCTCTCCAAAGCTTTCAGTACTGTTTTACTTCAAAAACTTCTCATAGAGCTCTCTTCTCTAGGTCTACATCATCACTTACCTGGTTTCAAAGATATCTATCAAAAACACAACAGTCTGTAAAATGGCAGCAAGATTTTTCTACCTCACTAGCAGTTACAGTTGGAGTCTATAAAGGGTAATTTCTGGGCTTTTTCCTATTTACCATCTTTATTAACAAACTTCATAGCACCACTAAACAAGTAACCTGAATTCAATATGCAGATGATGCAACAGTTACCTACACTGCCCCAGAATTAAAAATTAACCAGAAAATCACACACAAATCATTCTTGTGTAGAATCCTGCCTATGTACTTCAGACCTACTCCAAAATGAAAAATACAAATATAAACAATGCTTTTCACCCCTAAACAATATACAAAACAAAACATATATTCTGCAATCTTTCATCTAACAAAGCAAAACCTGAAACTGTAGCATATGCTAAACTGCTAAGACTGTGACATGACGATATTCTTAAATATGATGAGCACCTTCTTTAGAGCATTAAATAACTGACACAAAACTATTCTCTCTCTAGAGAACTAAGCAATATCCATTTTCTGTTTTTGTATTATCTTTTGTTTAGCCTCTTCCCACATATCCTTAGTTGCCACACTGGAATAATTTTAATCCATACTCCTAAATACTTAATTTCATCATGTCCCCATAAATGTGGATATTGCTGAACCAATTCATGTGTGGGTACAAAATTTACCACTATTGTCTTTGTTTTAGCTTCATTAATTTTGTATCTTGAAAATATTTTAAACTGTCTTAAAATATTCCACAACACTATAATGTCCCTTTCTGGTTTTAACAGGTATAAAATAATATCATCTACAAACAGAGCCAACTTTTCTCAACTACCATATCAATTATATCCTTGGATTTCTGAATCCCTTATTTTCTTTGCGAATGGTTCTAAATATAATGCAAATGACAAAGGGGAGAGAGGGCACCCCTGCCTGGTTCTCTGCTGAAGGAGCACTTATCAGACAGGACCCCACCTACTTTAAGTTTTACCTTTGATCCCTTATATATCCTCCTAATCAACTTTATAATTCTATCAGGGAAAGAAAATGCTTCCATTGTCCTTCTCATAAGTCTCAGCTTACTCTGTCAAATGTTTTCTGTGCATCAAGACCCATCAATAACAGTGGAATTTTCTTACATTCTGCTTCCCTGTGGAGCATCAATGTTCTGTTAATGTTATCAAATGTCTGCCTCCCCTCTGCAAAACCACATTGATCCATATCTATCAATGTTGGCATTACATTTGCCATTCTTTTAGCCATTATAGTCATAAACACTTTATAATCATGGTTTTGCATTGAAATGGAAATGTATGAATAGCTGAAGCTAATGGATCTTTACCCTGTTTAGATATTGCAGCTACAACTGTTTTCTTCCAGGATGTTGGTACTTCACCTCTTAAACTACTATTAAACAAAACCTTCCAGATCTTTATCAGTTTTCCCTCCTAGTTTCCAAACTTCCACAGGAATGACATCTATTCATGTGGACTTTCCTGTAGATTGGTCAGTCATCACCATTTTTATCTCATGTCGTATCCAGACTGTTAGTAAATGAGCCTCATCTACCTCTAACCTTGGCATATTTAATTCTTCATTAAACATTTCCATGTATACCTATTCTTTATTTCCATATTTTTCTGCTTTATATGGATTTTCATAGAATTTCTGAAATATTTCTGATACTTCTACAAGATATCTTGTTATCGGCTCCCAAATCTTGGTGACAGCCTTTTCTACTTTCTGTTGCCTGAGTAGCTGTGCTAAAAGTTTTTGTACTCTAGAGTTATTATAAAAACAGTTGCTTAGCATGTTATTGAGGTAATCCCGTATTTTCTGTTTAACATCCTGCAGTTACTCCTCTTCTTGTTCTGTCAGATTCTCTCTATTTTGCAATACTTTAACATTAGTCTGTCCCTCTAAATAATGCTTGTTACTTCTCAACCATGTTTTTAATCGACCTTATAATTTTATCAGGGAATGTAAATGCTTCCGTTGTCCTGCTCGTAAAGTCCCATCTTTTCTAATTCTCTCAATTTCTTTTATTTCTTTTTTTATTTCCAACTTATTTTTAAATATCCTAATCCCTAGCTATATTTTCAGAAGAATTTTCTAAGCATCACTGTCTCCTTTTTATTTCATTACCCTGTGTTTTTATTTTAGTTGTTATTGGAGAATGATCTGAAATAGTTATCGGGTGCATATAAAGACCTTACATTAAATGCATATGTTCCTGTGAAATGTAAATTCTATCTAGCCTAGCCCAGCTTTTGTATCTTGTAATATGTAAATTGACTCTGAACTCCTAGTACTGAATTCACATCTTCCATGCCAAATACATTCATACATTTCTTGAAAATCTACCCTACTTTGTTACATTTTCCCTTCTGGGCCCCCCAGACACTTCTTCATTGTTGCAGATCAAATTCCAGTCCCTAGCTATAAGTAATATTCCATGCTGAAAGCTGAATATTTCTCCCAGAATTTTCTTAAGCTCCAATATAGCAGTTTTTTCGTGGAATATAAATATATGCCAGTGTAATCCTCTTCCCTTGTCAGTAGCCCCTTAGTAGTACAACTCTACCATTATTATCTTTTTATCCTCTTCTATCACTGTTGGAGCTACTCTTGCAATTCCAGGTATTCCACTGAATAACGATCCTGAAAACCTTTCTTTATCAAATTCACATGTTCACTTGTTTCCAAGTGTGTCTCCTGTAGCATAACTATTTGCACTCTACATTTTTTAATAAAGTTCACTATTATATTTTTCCATTTGTCTATGAGACCATTTACATCTAAAGACATTGCAAAAAGCATCATTTTCTTGAAAAGTTATTATTCTCACATTTTACATATAACAACTTTTTTGTTAAATGTCTAGTTCCAGCTTTTGTGTTACATGCATATACTGTTTGACAGGTTAATATTTTATACAGTTTTTTTTCTTGTCATCTCCATTTGAGCCTATGCCACACCTTACAAAATGTTTTGTTTTATTTATTGAAAACCCTCAAAAACCCTTAAAACATATTAACTTAATAATAAGACACACAACTATGTACATCTTCAAATATTGAAGTTTTATACTCCTAATAGGAGCAAATGTTCCAAATTGACAGCCATGCAGACAGACTTAAGAAAACTTAAAAGAAAGGTTATCCATACTAGCATGCATGGTACAGCCTGTGCTTCTACTAGGTCCTGTCCAGCTTTGTCTTATATGTATAGCTCTCTCAGCTGGGAAAACACTTAAGTGCTTTCAGAAAACATTTTCTCCAAGACATTTCTCTTTATCAGATTGTCTCCTAGAGAGATGACAACCAGACACAAAACTGCCAAGCATATGTTTGTTTACTATAAAAAAGCCTTATAATATTCTATATTCTTTTTCATTTGCTTGCTTCCTCATAAAGCATGTTACTAGATTAAGCTAAAGGTCTTAACCCAGTCACTGCCCTATACAAAAATGAGAAAAAGCATGTTCATTTTTCTTTTGTCATGCTCTTTTAGCCATAAGTTTTAAATTGCAGTGCCTACATTTCTTAAAACTGAACAAGGAGAAAGAGAGAAGAAGGGAGAAAGAAAAAAAAGGAAAAAAAAAACAGGAGTACTTATTTACATTAGTATCCCATTACACTATCCCCATTACAATTAAAAATAACTGAGACACTGTTACTTCATAGAATGCAAAACAATCATGCACTATTAAAATAGTACCTTTAAGAAAAAAGTTTTACTTACAGTTAACTTTCTCCCTCCTTTCCCCCTCTCCAGATTATTTTTCTAAACATTAATGACATGAAGTAGGGCATATGCTTTTGAGTCCCCTACAAGTTTAACAAAGTCAAAGTCCAATATTTCCAGATTTTCTTGTTCTGTCATGTTTCACAAATGGAATTATTGCTTTGAAATCCAACATTTGTCAATTTGCAAGTTACTGCAGCTCCCAAATCCTATTGTTGCTTCATTTCCAATGTACTCTCGATTCTTCTAGTCAACTCTCGTGCTTTTCCTTCTGTCAAGTGTACACATGATGTGCCCTTTTAATTAACAATTTCTGTTGTGGAATACTAGTCCAGTTACTTATTTGTGCTTTCATATAATTAATACAGTCTGTTCCTTCCACCTTCTTGGGTACAGCAAAAAATCTCAGGTTTTCCCTACATGCTATGTCCTCTAATTTTATTATTTTTTGAAACATTTCTTGTGCAGTCTCATATTCAGCTAGTTTTTCTTCATTTCAACATCTGAGTTTTGCAATTTTTTCATGTTATCTGAATATCTGTTTAAAGCTTCTTCCATTTTTTCCAGCTCTTCATTGTTTGAGTTTATATACTCCGTAGTGTTTGATTTATCGTAATCAGGTCTGTGTGTAGTTGCCTTATACATTATTCTGGGTTACTGGAAGTCATGTCTGGAGCTTGCACTCCTTTCTGCTGAGCAGCTGCAGTACAGTTCCAAGTCAGTGTTTCTTCATCTCCTTTTGTAGCTAAATTTCCATCAGGTCTTTTGTATTTCTGTTCTTTTGGCATCCAGACAGTGCACTTACTGTTCAGTTACTGAAATTTACCCAGAAATTTAGGTCAACTAGCTTTGTCTGCTAAGTTTCTGTTTTCACACTGGGAGAGCTAGAATTAAGCTGTTACACGGTGTGCAGCCATCTTGGAAGTTGTTACAACCCTACTTTAATGCCAGATCTCTGCACTCAAACAGCAAACACTCATACATAGCTAAAACAAAATCAAATAACTCAGCTAGCAACTCACTACATTCTTATTATGTCACAAATCTGTAGAACTCTATCTGATGTTAGCTAAAATTGATGGGCAAAAAGAAAAGTTTCAAAATACTAGTGAAACAACATTTAAACACCACCTGGCTCTGATCATGCTCTACACTTGGATAATCCAACTGTACTATCCTTTCACTTATACTATTTTTTGATATCTTCTTTCTAAAATTACACTACTTCCCCAATAACTTTTTATTATGTTTCTCTTTATCCTGATTTTTTCTTTTCAACACTCCCACTCTTACATCCACCTAGTTCTCTTCTCTATATAATCTAGCCCCTCACTCTTCTCACTGCAAATTCTATTTTTTCTCCTTCCATTCTGTGTGTCTACATCACTAACCTATTTTCCTTTCTTCTTGTCCATCTTCTACTAACTTTAAATTTCTCAATGAGTTTTCTTCATTTTGCTTGTTTCTACCAAGTATGCATTGTTCGTCTCAATACCCTTCTCATCTTATTTTGACAATCTCTTACTCCTTATGCATCAGTCATTCTATATTACAAACAATTTCATTACCATCACTTGGGAATGATACATGGTTTAACTGCTAAATGTACTCACCACAGATTCTACTATACCTGCTTTGTAAATTAAAGTATCAACTACATCAACTGTATCTTTGTAAATTAATTTATGTAATTTTACTTGATCTATCTTGTATTCATGTTTTATTTTCTGTTCTCAATTTTTTGCAAAATAGTGTAGCTTTTCTTCTTCTGCTTACAATGCAATGGGTTCTATCCCATTCAGACTTTCTGGGTTAACAATACATAAATTATTTAAAAATACATTTAAAATATATACTGTTATTTATCCAAAGTAGTGTAGTCTCAGAATGAGAATAATTATGTAAGGGAGGTTTAGGAGGCAAAGCTCACCACTTAGTGAGTATAGTGCCTACAGCCCTTCAAAAACACTTAAGTCTATCTATGGTAACAAGTTTGAGTACATATTTTGCAATACAATTGTCTGCCAGGAATAGTGCAGAACATGTTATTCATCTAATTCCTGACAATATATTTTGGCTATATGTCGATTCTCCATACAGTAGTTTAACTCATTGTGATTAACTAGTTTTGATTTGATTTTATAAGATTTGCTGTTTTGTAGGGGAACCTCTATAAAATTTGCTGGTTACGAATCAGATCCCAGAGAATAGAGCAATGTTACCACAGGCTAGAAAATTGTAACGCTTACCAGTCAGCTATAGAACCAAACTCTTACTTTGTGCCCTTATCTAGAAACCATTACACTTAGGCCATTGTACTTCTTTAGCTAGATCACTAAGATGTATAGCAGATGAGGGGTCATGGCACATTATCATTTTTTCTTGGCACTAGCCAGTCCCCCGTACTGGCTGGAGTTATGTACTAAAGTATTTCTTATTAATTTCCAAAAATTTAGAATCCATTCCCTGTAAATGCTTACCAGTCTTGGATAGTGTGCCTCTCAGCCGAAGTCATAGCTTTTCAGGAATGCCATATGCAGATGTATCAGTGTTACATGATTAGGATCACTACTGCTGAAGTAATGGCTTTTCAGGAATGCATGATACAACTGTTGTATCAGTGTTACATGATCATAATTACTACCAGCACAGAGGTGCAGTTTAATTGACAACCTGTGCCTTACTAAACATGTTTTTTTTTCAGTTCTCCAAACATGATGGTGATTAATAATCTATTTTTATGCAATTATAGTATCAGTTGTAGCTCTAATTGATTGTATATTGTCAAAGGCTTTTCTACATGTTCATAGGTTCATAGGTAGATACTAGGCTATCTGCCCTAGGGCATTTATAAGCCTAGCCAGAGTGTATTTGGCCTCCGCCTCCCTATTAGATTAGCCTACTGTGCCTCTGTAAAGTAGGTCACAGAAGGTACCCTTTTAAGATTAGTTTACTGTGCCTCTGTCTAGCAGGGACACAGAAGAGATCCCAGGGGTGAATTTGCGATTTCCCATCCACGCGTCCAGATTTCGCTTGAAGAGGGTCAGCGAGGGGCTATGCCTAACATGAATTGGGATTCTATTCCAGAGTGAGGGGAGCCTCTGGGAAATTAATCTGTCCCTCCAGCATGTCTTATTTATTTTTGTGCTGAGGTTTAGCTCCCTGGAGCATGTAGCTCTAAGGGACTTGGATTTTTTGAGGTGGAGCATGTCCATTAATTCTGGGTTTGACATGGCTTTGTACGTCAGGCATAGATCGCCTCTGAGTAGGCGATAAGCAACTGAGTAGAGCTGGAGTTTCTTTAGTCAAGCTGCATAGGACATCTGTTTGTAGCCCATGATCCTCTTGTTGAGGTACTTTTGGGGTCTCTCCAGTTGCTGCAGGTGTCGGGTAAGGTACATCCCAAAAGGGGCATTGTATTCAATTATGGGCCTGATGATAGATGAGTAGAGGGGCACAATGACCTCTCTTGATCTAGATGCAAACCCTTTCGTGATAAGTTGGGCTATGTAGAAGGTCTTTCTAACCACTTTGGCAAAGTGATTATCAAAGGAGAGATTACTATCTATGTTGGTCCCCAAATCTCTAATTACTTCTTCCGTACTTAATGGATTACCACCTATGTGGTAATTTGTAGGCACCTTGTTTTTCCCAACGGGGATGACTATGCACTTTTTAGCATTTAGCTTGAGGCCGTGGCTCTGGCACCAAGCATCCGTCTCTGTGAGACCCTTTTGGAGGATGCTTGTGTCAGCTGGAGATTTGATTATGGCCCCCAGTTTGCAGTCATCTGCGAACTTTGTCAGCCATAATCCCCCCGTGTTAGCCTGAACCTCAGAGAAATATATACCGAACAAGAGAGGTCCCAGAACTGAGCCCTGTGGGACACCACTTGTAACTGGTTTGGATTCGGACATGGCACCTGCAATTCTGACCATGTGGGTTCTATCTCTGAGCCAGTTTGCAACCCATCTTGTGATATAGGGGTTGATATTTAAGCTGGTAAGCTTATTTATGATGTCCGAGTGGGGTATTGTGTCGAAGGCTTTTGCGAGGTCCAGGTAGGCTGTGTGGACTACCTTGCCCTCATCTATGGCTTTGGTAACTGTTTCAAAGAAATCAACTAGGTTTAAGAGGCAGGATCTGCACTTAACAAAGCCAAATTGGGTAGGATCCAGTGTCTGGAGGCTCCCAATGTCTTTGTTTATGAGTTCCATGATAATACGCTCCATAGTTTTACAGACCAGACTAGTCAGGCTTATGGGGCGATAGTTCCCAGTGTCCATTGTGGCACCACCTTTGTGGAGTGGGACCACTGTAGCTGTACGCCATTCTTTGGGTACATATCCTGTAGTAAGGCTAAGTTTGAACAGTGACTTAATGTGAGGGTTCAGTTCTTCTTGGTGCTCATGTAAGACACAGCCTGGGACACCGTCCGGTCCCATAGATGCTGTGTTTTTTCCTTTGGAGAGGGCAGCTTTCACCTGTGCATCTGTGATGTCAGGGAGGTTACATTCAGTTGGGATAGGCATTTGCTCCTTTGGGGGGGAAGGTAGGGAGAAGTTTGCTCTGAATCTGTCTGCCAGGATGTTGGCTATGTCTGTAGGTTCGGTATATTTTGTACTGTTATGCAACAATTCAGAGCATATCTAGGAGTTTCCACCCATGTTCCTGACATAACTAAAGAAGGCCTTGTGATTATCTTTAGTGTCTAGGGCAATTTTTCTTTCGAAACTGGCCTTTGATGATTTTATGAGGGATCGAAGTTTCTTGCTAATACTAATAAGAGATGCCTTCCCTTTTTGGGATTTTGCTCTGTCATGTAGTAGCTTCCTCCTTCTGTTGTATAGCTTATTTATGGCTGGGGTCCACCAGACTGGTCTCCTGTTTTTCGAGGAGTGAGTCTTGGTTTTATTTGGGATAGCACGATCCATGCATTCCTGCAGGTGCTCATAAAATGCATTTGTAAAGGATTCTGTGGATTGGGCTGTATTATCCTCTGGCCCGGGGGCTTTGAAGGATTCCACCTCAGTCTTGAGACGTGCAAAGTTGGCTTTTGAGAAATTCTTTACAGTGATTTCCTTGGCTGGGGGTGGGGACAGGATATGGATGTCCAGGGAAATTTGTTTATGGTCTGATCTTACCAATGAGAGGTTTACCTCTGGTGTGGAACATAGAGTCCCCATGTTGGTGATGACCAGGTCCAATATGTTGTTCCCTCTTGTGGGAGTGGTGACCAGTTGTTCCATTGTGTTAGAGTTTATAAATTCAAGGAACCGTTGGGTGAGGGTGTTTGGGCTTGAGTAGTTTTCCCAGTCAATGTTTGGGTAGTTGAAGTCACCCAATAACATAGTGTTTGGAGAGACCTTCATATTCTCCAGTGTTCTCAGGAATGCCAAGTGGGGTTCCTCTAATAGGAAGGGTGTTCTGTAGCAGGCTACAAACTGAAAGGCAGTTTTGCCTGCTGTTAGTTGCACATGGATGGTTTCCAGTGCTTCGTGCAGTGCCACTAACCTGGAGGTGTAGGGATCTTTGATGAATATAGATACTCCCTCTCCTTTTGTCCTTCGGTCCGAGTTTTGGGGCCGAAACGCATGGTATGAGTTATAACCTGGTAGTGCTGGGGTGCTCTCAGGAGCCTTGAACCAGGTTTGTGTTACTGCACAGACATCAATTTTCTCCATACTGAGGAGAGCCTCGAGTTCATGTATCTTGAGGTTTAGACTTCTGGCATTGAGTAGCATTACCTTTAGTTTTTTTATCCTTGGGTTGTCTATGGAGGTGGGTTTGTCCTTTGAGCCTTGCCTAAAAAAGGCACTATGGGGTGGCAAGAGCCTTGGCCAGTTTACGAAAGCCTAAGAGTGCCAGGTGCAAGCCGTCCCTAGTGAAGCAACGTGGCTTGTTGAGCATGTCATCCCAGGCTGACAGACACTGGATCCCATTTGAATGACACCAATACTTTAGCCAATTGTTGAAACTGATCATTTTGTCTTTATACTGTGGCATCATTCCTGGTGAGGGCAAGATGCTACTCAAGGTCAGGGTCATATCAGCCTGAGCTACATGGTCAGAGAGCTCCTCTATGTCTCTTTTCATGTAGTCCAGGGAGGTACGTCTCAGGTCATTCACACCAGCATGGACAATGACGGAGTCATACTTGTACTTGCTTTGGAGTGACCTGAGTGCTTGCATTATGTGGTGGATCCTGGCACTCGACAGGCAGCTTACAGTGACCTTCTCCTTGTTCAGTCTGGTGAGCGGGACGTCAGTGTGCCGGACAATAGAGTCCCCTATAACAAATGTCTTTGGTGTGTTGTTTGGCCTTAAGGGCTGTGACTGTGAGGCACACTGATTTTGTGAGGTATGTGATTCGTGGGTATTGTTGAGGGGTGGCTGTTGCTTGGATATCTGCTTAGGAGGTCTTTGCTGTTTTGGCAGATTTTTATTTAGAGCCTCCGAGTATGTTTTTGTGTGTTTATGTGTTGGGTATGCAGATGCAATAGGTCTGTCTGAGACTGGATTTATGGTGTGGGTAGTTACCTTTTCCTCCTGACTGACTGTGCCAGTCTTGGGTTGAGAGAGCTCTGCCTCCAGTTTGGCTGTGTAACTGCATCTCTCACATGTATTAGAGTTTGTTGGAAGGAGGAGAAGGTTGTCTGTGTACATAAGGCAATTGTAACATTGCCTCAAAATTCCCAGATTCATCAGCTGGACTGGAGAGTAACCTTGAAACTGACCCTTGGACATACCAGATTAGTATAGGGAACTGTTTTTTTACTGATCAGATTAGGGAAGGGAATTGATTTTTCACTTGATCAGGAAGGACCAATCGGGAGCCTAATACTTATGAGAAGTCAAGGAGGGTGTAGTGCTTTAGTTAGTGTGAGAATAGAGTGATTACTTTGAGAGTTTGAACAGTTCTAAGGGAAAAAGTGAAGAGCAGACTTTGTGGAGCTTGGAATAGTTTAAACCTGTTTAGGCGGCACTGCCCGATGCTGCTCAGTGCGCAAAACCGTGCAAAAAGAGAGTTGTAGGGTTTTAAGAGAGAGAGATCAAGGAGTTTAGAATTGACCCAAAATGGCCAATAAAACTACAGCTTCTAGGTAGTAACCACTCCTCCACATTTTGTGAACAATAAAAAACTATTAAAACTATACAAAAACAATGGTATTAGTAAGAAGTATTCTTAAAGTGGTAATAGTCAATGCATTCCTATAAATACTGTAATATATTGCAATGCACACAAACCTCACAATTATAGTTTTTCCAAACTTTCACAAATATTCATATCTTGAAAACTATACAACCTAGATGGGTATTGTTAAAATATTTTTGTTAAGCAGACATCATTTTTCACATGACAGCAAGACATTCCTTTATAACTGTATGTTTATTGAGATATTTACAGAAATGTGAAAACATGGGGCATGGCCAAGATGATGAACTCATAGCAGTACAAAGTTTTTGGTCTGCTTTCTTTTTTTCTGACAGGATATTGTTATATAAATTTAACAAAAACCTATTTTCTTATATATCTCGAGCCTCATAAATAAATTGGACACGTATTTGGAAGAAAAATAAATTTTATATGATTTTTCTTTGACTTTTTCCTGTCAGAAGTTTTATTTACTGTTTTAACAAAATGAGCAACTCAAACATGAACTCTCAAGAAAATTCAATGTAAATCCAAAAAAACAGTCAAGTCCAAACAGGCTGTACTAACTTTTATTCCATAAAAACAGGTAAAATGGTGATAAAAGTGTGAGCGCTTTTGGGATAACCCTTCATCAGACAATGAAACAGCATTCATGAAGTCTATTTAAATACATTTAAAAACACAACCACCAATCTTATCACTGCCCTCCTTTTTTTAAGGTCTGGTCTTAAGGTATACATATATTCAACCCTGGTGGGTGATTTGCTGCTAGCTGCATAATCCAGTGTAGTTCATTACACTCAGTGACATTCACTATGTCCCCCCCCCACTTTACTCATATGAGTAACCTGTGTAATCATAAATTTAAAGGTGTGTGTTGGATTCTTAGAAGTATGCACATACAGAGCATTATGTTCATCTTTCTGTCTAATACTGTACAGGTGATGTATTCTAATGTTCAGTTTACAGTTGGTTTTCCCTACATAGTAACTGGGGCATGATTGACACATTGCTAAATATACCACATTTTTCATGTGGCAGTCTGCATATAGTTTAAATATATATTCCTTTTTATTTATGGGGTGAACAAAGCTATTTTTATCACTAATCATGAAGCAAGTCTTACAGTGCCTGCAAGGAAAGGTACCTGTTCTATCTGATGTTAACCTAGTTTTATTTCTCATTCCTGGTTCTTTACACAACATGTCTTTCAAGTTACTGTTACATCTAAAACCAAAGCTTGGTTCTTTATCCATTATATTTTTGAGTCTATCCTCGCTTAACAGGACTTTCTAGTTCTAGTATGAGTGGAGCTTTTCTCCTCGGGCCTCTACTGAAAATGGACATATATCCAGCTAGACTAGCCCGGTTAACAAATGTAAAATAAAATGTAAAATAAAAAAAAAATAAAAAAAAAATGTTTAATTATTTCGCAAACCCCATTGATATTATTACTATATTGTAGCATTAGCCTATGTTTATTACTGTTTTGTATCATTGTGTTGTTCTCATGGCTTTCTGTCTCATTGGCTTTGAACCATGTTCTAGCCTTTCCCTTCTATCTTCACTAGTTCTAACCCCTCCTTGCATCACGTTGTTTGTATAACCCCTTTGTACCATATGGTTCTGTAAACTCTCCAGCTCTCTTTCAAAGTTAGCTTCATCTGTGCATAAACCCTGTCCCACTACTATGTTCTTAAAAGTACGTCGTGGGTGCATACTTGAAAATTCCAAATAGTGATTGCTCCAACAATTTTTCTTATATAGAGAGGTTGACATACCAGTCCCTGCATCTTTGGTTATTCTTACATCCAAAAAATTTATAGATTTAAAATCACTTTTTACTGTAAACCATAACAAAATCAGTGGTTGTTTCTAAATGCTTAGCAAACCTTTTCAGTTCATCCTCACTGTTTTGCCATAAAATATAAACATCATCCACAAATCGAACATAATGCAGTAGATATTCGCTCCACCATTGATCATTAATACATACATTCATTTCTTCCCAATACACCAACACTAGGTTGGCGTATGGGTTTGCACAGGGTGTGCCCATAGCCACACCCTGGTTTTGCCTATAGTATGTTCCATTACACATAAATACATTATTTTCAAGTAAGAGTTGTAGAACTTCCAGAATTAACTGGTTTGTTTTCCCATCAAACACTTTCTTTACTTTTAGTACTTCCCTAACCGCATTTAGGCCACAGTTATTACTAATAACAGTGAAGAGGTTGTTAACATCAAGAGTAACCATTAATACATTGGTCATTGTTTTATTTTTTACAACCTCTGATAACATACTCAAAATGTGTCTTGTGTCTTTTAATATTCGTGGGTAATACTGCATCACTATTTTCAGTTTAGTTTCCACCCATATGGATAAATGTTCTGTTATCCACCCCCTACCTGAGACTATCAGTCTCATGGGTGGTGGTATAACATTTTTGCGGATTTTTGGAAGCACTTTAAATATTGGTATCACATGATGCTCTATATGAAAAAAGTGTAACAAATCTTGTTCTAACAGCCCCTGTTCCTTGAGTTCTTCAAGTTTTGCTCTCACTTTACAGATTAATTTTCTCAGCATTGTAGGAGAAACACTTAAATAAGTTTGTGCATCTTTAAGTAAATCATTCAATGCTGAGGTATAAGCTGCAGTCTTCAAAAGAACAACACCCCCACCCTTGTCTGCTGACTTAATTACAATATGGTCATCTTAAATCAAAGAACTTAATGCTTCCTTTTCAGAAGCATTCAAGTTATCATATTTATTATAACTTTTATCAAAATAATTTCTAATTTCAAATTCAAGTGTCCTTAAAAAAGTTTGTATTTTGGGGTTTATTATTGGTACAAATGTGCTTGGATGTTTTAACATTCAAATTACTACCATACATTTTCCTCAGTGCTATATTGCTCCCAAACATATGCAAATCTAAAAATAACATCACTTTCGAGCCTCTGCTTGGTATAAAAGTCAGCCCTTTCACTTACTTTCGAGCCTCTGCTTGGTATAAAAGTCAGCCCTTTCACCAAAACTTGTAGATGTTTTATGGTTAAAACCACATTAGATAAATGAAATATATTATAGTCACTAACAACAGTCAGTCCACTATTTTCCATCTCTTCACGTCCCTCTGTTGGGAGCGGCCTCTCTGATGTTCATTCTTCTTGTGCACTGGTACTGGGAAGGTGGGAAAATTCAACCCCTTTCCCATTTCTATCAAGTTAGAAGTTTTAGGCCTTGCTCCTAACTGTAAATTGTCTAATTGTGCTGAGCTTACTGTCTCCACATTCTGCAACTGATTCACCATGCTGGTTGTTGCTTCTACAGAGGGTAAAGCCTCTGTAGGTGTCACATCCAAATTATTCACCTCACTTCATTGTTCCTGACCTAGGGTAGATGTTAACCTTCTCCCTTCAACCATCTGAGGGCACTGAAGGTTACCAGTTCTTTCTTGTGGTTCCTTTGGCAAGGTAAAGATTTGTCCCTTAAGAAAATCCTGGTAGTCCCTATGAATTTTCTTAATTTTAGTTGCCTGCAACTTGTTTTCAAACAGTTTGATGCTAGCAACAGCTTCTGCATATTTATTTTGATGGAACCCAGTAGTATACTGTTCCAGTTTTTTTTGTATTTTCTCTATATCATTGCATAGTAGCTGCTCAACAGGAGAGAAATGTTCTATCAAGAGCTGCATATAATGATAGCTAGTCTCTACATTAATCTGTTGCCAGTGTGCAAGTAAATCAGGGAACATGTCTCCTTGTGCTGGCATACATAGTACCCTCATGCCTCTTGGTACTATTTTAAACTGCAAACATGCCTCCATATGAAACCTCTGCCATTGTAACCATTTCAGTTTCTGTGCCAAGCTATCAAAAGAGCTTAACAGATTATTAAAGGTTTCATAGTAATATATCTCACTCACAGAACATAAATTAGTGGAGACTCCTTCATTATTTAAATCAGTATTAAGCAAGGGATTCTGGCCTGATGCCATATCAAATTTAAACATATCCTTGTGTTCAGTTGCAGTTTATGAGGGTGGTAGCCAAGTTCAATATCTTCTGTTCTTTGCTCAACCATGTGGAAAGGAAAGAGCCCCAGTTACAAAACAGTGAATGAAAATGATCTCTTCCTCTCCTCAAGGACTCACTTGCCAAAAAAAAATATAAATCCAAGAAAACAGTGGAGTCCAAACAGGCTGTACTAACTTTTATTCCATAAAAACAGGTGAAATGGTGATAAAACTGTGAGCGTTTTCAGGATAACCCTTCATCAGACAATGAAACAGCATTCATGAAGTCTATTTATATACATTTAAAAACACAACCACCAATCATCTCACTGCCCTTCTTTTCTTAAGGGCTGATCTTAAAGGTATACATGTGTTCAACCCTGGTGGATGATTTGCTGCTAGCTCTATAATCCAGTTTAGTTCATTACACTCAGTGACATTCACTATGTCCCCCCATATGAGTAACCTGTATAACCATATATGTAAAGGTGTGTGTTGGACTCTTAGAAGTATGCACAGACAGAGCATTGTGTTCATCTTTCTGTCTAATACTGTACAGGTGACGTATTCTAATTTTCAGTTTACAGTTGGTTTTCCCTACATAGAAACTGGGACATGATTGACACATTGGTAAATGTACCACATTTTTCGTGTGGCAGTCTCCATATAGTTTAAATATGTATTCCTTTTTATTTACGGGGTGAACAAAGCTATTTTTATCACTAATCATGAAACAAGTCTTACAATGCCTGCAAGGAAATGTACCTGTTCTATCTGATGTTAACCTAGTTTTATTTATCATTCCTGGTTCTTTACACAACATGTCTTTCAAGTTACTGTAGCATCTAAAACCAAAGCTTGTTTTTTTTATCCACTATATTTTTGAGTCTATCCTCACTTAACAGAATTTCCCAGTTCGGTTTAATTATTTTGCAAACCCCATTGATATTATTGCTATATTTATAACTTAAATTTATAATTTATATATATTTATATTTTTTAGCCTATGTTTATTACTTTTTTGTATCATTGTGTTGTTCTCATGGCTTTGTGTCTCATTGCCCTTGAACCTTTCTATCTCTCTTCACTAGTTCTAACCCCTCTTCTATCAAGTTGTTTGTATAACCCCTTTGTACCATATGGTTCTGTTAACTCTCCAGCTCTCTTTCAAAGTTAGCTTCATTTGTGCATAATCTTGATATGCATAAACCCTGTCCCACTACTATGTTCTTAAAAGTACGTCTAGGGTGCATACTTGAAAATTCCAAATAGTGATCGCTCCAACAATTTTTCTTATATAGAGAGGTTAACATACCGGTCCCTGCATCTTTGGTTATTCTGACATCCAAAAAAATCTATAGATTTAAAATCACTTTTTACTGTAAACCGTAAAAAATCAGTGGATGTTTCCAAATGCTTAACAAACGCAGTTCATCCTCACTATGGTACCATAAAATGTAAACATCATCCACAAATCGAACACGATGCAGTAGATATTTGCTCCACCATTGATCATTAATAGCTACATTCATTTCTTCCCAATACACCAACACTAGTCCACCATTGATCATTAATAGATACATTCATTTCTTCCCAATACACCAACACTAGTTTGGTGTATGAGTTTGCACAGGGTGTGGCCATAGCTACACTCTGTTTTTGCCTATAGTATG
This sequence comes from Protopterus annectens, assembly GCF_019279795.1. Taxonomy (NCBI): domain Eukaryota; kingdom Metazoa; phylum Chordata; order Ceratodontiformes; family Protopteridae; genus Protopterus; species Protopterus annectens. The sequence goes on from NC_056739.1 coordinate 1,524,722,153, forward strand.
TTCCATTACACATAACTACATTATTTTCAAGTATGAGTTGTAAAACTTCCACTTTTTCCTGTCAGAATTTTTTTCTGTTTTGACAAAATGAGTAACTCAAAATTGAACTCTCAAGAAAATTCAGTATAAAAAGAACTACAATCTATTGTGGTCAGTATCCAGGAATTTTCTATTAAAATAGATAAACTTGAGACCAAAATGGACTACATAAAAGTAGATAGCAGAAAACAAATGGAAATGTTAAATGAAGTTTTAAAACAACAATATGTGCAGATTTCATCAGTAGAGGATGCAGTAAATAATTTAGATGGAAGATTAGCAGAAAATGAGAATCATACAGAATTAATTATAAAACAGAATACTTTGCTTTTGGAGAAAGTAGAAGATCTAGAAAGTAGATCTAAGAAAAACAATATCAGAATATATGGAATTCCAGAGAAGGAAGACGGGAGCAATATGTTACAGTTTTTGAATAACTGGTTACCTAAAGCTCTTAACCTGCCAGAAGCTCTCTTGGTATTGAGAGAGATCATGGATCTCTTTCAACTACACGGTTAAAAAACAACCCTCTGATTCCAGAGCTATCATTAAGTTTCTTTCCAGCCAAGATAAGTATTTGTGCTAAAATTTGCCTGGGTTAATTTACCAATAAAAGTAAAAGAAAATGCTGTCAGGTTTGATAATGACTATACTTCATCAGTTATGACTAAAAGAAAAGCCTGTATTCCATTCATGAAAACTTTGAAAAAAACTGAATATAAAATCTCAATTAACTTTCCCTGACAGTATTAAGATTTCTCTACCCAATGGTCAAAAAAACTTTTACTACATTGTATGATGCTTTGGATTTTACTTAAAAGAAGATATTAATAGATATAACCAAAATCATGGACTGGTCTCTTATAAGTTTAAAGAGACAAGCAACAGGAAATGGTTCAACATCTAAATAAAAAATAAAAAAATGAAAGAAAAGTAATGATATTGCTATTTTATTTAAATTGTTTATCTTCATACATATAACATTGTCATCTTTATAAGTCCATTATCAGGTATAAGGTAATTGTACTTTTTTTCTTTTTTCCTATTATTATAATTAATTTCCCTCTACTAGGTATAATTTACTATCATTGAAATACTACATAATTTTATTTAACATAAGTAAAATCCAAAGATATATAATATATATATATATATATATATATATATATGTGTGTGTGTGTGTGTGTGTGTGTGTGTTTGTTATAATAATAATAGATTATATGTTTAAGATGATTTTGCTTCACTGTTATTCATTAATACGTTTAATTTTCATATTCCATATTTCATAAATCTTAGTTATAGGTTTTGTTAAACTAACTGTTATCCACTTTAAAATATATTATTAATGATAGGTTTAGTTAATACCTTTTAAATGTTTAAATGCAGTGCTTTTACTGCTGGAATAGTGTTAGGGTATAGGGGAGGCTTTGTTTTTGTCTGTAAAATATAACAGTTAAATTTAAACTTCATTATTTAATAGTTGTAATGCTTTTTTGACTTAAAAAACGTTTAACTGTCTTTTTTTATTTGTGATTGTAAAACATGATCATGAGCATTTTTAAACAAAATAGTCTCCCTTCTTAACTGATTGTCCCACTTAGTGCACATTTTACTTTGAAAGAAGGGAATTTTAACACCACAACCTTTGTATCTTGAATGCAGCAGCAGTTTGGACTTGATCTAAATGCAGAAGCAACAGGAACAAGGAAATTGAACTTTGACCCAGCTATTAACAGGAAGTGATCAAACAGAATGTTAAAATGAACAGCATGAATGGAAAAAAAATTCAGATAAATTCAAGTATGTATTTAAAAATGTTTTACAAGTTTTGTCTGCAGATGAATTAATTTAAAGTTAATAACAGAAATTAATGACCGCTTATTATATATTACAGTTTTTAACTGTGAAGTGTTTTAAAAAGGCGTTGTAACCCTTTAAAGTATTTAAATGCTTTTAACAAATGCATTTTTTAAATACATGCAGAAACCATTAATACATTAATAGACATCAGTTCACGGCAGTTAATTAGTGAATTTTTTTTTTCCTAAAATGTTGTGCAAACATCTTTTATAGTATGTTAAGTGATTAAAATGAATGATGTATAATATGTGTAGTACTAATAGTCATGAAAATTAAGATAGAAAAGAAACTGGGTTGTTATATCCTAAGTAATAATAATATATATTAATTAGATGTGGTTTGGCTCACAAAGACTGTAAATTAGACTAATGTGCTTATGATTGATGCTAATTTTAGTGACTTTATTCAATCCAAATCTTTGCTGCTTCAAGGCTTTTTAACATGTGTATATATATATGGGTCTACTTCAGATGATCAAAGTTTTAGAGCTTTGAACGTCATATGACTGATGACCATATGATCAAAGGTTTGAAACTTTGAACACCAAATAAAATAAAAAAAAAAAAAAAAAGTTTTCTTTCATATTTTTGCAGGTGGGCAAGCCCTCCTGCACCCCCCACATCCCTGCTAATTAAATATACCAACTCTGAGATCTCACTACAGTGAGGAAAATGGTAAACTTCCCATTCAGCAATGTACTGCCATCTCCATTCAGAATGTTTGACGTTTAAAAACTTTTATCATATAGCCATTGGCCATATGATATTCAAAGTTCTGAAACTTTGATCATCTATAGTAGACCCATATATATATATATATATATATATATATATATATATATATATATATATATATATATATATATATATATATATATATATATATATATATATATATATATATATATATATATATATATATATATATATATATATATATATATATATATATATATATATATATATATATATATATATATATATATTTATATATATATATAAATATAAATATAGATATATAGATATAGATATGGATATTTTTTATTCCAATTTGGTTCATTAGTAATATGATATGCTGGTATAACCTATTATCAGACAGGTCCTTCCTTTTTAGAACATAATGTAATAAAAATAATTTTAACTCAGTTATACTAGTGTGTGGAAGAATGACAATGATATACAGCAACTAAGGAAACTATGTTAATTATTAGTAAACCATAGCTTGGTAATAGAATTGATTAGGAGGATGAATTAACATGGTATATAGCAAATTGCACTATTATTTAAGTGATTAATGTAGTGTCTCCCATCTAATGCTATGAATGAGCTAGCATATAATGTTAAGATAAATAGATATATAATTATTGATAAATTATGTGCCAGATGTTGCTGAAACCAATTTCATGTTCTGGTAAGGATGAATAGCTGACCTTTACCTTTAGTATTACATTCTTTAACTAAATCTTAAGTTCTGAAGTTACTAATACACCTTGTGCTGGCTACGTCTTTGATGTTTGATTAGTGTATCTGAAGACTAGTTACTTGAAATGCATATAAGTATAAAGTAAAGATAATGTTAAGGTTAATAATTTAGCTTTAAATATAGTTATACCTTAATATATCTTGTAATATATATATTTATTACCATTTTGTTTGTTGGGGTGATACTTAAAATCTGATCATTATTGTTATAATATTGGCAATTAAGATTTTTGTTAGGAATTTAAAGTGGACTGTTAATAGCTTTATAGATATAGAAATAATATATTATTTAAATGTTTATTGGTACTAAAATTAATATGTTTAATCATAATCTATTAACTCTATTAAGGTTAATGGTGTTAAATGCTGAGTGTGCTTTTATCACTTATTTTTTTAATGTCACTGTGTTATAATCAGAAAGTAGTGGCATCTCTTCAGTATGTTGGTAGTAGTATGGGTTTCAGTATAATGAGATTCAGTCAAATGCGTTTTCAGTATTCTGAAAATTAGATATTGTGGTCTCAGTCAAATGAAATTCAGTATTTTGAGTTTCAGTCGTGTGAAGTGGACCCATGTTTGTTAGTGGGTGGTTTGAATGATTTTATCATCAAACCAAGATTTTTTATTCCATGGTAAAGGGTTTGAATATTTTTAAATTTGATTTTTCAATTTCAATCTTATTTTATTTGTCAATAACAAAAATGTTCATTATTTAGTTTTCATTTTTTACACTAAGTCATCATATACTAGTTTTAAAGATGTTTTTCACATATGTCAACTTATAACTGTCTCTCATTAAACATTAATGGACTTAATAGTTCTTTGAGGAGGAGTAGTTTAAATAAATACATAAATGTACATAAAGCCCACATAATCTTCTTACAGGAAATACATTTATTAATGGAAGATGCAAATAGATTGTTGTTGAAAGATTACTCAATTCTGGTGTGCTCTTATTTTAAATCATACAAGAGGCACTCTGAGAAACTCATTACCGATGGATAAAGTAGGAAATACCTTGTCTGACAAGAATGGTATGTTAGGTTATAGTGGTAGTAGAAATAAATAAACATTACACTTTTGTAAATACTTATTAGATACCTGGAATTGGAGCTAAAGCTGCTAAGAAGCTTTTAGATAATATAACCTTATATGCAAAAGATGATTTGAATATTGCAGGATTTTAATTGTATTCTGTTTAGTAAGGATACTACAAATGGTAGAAAACCCAGAATGTCTTCAGTTCCTAAACATTTAGAACATTTTTTATTGATTTAAATATGACTAATGTATATGATTTAAAGTAAAAAAAAAATCTCTTAATTTTATGCATTATTCATACGGATTTGGCACCCAAACTAACAATGACAACATTTTCACTTCAAGTAGTTTTTACATGAAAATTGTAGGAGTTGATAATGTCATGTCCTTTATCTGACCACAATGCTATTACTTTTACAATTATTTTGAACCCTAGAAATCTGATCCTTTGTCAGCAAATTCCTGCTTCTATAATAAAAATGAATAATTTTAAAGAGTGGTTTTTGATGGAAATAAATCAGTTTATTTATTTTAATAATAATGGTGAAGTGCTAGGTTGTCACCCCTCTGTTTTTTTCTTGGACTATCCGGAAATCAAACTGATTCTCCGATCATCTGGAAAACACTGTACAGACGCCGGTAGTCTATTTCACAAAGGAAACATACTATCAGAGTTGGTAAATTGACTGATTTACTACTTTTTTTACAGAAAAGCATAGTAAATCAGCCAAAAGGAGGCAGCAGGAATGGAAAAAGGGGGCGTTCCTCGTCAAATTATATAATTGTGACATCACAAAATGGGTGGAATGTGGGAGGGGGTGGGTGGGGTTACTGATGGCATGAGGGGTGTGGCTTTACTTTGGTTTTAGCCACGATGAAAGGTGGCAACCCTAGTGAAGTGACAGAGGTTATTTTGTAGTATGCATTAAGAATGTGTCTGCATGGAAGAATTAAAAATCAGTATATATGTAAATGAAGGGAGTGGGATAAAGAATTTAAAACATTGCAATCAAATATAGATAAATTAAAGTTAAATTTAAAACCCATTGATAATGGTGCAAACACTGAATTAAAAATATGAAATCAAAAATATCTTGAGATACTTCATAATATATTTTCAGTAAATCTGGAAAAATTGAAACTACAGTCATATTCAATAAATTCAAAAAGTTTGCAAAAGTATATTAGATCTAAGAAAAAGATACATACAAGTCATATTAAAGAAATAACATTAAAACAGGGAGAAAAAAATAAAGAAGTAAATGATCTAAAAGATATTTTAGAATGTTTTACAGACTATTATGAGAAATTGGACAATAAAAACAACTTTTGAGAATAATATAACTGTTAGCTTTTTGAAAGATAATAGGCAATATAAATTAACTAGTGAACAAAAGTTAGAATTGATAAATAATTTTCTTTTAAGGGATTAAAAGGTCAAATAAATAAGCTTAAAGCAAACAAAGCCCCAGACCAAGACAGTATATTTCCATAGTTATATAAATTTATTCCTGATAAGATATCACATATTTTACTGAAAGTGTTTGAACAAGTTTAATCCCTTCTTGGCATTATTCTCTTGTATATCCCATCCTTAAACAAGAAAGATTTTAAACTTTGTTCCTCATATAGACCCATATCATTGCTAAATGTAGATTATAAAATGTTTATGTCTATCCTTGCAAAAATATTAAATCCCATTATGCCAAGATTAATAAATGATGAACAGACTGGTTTTATTTTACATAGAAAGGGTCAATATAATATAATTAGACTTAATCCATTAATTGATATAGCTAATAAAAATAAAAAATAATTATCAATAATAAATTTAGATTTAAATTTACTTGTTTAAAGAACTTAAAGAATATAATTTTTCTATAGAATTTATAAATCTAACAAAAAGCCTTTATAGTATCTCATTTTCTTTTGTTAAAATAAGCCTTTTTCTATCTGACCCCTTTAAAACCTTAAAAGGTACTAAACACAACTCCTTGTGTTCTGACTGAAGAGTGCTCTCAAACAATCTGGAAATATATCGCTAAGTATATTTCTTGGCACCTCTTTTTAGAGTCCTGCATTGTTTTAATTTTTGCCTGACTGAATTATTTTATATATTTGCTGACTGAATTATTTTATATATTTGCTGGCATTGTTTTTTGTTTCTGATCTGTACTTAAAATGAATTTATCCTCTATTCCTGTGGTGGTGTTAAAGTTTATAAAACTGGTCTAACAGCTTTTTTGTTATCTGATTGCTTCAAGACTTGCTGATTTAAAATAGTCCCTATTTGTAAATTCCTGCATACACTGTTAGAAACTCCTTCCCCAGGATTCATGAAGCTTGCGCTAGGTGCAGGCGTTCTGACACCAAATATGGCCGCTGAGAGATTCAGGTGCAAGCTGTTTCCATGTGCACTACCTGTGTATGCTACGCGCACACAACTCCCGAGCCCTGTATGCTAATTACCCCATGTGCAGTTTACATTTTTGCAAACATAAAATCGAGCCATGACAGCTGACCAAACACATGTATTATATTGTTAATATATGCCAATGGCTAAATATATAGCCATTGGCATAAAAAAATGTACAAAATATAAAATTAACATTTAATATATATAGTCACACTATCGCGACGTGGAAACGCAGGGCAGTGGTGCGCAAAGGGGATCGCAAGGAATATATAAAAATATAGAATAAAACTGCAATGAAACACATATCATTATTTCCCCATAATAGTCAATGACATAAGGGTAGCTAAGGGGCAGTGACAGTGTTATGTGCAGTAGCTAGGAATTAGTAGGCAATGCCATGCAAATGAGAGGAGTAATAGTGAATCGCAGATTCCCCGCTGGTGTAAGGATGCACCTCACAGCATAGCGTTATAACACTGAGGTGTGCCCTTGAGATAAAGATGACATCAAGAGAGGTGTGAGTTGCCATTGCTCTAAACACATTGGAGCATTGCTAAACCGGTTTGCCCCTAGCTAAGCAAAGCTGCAGGATAGGGGTGTGTTGAATTGGCCATAGCTATGCTTAGCTGAGAGTACACAAGGTAACCGAGTATGCATGTAAACGGAGATGAAAATGCGCGTAAACCCAGTAAACGGGTTTGAGCGGTGTGCACTGCAGCTGAAACAGGAAGGATATAGGAAAGAAATAAGGAAATGCTGCAGCAGTGAAATTGGAGTACAAATGACTAATTAACACCTAGGAACCTACAGTGGGCCAGTGACAACAGCTAACAAGGCTGCAAGCAGCTACCTGCAGAACAGGAAAGGGGAGGGGCTGTACTGCAAAGAAAACAGTAAAGTTTCAAAGCAGAACAAAGCCAATTTGCAGGTTATCACCTACAAGGCACATTTTGCCATGACTGGGTAGGGAAAGTACAAAATAAGACAGACAGCAGATGGTTGCATGCCTGATAATGGGAGGGGATCCAGGTTTAAAAGTGAATTAAAGGGCAACAGATTAATCAAGGCAGGCAAGTAGATCTCCACAGTAAAGGCCCCACACTTGCAGTACTCATTGCAAAACCCCTAATTAAGACATGCTGCAGCTGGAATAGCTCATACACATCCACTGACACCAGCAGCATCCATAGCACAATAGTATAAAGTGTGAAAGCACCTCACACACATTTGTGTATTCCCATACACTCTGCACCAGTGGTGTATACAGATGAGGAACTTTTATTATGTACATGTTAGAGCCTGCCATAGCTTTGATCAACCAGCATGTGTTGGAGACTGAAGGTGGTGTGGAGAATGATGCACACAACCACCTCAGGCACCGGAGGAGGAGGAGAGTGTTCAGACCCAGGGTACCCTACCAGGGGCTACATGATCTGGAGATATTAGAGCATTACAGGGTGGACAGGAACATTCTACAGCAACTTGTGGAGCTGTGCCGGCCACACCTCAGAGCCAGAACAAACAGAGGGGAACCCATCCCAGTGGATGCGAAGGTATATGTAAGCCTGAGAATACTAGCTACATGTACCTTTCAAAGACCAACTGGGGATATCATGGGGATCTCACAGGCATCAGCATCCAGGGTACTACACCAGTTCCTGGATGCCATATTACCACATGCCAATGAGCACATATACTTCACCCGAATGCAGGAAGAGTTGGCCAGCAATATGCATCTCTTCCACCATGTGGCAGAATACCTGGAGGTACTGGGTGCAATAGGCTGCATGCACATACACATGAAGTCACCACCCGGTGAGCAGGGTAGGTGCTACATAAACCACAAGGGATACCCTTTCATCACCTGCCAGGTCATGTGCAATGCCCAGGGCATTATCATGGATGTGTGTGCTGGCAGCCCTGGAAGTTATCACGACTCCCACATCTGGCATGCCTCACAGCTGTATCAGTTATTTGCCAGGGGGGATATCCCAAATGGTCACCTAATGAAGGATGCTGGCTATGCATTGGAACCATGGATGATGACTCCCATCAGAAATGCACACACACCCATGCAGGAACGCCATAATGGGGCACACGCACAAACCAGAATCATCATAGAGCATGTGTTTGGGATGCTGAAATCATGGCTCCGTTGCTTGGACATATCTGGTGGAGCCTTGCAGTACTCTCTAGGCACATGTGCCCACATCTTCATAGTGTGTGCCCTGCTACACAATATGGTCCTGCAGAAACAGTTGCAGCAGGGACAGAATGGTGAAGGCCCTCACAGCCCACCACCACCAGTGGCACAAGGTAAGTCAACTGCTGAACAGTAAATTAAGCTATCAGCATATGCAGATACTGTATGTAAAGATTCATAGGTAGGTACTTGGCCATCTGCCAGAGGCCATTTATAAGCCCAGCCAAAATGTGTCAGCTTTTGCCACCCCATTGATTCATTAACTGTCCCTCTGTGGAGCAGAGCCAATGGTGGGATCCTTGGGGTGCATCTACTGTTCCCCATCCACTCTTCAAGGTTTTTCTTGCAGAATGTTTGTGAGGGGCTCTGTATAATGTAGTTAGGGACATTGCTCCAAAGTATGGGGAGTGTCTGTGACAGGAATCTGTCCCTCCAGCATCTTCCAGTTATTGTTGTGGCAAGGTTCAGCTCACTACAGTGTGTGGCTCATTGTGACATGGATTCCCATAGGTGGAGCATATCCATCAAGCCTGAGTTCGACATGGCTGTATTGGCCAGCGAAAATCATCTCTGGGTAAATGAGATGCCACTGAGTAAAGCAGGAGTTTTTTCAGTCTGGCTGCATAGGCCATATGTTGGAGGCCAGTATTCCCCTTGGTGAGGTACATTCGTGGACCTCCCAGCTGTTGGAAGTGTCTTCTGAGGTACATCCCACATGGGTTATTATACCCTATGATGGGACTGATGAGTGATGAGTAAAGGGGCACTATAACCCCAGGATGTCTAGATGGGAATCCTTTGGAAATCAGATGGCCTACATAGAAGGATGTCCTAACTACTGTGGAGATATGATTGTCAAAGGGGAGATCACTATCTACCTTAGTCCCCAGATACCCCATTACCTCATCTGTATTAAAGTGGCTGCCACTTATTTGTTAATATGTGGGTGCCAGTTCCACAATGGAATGACCATGCAGTTAGTGGCACTTGGCTGGAGGCCATGAAGTTGACACCCTGTGACGTTCTCTGTGAGGCCCCTTGAGGGATGTCTGTGTCAGCTGGACTATCAGTCATGGCTCCCAGTTCACAGTCATTGCCAAACATGGTCTGCTGTAGTCCACCTGTGTTTGCCTGTGCCTCTGAAACATATATGCCAAACAGTAGGGCTCCCAGGACTGAGTCCTGTGGGACACCAGTCGTGACTGGTCAAGAGTTGGACCTGGAGACTGTTAGTCGTACCATGTGGATTCTGTGTGTAAGCCCATTGGCAATCCAACCTGTGATGTATGGGTGTATGTACAGGCTGGTGTGTTTATCAATAATACCTGAGTGGAGCATGGTGTCAAAAGCCTTGGCGAGGTCCAGGTAGTATGTGTGAACCACCTCCCCCATCATCTAATGTCTTGGTGGCTGTATGTAAGACATCAAACAGGTTCAGTAGGCATGAATTGCACTCAACCAAGCTGACCAGGGTTGGGTCACGTGTTCGGAGGTTACCAATATCTTTGTTAATGAGTGCCATGAGGATACAAACCATACCATTGCAGACCAGGCTAGTCAGGCTTATGGGGTGGTAGTTACCATGGTCAGTTGTGATTCCACCTTGATGGAGTGGAATAACCATTGCCACGCGCCATTGTATGGGCATGTAGCCTGTGGAGAGGCTGAGGTTGGAAAGCTTAATTAGGTGGGGGGTCAGGTTGTCTTGTACAGTTTGCAAGATGCAGTCTGGGACAACATCTGCCTCCATTGATGCTGTGTTCTGCTGTTAGAGAGGGTCATTTTCACCTGTGTGTCTCTGATGTGTGGGATACTGTACCTTTCAGGTAGTGTTGTGGGCTCTTTAGGGGGTGAAGTATACACTGAATGTATCTGCAAGGATGTTGGTGATATCAGTAGAGTCAGCATATTTTGTGGAATATTTCACCGGCACAGTGCAAATCTGTGTGTCACCACGTAGATCCTTGACATAGGCAAAGAAGGCTTTGTGGTTATCTTTTAAATCCTTGTGTATTGTCCTGCTATTAGCCTTGGATGATGTCATGAGGGACCTACGTATTATACTAATAATGGTCACTGATGTCTGCCCTTCATGGGATTTGCTGTTTGTATAGAACACTGTCCTACATCTGTAGTATAGCCTGTTTATTGCAGAGGTCCACCAGGCTGGTGTCCTTGTCTAGGAGGAGTGAGTCTTGGTTTACCATTGATGGCACAATCCATACATCCGTGTAGGTGCTTATAGACTGCATTTGTAAATCTGTCTGTATCTTGAGCAGTGTTGCCCCTTAGTGTGGGGGCTGTGAAACCCCTCAACCCTGTCACTAGTAGTGTAAATTTAGCTGTAGGAAAGGTATACACTGTGGTATCCTTGGGTGGGGGAGATGCTTGGGTGTGGAAACAGTTAATAGTTCATGGTCAGATATAACCAGTGACAGGTTAACCTCCGCTGTGGTGCACCTGTTGCCCATGTTGGTGATGACCACTTCTAGGAGTTTCCACCCCACGTTAAGGAGGTTACCACCTGATACAGGGCATATGAGGTGATAAATTCCAGAAAGTGCTGGGCCTGGAAGTGAGTACCAGAGTACGTTTCCCAGTTAATGGTATGGTAGTTGACATCGACCAATGCCAGGGTGTGCGTTAGGGCTGTCATGTTCTCCACTGTCTCCAGGTAGGTAGAGTGGTGGTCCTGGGTCATGGAGGGTGATCCATAGCAGGCCACAGTTTACATTGCAGTTGTTGCTGATGTTAGCTGCACATGGATTATCTCAGAGGTATCATGCTGCCCCACTAACCTGGAGGTGTAGGTATCCCTGATGAATATGGATACAGCCCCTCCATGTCTGTGTCAGTGCATGTTCTGTGGCTGAAATGTGTGGTATGGGTTGTATTCTGGTAGTGCTGGTGTGCTCTCAGGAGCCTCAAGGCAGATCTCAGTTACTGCACAAATGTTGATGTTGTTCATCCTGAGGAGTGCTATGTGTGCATGCATCTTGTGATCTCAACCCCTGGTGTTGAGCAGCATAACCCTCATTGAATTTGCTATTGTTCCAGTTACGGAGCTGGTATTCACCTTTGAGACTCTCCTAAATAAGGCACCATGGGGGCACCAATAGCCTTGGCCAGTATTCCAAAGCCTAAGGCTGACACATAGGCCGGTATGGTATCATTGCATGCATGTTCCCCATCTGTGCTTGTTTTTCTTCTCTCCTGTAGGTAAGCTACTGGTAAGCAATAGAAAGCATTAAACTTATATAAGTCTTCTAGCTTCTAGGATAGGCTTTTGGAGTGACTAAGTATCAGTGTTCTGTATGTTCTTGCTGTACTTAACTGTTTCCTGACTACATGGTGATTTCTCACTGTATATTGTTCATAGGTTCATAGGTTCATACTAGGCTATCTGCCCTAGGGCATTTATAAGCCTAACCAGAGTGTGTATGGCTTTCACCACCCATTTTAAATTAATTTTGCTATGCCCTTTTTCGAGGTTAGTATACTGTGTCTCTGTCTAACAGTGACACAGAAGTGATACCCGGGGTAAACCTACAATCTCCCATCCACTCATCAAGATTCCTCTTGAAGAGAGTCAATGAGGGACTCTGCCTAACCTGGACTGGGATTTTATTCCAGAGTGAAGGGAGCCTCTGGGTTATGAATCTGTCCCTCCAGCATGTCCTATTTATTTCAGTGCTGAGGTTTAAGTCCCTCGGCCGTAGCTCGATGGGATTTGGATTTTCTGAGCTGCAGCATGTCCATTAATTCCGGGTTGGACATGGCTTTATACGTCAGGCACAGATCGCCTCTGAGCAGGTGGTATGCCACTGAGTAGAGCTGGAGTTTCTTTAACGGCAGCCTATGGCATCTGTTTGAGCCCCTTGATCCTCTTGGTGAGGTACTTTTGGGGTCTTTCCAGTTGCTGCAGGTGTCTGGTAAAGTACATCCCAAAAGGGCATTGTACTCAATTATGGGCCTGATGAGGGATGAGTAAAGAGGCACGATGACCTCCCTGATCTAGATGTGAATCCCTTCATGATTAGGTGGGCTATATAAAATGTTTTTCAAACCACTTTGGCCACGTGGTTGTCAAATGAGAGATTGCTATCAACTTAGGTCCCCAGGTCCCTAATTACTTCTTCTGTACTTAATGGATTACCACCTATGTGGTAATTTGTGGGCACTTTGTTTTGCCAAAGGGATGACTATACACTTTTGGCGTTTAGCTTGAGGCCATGGCTCTGGCACCAGTTGTCTGTTTCTATGAGGCCCTTTTGGAGGATGCTTGTGTCGGCTGGAGAGTCTATTATGGTGCCCAGTTTGCAGTCATCTGCGAACTTGGTCAGCCACAGTCCTTCCATGTTGGCCTGTACCTCCGAGAAATATATACCGAACAAGAGAGGTCCCAGGACTGAGCCTTGTGGGACGCCACTTGTAACTGGCTTGGAGTCTGACATGGCTCCAGCTATTCTAACCATGTGGGTTCTGTCCTTGAGCCAGTTTGCAACCCATCTAGTGACATAGGGGTTTATATTTAAGCTGGTGAGCTTATCTATAATGCCCGAGTGGGGTATTGTATCGAAGGCTTTTGTGAGGTCCAGGTAGGCTGTGTGGACCACCTTCCCCTTGTCAATGGCCTTGGTGACTGTTTCAAAGAAATTGACCAGGTTTAAGAGGCAGGATCTGCCCTTAACAAAGCCGAACTGGGTAGGATCCAGTGTCTGTAGGTCCCCAATATCTTTGATCCTTTCCATAGCTTTGCAGACCAAGCTAGTGAGACTTATGGGGCGATCGTTTCCAGGATCCGTTGAGGCACCACCTTTGTGGAGAGGGACCACTGTTGCTGTATGCCACTCTTTGGGTACATATCCTGTAGTAAGGCTGAGATTGAACAGTAGTTTTAGGTTTGGGTTTAGCTCTTCTTGGAGTTCCCAGGACTGAGCATTGTGGGACGCAGCCCGGGACACCGTCTGGTCCCATTGATGCTGTGTTTCTTGCTTTGGAGAGGGCAGCTCTTACCTGAGCATCTGAGATGTCAGGGGGGCAGCACTCTGCTGGGATAGATATTAGCCCTTTTGGTGGAGGGGGGGAGAAGTTTGCGCTGAACCTGTCAGCTAGGATGTTGGCAATGTCTGTGGGTTTGGTGTATTTTTTGTCATTTTGGACTAATTCTGAGCATATCTGGGAATTCCCACCCAGGTTCCTAACATAACTAAAGAAAGCCTTCTGATTATCCTTAGTGTCCTGTGCAATTTTTCTCTCAAAGTTGGCCTTAGACGATTTTATGAGTGCCCGTAGTTTTTTGCTAATACTGATCCGAGATGCCTTCCCTTTTTGGGATTTTGCTCTATCATGTAGTAGCTTCCTCCTTCTATTGTATAGTTTGTTTATGGCTGGGGTCCACCAGACAGGACGTCTGCCTTTGGAGGACTGGGTCTTGGTTTTATTTGGGATTGCATGATCCATGCATTCCTGAAGGTCTTCATAGAATACGTTTATAAAGGATTTTGCGGTCTGGGCCGTATTATCCACAGGCCCGGGGGCTTTGAAGGATTCCACCTCGGTTTTGAGGAGTGTGAAATTTGTTTTAGAGAAGTTTTTCACTGTGGTTTTCTGGGCATGGGGTGGGGTCGGGATGTGAATATCCAGTGAGATTAGTTTATGGTCTGATCTTACCAGTGAGGGATACACTTCTGGTCTGGAGCATAGAGTCCCCATGTTGGTGATGATTAGGTCCAGTATGTTTTCCCCTCTTGTGGGAGTGGTAACAAGTTGTTTCATAGCATTTGAGTTTATAAATTCTAGGAACCTTTGGGCTAGGGTGTTGGAGCTAGAGTAATGCTCCCAGTCTATGGTTGGGTAGTTGAAGTCACCCAATATAATGGTGTTTGGAGAGACCTTCATATTTTCCAGTGTTCTCAGGAAGGCCGAGTGGGGTTCCTGGGTTTGGGAGGGTGGTGTGTAGCAGGCTATAAACTGGATGGCAGTTTTACCCACTGTTAATTGCACATGGATAGTCTCTGATGCTTCGTGCTGTGCCACCAACCTGGAGGTGTGGGTATCTTTGAATATTGATACTCCCCCTCCTTTTGTGGTTCGGTCCAAGTTTTGGGGCCGAAAAGCATGGTATGAGGTATAACCTGGTAGTGCTGGGGTGCTCTCGCGAGCCTTGAACCAGGTTTCTGTTACTGCACAGATATCGATGTTCTCCATGCTAAGGAGAGTTTCGAGTGCATGCATCTTGAGGTTTAGACTTCTGGCATTGAGTAGCATTACTCTTAGTTTCTTATCCCTTGTGATACCTATGGAGGTGGGTTTGTCTTTTGAGCCTTGCCTAAAAAAGGCACTATGGGGGTAGCAAGAACCTTTGCCAATATCCAAAAGCCCAGGGGTGACAGGTGCAAGCCATCCCTAGCGAAGAATCGTGGCTTGTCGAGCATGTCATCCCAGGCTAACAGGCATTGGATCCAATTTGAATGACACCAATACTTAAGCCAATTGTTGAAATTGATAATCTTGTCTTCATACTGTGGCATCATTCTTGGTGAGGGTAAGATGCTACTCAAGGTCAGGGTCATACCGGCCTGGGCTACATGCTCAGAGAGCTCCTCTATGTCTCTTTTCATGTAGTCCAGGGAGGTACGTCTCAGGTCATTCACACCAGCATGGACAATGACTGAGTCATATTTGTACTTGCCTTGGAGTGACCGGAGTGCTTGTGTTATGTGGCGGATCCTAGCGCCTGACAGGCAGCTCACCGTGACCTTCTCCTTGTTCAGCCTGGTGAGTGGGACGTCAGTGTGCCTGATGATAGAGTCACCAATTACAAGTGTATCAGGTGTGTTGTTTAGCCTTAAGGGCTGTGACTGTTCGGCACACTGGCTTTGTGAGCTATGTGTTGCACGTGTTTTGTTTTGGGGTAGCGGTTGCTTGGGTGTCTGCTTTGGAGGTCTCTGCTGCTTAGGCAGATTTTTATTTATAGCCTCCAAGTATGTTTTTGTGTGTTTATGTGTTTGGTTTGCTGTCGTGGTAGGTCTATGTGAGACTGGAACTTTAGTGAGTGTGGTTTCCTTCTCCTCCTGACTGGTTACGCCAGTACTGAGTTGAGAGAGCTTAGCCTCCAGTTTGGCTATATGGTTGCATCTCTCACATGTGTTGGAATTTGTTGGGAGGAGGAGAGGGTTGTCTGTGTACATGAGGCAGTTGTAACATTGCCTCAAGATTCCCAGATTCACTTGTGATCTGAAGGTCTGCTTATTCACCTATTATGGCTGTGATGGCCTGCACTTTAGAGATTAACAGATAGCCTACTACCTATCTGTCCAAGGGCAATTAGAAGCATAGCTACAGTGTGTTGGCTTTCCCCACACCATTGATGAAGTAACTGAGCCTCTGTCAGGCATAGCAATTCCAGGCAGAGTTGCTGGAAGCTGTTGAAGACTGGGGTTGTGGAGGGTGATAGGGGCATTTAGTGATCTATTGAGGGCATGTTAATGTGACAATTCAACACCATTCAATTCCCCCAACAGGTCTCGCAGCTGTCAAACTGGACAGGCTCCCCCAGCCCCTGGCTGTATGGTTCCGGGACACATGATCCCAGGGGTATATATTCTGTTACCCATTCACACAACAAGGTTTCCCTTGAAGTGTGTCAATGAGGGGCTATGCCTAATGTAGTTAGGATTTGTAATGTATTGTCTCACAGTACATTTGTATATGTTGTTATTTCAAGAGTATGTGAAGCTCAGTGAGTTTGGGGGCTCCCGCCATTTGCTTGGCCTAGCTTACACATAGAAATAATCTAAATAGGAAATAGGCAGAAGCAATGTTGTCAACTGTGTAATGGTTACAGCATCTGCATAGTATCTGTGCATTCGAGGTTACAATCCCGATAAGGGCAGGGATGTTTATCATGTTCAAAAGTATACCTTAACCACAGCTTGCATATATAGGTAGCAATCGTCTGTATAATAAACATTCGAAACACCAATATAAACCCATGTGTGCTGGAGAGTACAGTCAATGGAGAATGTAATGTTATGTCAGCACATAATGATTTTACTTCACTGACATGTATATATCCTGAGTAGTTAGCGGATGTGGACGTGTTTGCGCGCACAGGTTATACGTTACAAAGTTTGTTTAACTGTGTTTAACCGCTGCTATAATGTCACACAAACATTTTTAAACATGCTTACACCTGCTTAAATGAGCCTTATTCTGGAGTAAAAAACATTTGTAAAGCATCACAGGTGTTGAACCCTGGATCATGCACACTTTAGTCATGGGAATTACCAGTAAGCCATCTGAGGTGTATACATGTTTCACGGTCTTGAGACTACACCTTATACCATATGCATTTCACTGTAATGATCACAAATGGGACAGTCACTTTGTGTACATATGTACAGTACATTGTAATATACTATAGTTTGTGAACCAACACATTCCAGTCTACATATGTATTACTGTTACAAATTAATATATATATATATATATATATATATATATATATATATATATATATATATATATATATATATACACACACATATATGCATGTTAGTGATGTCTGCAAATAGAGATATATATATATATATATATATATATATATATATATATATATATATATATATATATATTATACAGTTACATCAATAGCTATATATATAAACATCTATGAACACACTTCATGACACAGAAGCACTCCAAAGGAATTGGAGTATACACAAAACATGTGCAGCTCTGGTATTATAACAATTAATATTAACCTAATTCACCATAGAATGGGTGGTTGTTGTGTTTGTGAAGATTGGGGTGGGGGAGGAATGATGGGTAATGCAATCATGCATCAAGGAGGGCCTGAGTCGGATGTCCAGTAAGT
Organism: Protopterus annectens; assembly: GCF_019279795.1. Lineage (NCBI taxonomy): Eukaryota > Metazoa > Chordata > Ceratodontiformes > Protopteridae > Protopterus > Protopterus annectens. The sequence goes on from NC_056739.1 coordinate 1,524,740,074, forward strand.
GAACTGGAGGGGTATACATGGAGTATGGGGACAATATAAAAAGGACACAAAATAAGAACCTTTCTCATTCATAATACACCCTGTCATGTCACATTGCAACACCTAATTTCACAAACATATGAACATTAACATGTATCAAACATACGTACACCAACTGACTGTCACATTTGTTTTCAGTGTTGAGGAATGTCTGTAGTACAATGTATATTCTAAACACCATAGCATTTGTACATATCTCAGATGCCTTAGTGGTAAAGTCAGTGACTGTGGTGTTCATGGTCCAGGGTTCAAGATCTGCAAGGGCTGTTAGGTTATTTTGAGGACCAGAATAAGGGCTGTTGGATGCAGGTGGATTAAAGCACTCTTAAGCAGTTGTAAGTGGGTTTCCATGGGTTTGCGTGACGGTAAACAGCACTGAAACATGGTAAACGGAGAAGCACTTCAAAGGTCTAACCTTTGCTTAACGTTGTGCACCCCATGGGCAAACCTGCTTACAACCACGTAAATGTGCATTATTTACACTTTCCCTAGCAGTGCCTACTCTGAGAGGTAAAATAATTACACCTTCCAGGAGTAGAACCCACAACCATATACTCCATCCTCAGAGTAACCTAACACTAAGTTGCCTGGGATGTACCTATCCCAGTTGTGTATGCAGACAGGTTAAAACACAAAAGGGAGGAATGTGTTGAACTAGGACAACCCGCCATGTACCCAATTAAAGGTGTATGCTCATATATAGATATATAGATATATAGATATATATAGAGAGAGAGATACATAGAGACATGTTGATATTTACAGGTCTACATATATATGTAGATATATAGATAGGTTAAAAACATCTACACATCTATGGAGGTACAGATAAACATATGCAATAATATATATATATATATATATATATATATATATATATATATATATATATATATATACACACACACACACACACACATGCATACATGTCTGAATATAACATGGACCATAGCAATCATACATTCCGCCCCCCCCAAACAATATGAACATAACATATGAAGAGTATATGCCAATACACTATTACAAATATGTTCTATGGACACAGTCACCAACACAACTGCAATGACTGCAAATATCCATGACAGAAATACACAGACAGCTTTCATTTTGCCAAACTTTATTACATTCCCATGTATTGCCAAAAGGATTCAAGGACTAACAGTACCTGCATGCTATACAGGAAGCATTTAACAGTGCCTTAATGAATCAGTCTGCAATTACCATAGTATTAGTGCACTAAGGGATAGGTGTTCACATAGGGAAAGAACACCCACACACATATAGATGTTATATAAAAGGGGTTCCTACACACCTGCATGTGCTATGTACACTCACCAACATTTACCCCACAACCAAAATAATTACATCAATACATACTGTCATACCATAACCAATTATTCAACTACTGTACATCTGCTGAAACCTTAACATACCTGGACACAGACACACTAACATGGCCCTATGTGAAATAGTTGCTGTTATACAATTGAACAGCTGCTGATGTAACAGGGTTTGTATGAACTAATCCCGTTTCAGAGGGTTGAAATGTTCGTACACCAGGAAGTGTTACTGAGTACTGATTATCAGCACAGTATGATACTCAGTAACACCAAACTAAATATGTCTGGTAAGCACACTGTAAACCCCCTAACATTATATGCATAGCTATGCAGCCTTGAGCTGGTCAAACAACCTGGCCAGACTGAAACATATGCAGAAGTATTAGGTACAGATAAACCCTGCACAAGTAGCAATATATTACTGTTCGTCTCCATACAGCTGTTGCAATAGATTCCAAACAACACTTCCATGCTGTCTTCCTCACAAGTAAGGCAAAGGGACAACACCCAAGTGGAGTACTCAGTTATACTCCACTGTAGCCATGGTATTGGCTAAGGCAGTAGCAGCGCAGCTGATATGCATGTAATTAGCTACTTAGGAACAACAATTGGTTATAGGGATAGCACATGTTACTGATCTGTAACTATAAAAGGTTGCCTTGTCACACATTCAAACCATCTGTATCTACCTGTAGGACAGCACAAAACATTGAAAAATGAACCAAAAACAAGTATTATACTAGTCAATAACACCTCCAATTACTAAGAAGGCATGTATAACATGTAGTATGTCTGTGTATGTAGTACCTGTTCTGTAAGAATTACAGTGTAATCAATGCATATAGTGGAAATAGCTATCTTGTAGTGATGTATTGTTGAGCAGTAATAATGCTTGTAGTATTCTATGTGTGTACTGCTGTAGGTCACAAGGCAAATGCCGCATACACCACAAGGGATGATATGGGCTTGGAATCCACCAATTCGCTTCCAGCCACTGTCAGTGCCAGGATTGGTCCAACAAGTATGTGCTATAACAGGGGATAGTATATGTCGATATATTGTAACAGTCGACATATGTATGGGTGTATAAGTAAGATGAACATATTAAAGGTGGGCTTACTGAGCAAATATGGTGTGCATTGTGGGATATTGTGCCAATAACTGTGTAATGTACAGTATTTTAGGCAGATCTGTATTCTATTCTACATAGCAGTTCTGTTATGCAAACAGTAGTTATGTCTATTGGCAATTACAATACTCAATAACAGGATACATATCATTTGTATTCATCTGACAGTTTAGCAGCATGATAGCAAAGATAATTGGAAGAGCCAGGTAACTATCCATGCACATAACACATGTAATATCCACCTCTCTAGTATCGTTTGCAAGCAATAACAGCTGTGCATGTGTACATGTTATGCAAATGTGTAGTGACCCTTGTTACAGGGCTGGACCTCTCTAGTATCATTTGCAAGCAATAACTGCTGTGCATGTGTACATGTTATGCAAATGTGTAGTGACCCTCGTTACAGGGCTGGACCTCTCTAGCATCATTTGCAAGCAATAACTGCTGTTTATGTGTACATGTTATGCAAATGTGTAGTGACCCTCATTACAGGGCTGGTCCTCTCTAGTATTGTTTGCAAGCAATAACTGCTGTTTATGTGTACATGTTATGCAAATGTGTAGTGACCCTCGTTACAGGGCTGGTCGTCTCAAGTATCATTTGCAAGCAATAACAGCTGTGCATGTGTACATGTTATGCAAATGTGTATTGACCCTTGTTAGAGGGCTGGGCCAAATAGCTATGTGCACACCTACATAGAGTGGATATTGAGAGTAGAGACACACTGGTTGAACTACCAGGTTTGTGTAGCCCAAACTCTCATTGCCAACCTAACAGCCACCTGCACATACTGTATGTAAGGTAGTGCACAGCACTGGTAATGAAACAGGTTGCATAACATCTTTAACTCGTGTAACATCTGCAGTAGGAGTGTAAGATGTAGGAGACAGCTGCCCATGTGTAATAGCCGCTTCATAGGTGATGGCTTACACTATCTGATTATATCCTGATCATGCTGATAGTGGTATCAGAGTCTATTGATACATGACTCTGTTTGGAGAGTGGGTGTCTGTGCCCAACAGAGCTCATGGTCCTGGAGGATACCCAGAGAAGGAAACAGACCTGTAGACACTTGCATCATCTGTAATCAACTAAAAGGATGTGATGTGCTCCTCAGAGGAGGATTGCTGCTAAAGGTAGCTACAGTGTTTCCGTAATAGCCAGTGTTGTCACATCCATAACACAAATATGTACATGTGAGCATCACTGTCTAAAACATCTTCATAAGCAATATATAAACTAAATACAGTACTTGGTACTTGTAGTACTGAATGCTCATACAGGCATGTCCACTAGTCAGCTACTGGTGTTTATTAATGTCAGCTTTGTGTATGTGGCCATCCTTGGGGAATGTAATCTCTATGCCATGTACACTGCCAAACCCACCTAACACCATGCCCCACACCTTGTTTGGGATGCAGCTACAGGGGTAAGCTGGAAGGCAGCCCAGTCTACAGCCATGACTGGACTGGACAGTCATGAGGTGTAGGTTAACACATGCATCTCATCAACACAACCAACACATATCCTTACCAGAACGCAGTAAGGACACCCACACAAACTACCAGAAATCACACACATTCACAGACGCTTCTAAGTATCTGGCCAAACAAGTGACCTCCCCAAGCTGGAAGAGACAGACACTGAAATACACAAACTGTATGACATAGTTTGCATAATTGTGCCACACCTCAGAATACATGGCTGGACACATGCCCAATAGTACTTATTTGTGAATGCAAACTCTAGCACTATGTTACACACCAACCTATACGAGGGCATACATACTGTCAGCTGCCTGTCTCCCATGATTAGCCACATATCCATACACTCAGACCACCTTTTGAACTATACACATGGCTCTGGCATATTCCATGTTGTTGTGCAGGACCTGTGATGCAGTAGCCTGGACTGCATGGAAGCACATGTAGGAACTGTCAGGTCTTGAAGCCCATGCAGGTATGTTCCAAGGCCTGGGTAGCATTCTGCCATTGGCCAGAATGATACTGCAGTACAGGGACAAAAGGATTGTATTCCACAATTATCTAGTGTAGTCTTGCAAGTCAAAGGGTATCCAGTATCTGTCTGCCTGGGATAATATGGTTGACAGACCATGATCCTTTACCAGACAGGGCCTGCACCTGTCACCCCTGGGAATCTGGATACTGCTTAGGGCTCATGCTTCCCCTATAGTGCCTTCATCATGCACAGTTCAAGTGAAGGTCCACTGCTGTTACAGGGACAGCCAAGCAATAAACTGCAGGTCTCACTACACAATGATACATGTCAGAATCACTATATGAACTCACATATGTCAATCCCTAACATGGAGAACATATCTGTGCAGTGGCTGAGACATGTTTCAACGCTCCAGAGAGCACACCTGCATGACCATGTTATAACACATACCTCACCTCTTGCCCATTATCCTTTATTGGAACACACAGGCTGCAGGTGTATCCATATTCCTGAAGGATATGTACACCCCTACAGTAGTTGCACTTGCATAACTTCAGATGCATCATGCTGAGCAACTACCTTTGTACCAAAGTGGAATTCAAATTACACCTTGCAACAGATCTTCCACCATGCTGCGGATTTCCCAACTGTCATAATGTGCTGTAATGGGGAAGATTAGGTCTGAGACAGAACCATAATAATGGCTACTCTCAACTATTCCATTATGAAATGGGAAGGCTCCTCATGTACCAACACCTGCGCTCAATGCATGTTGGATTCCATCAACCTCAATAACCTGGATCACAGTAATCACACAAATGGGGCTAACAGTATGCTACACATAGTCAGTCTCCAATGCCAATGTTATGTTTCCTAAGAGCAGAGTGGTGACTGTCATGGCACCCATGCAGATGGACAATGCATGTGCAAATGCTGAAATGTTCACAAAATGTTCACAAAAGAACCTTAAGCAGTCACATATGCACAGTGATTGTGCCATTGAAACAGAACCAAGATTCAACCCAACACAAACAAGAAGGCAAACTGGTGGTACCATGCTTTAAACTGTACCACAGAAGGTAGTAGCTGTTGCAAGAGTGAACATACATAAGTGTAGGTGATCCCTGGTCAGCCTCAGTAAGATGCAGATACACCATATAAAACCACACAAAGCTACTGTGAAACTAATCAGCCACATGTTATGAGGCCAAGCACAGAGAATTCTATAGCTGTGTCATTAATCGTAATGGCAACAGCAAGACCTGCCGTGCTGCACAGCACTATGGCATGGGAAGTACTGCACCTGCAGAAATAGCACCTGTTCATCCAGAGAGGTCTTGGAGAACCTAAACCCACTCCCCCCCCCAACAGGTACACTTAATAATATATCCATGTACACTACAGAGCCCCTGTAATAATGACTATGCAGGTACAAGCTGCACTCTCTAAAGCCAAACAATCAGCTATCCACATACACATCATGTTCAATCATAGCTCCATGTCAAGCTGTGTACACACCGAATGGTGCACAGCAACAGTTGTCACACCCCACAAAGGGGGAGACACCATTGATAATGGGAAATAGTGCACAACTACCCTGCTGCATCTGGTCTGTAAGGCCATGAACCATGATCAACATATTTGATGTACTCAGTACAGATGTAGATGACAGTAGGGTTGATTCACACTGCATATCATGACCTTGCCAGGTCATAGAACACCATCACCCATACTGTGTTCCAGCTACACTCAGTAAACTAGGTGTATAATCCTATGTCACAGGAGTGGTTGGCAACTGGACTGCTGGCAGAACCCACACTACAGAAGGTGTCTGATGAATACACGCACATTAAACCAGTGCCAGCCACAGTAATACAGGGGTCATTCCTGGTACTCCCCCTCTTTGTTATCTATATCACACAGACTAACACAGAAGGCATCAGCCTATTGATGTTTGCAAATGACTATGAACTAGGAGCAATAGTTGACTCAATGTGTGCTGCATTCAACATACAGAAAGGCCTTAATGTGTCAGATGTGTGGTGTGTGATGTATGGCAACAATCTGACAAATAAGTATTGCATTGTCATCCCCTATGTTACAAACCCTGTACCCATGAACTACCAACTAGGCAGTGGTCAACATAATGGCAACTGTGTATGGAAAGGAGCTGGACAGTACTCTTTCCTTTGATAGTTACTTCACCACACCAGACAGGTAATCGTATGTGGCACCCCTAATCATGACAGGGTGCCATCCAGGAATATAGAGATAATTGCTCAGCCATACTCAACACCCATGTGACCCATAATAGATCACATATTTCCTTTAAGGGTTATTGCCCATATGTAGATGGCCTACACTGCCCTTCCCAATCTCTAGCTGCACTATGTAGCATGCAGCCTACCCTGAATAAAGCCATGTCCAACCCAGAGGTGTTGGACATGCTACACTTAACATATCCTGATCCCAAATAAACACATACTTCATGGACATCCACCTTTCTAGTACAAGGATCACAACATGCCTGACAGATCTTTGTCCCATACACTTAACAAACTCTTGTCATACTATGCATCCCTGTCCAGTGAAGCTGCATATTGCCCCTCTCTGTGACATGGTGTGATGACCGCATGCCAAATATATCAGTAACCCTTTAGATGAGTTCTGTGGCACTGCTTGAACTGGCCACTGAAAATTACCTGTCTGTTGCCTACAGCTTGGTAACCTGTCTGTCTAGGCTCATAAATTGCCCTGGGCATATAGCCTACTAGATCACTATGACCATACATGGTATAGTTGATATCCTACCCTGCAAATACCATCAGGCTAGCTATTGTCCCATGTGTTACACATGTGCAACACAGGCAATACATTGCAGGTTGCTACACAGCTGTGCAGTGCCATGTAGATGTATATGGCAAAACACATACATGCTTGCAAGTCTGCAGGGTCAGAGGTCATGTCTCTAACGACTGTGTATGACTATATATGTGACATATACACAGCATTAAGGTTGATTGCATTAATGTGAACACATCCAGGCATGTGCTGATAGGTAAAGACACAAGTACAGGCAAACAGACATGCCCACATCAAGACAACATCCACATGGTGTATGAGCAATGTCATCACATGACACACATAAATAGCGATAATATCACATCACCAGTAAGTGTCAAATGTGTGTGACTTATACATGTCAGTGGTGTTAGTGTCATGTAGATTTGCAAAGACATATTTATAATCTTAATAAATGTGATACACATGTATGTTCAGCTGTACTTCTGTACTTCTCTGTGAGTTACTGTGACCTGTCTCCATCATTATGTCTTCCAGGTATGCCACATAGCAGGCTGCCAGCATACAGCTGCTTGGAGGATGAGGTCCTCATCCCACACCTCCTCGACAACTATACAACACTTTTCAGCTATGTGCCACAGGATGCACAGCAGCAGGATGCCCTGTGGGAGGAACTCTGCAGGAGGGTAAATGATGTTGGTGGTCACAATCGCACCTATCAGCAGGTGCGCCGACACTGCACTGACCTCATAAGATGGGCAAAACAGCGTGCTAATGCAATTGCCAGGGAACAAGGTGCAACAGGTGGGGGGGCCACTCACCCAGCCCCCACTCACACATACCGAGGAGCTACTGGCCAACCTGGGGACATCTGCAGACCTCCATTCACAAGCTTTAGCTGGTATTGTGGAGGTGGGTGTCTCTCAATCACCGAGCCTGGAGTTGCCTGGTAAGTCACGACTGCACATATAACACAACTATATTTCACATAGTTCCATTTGTTACTGTACAATATGTAATGTAACATCATATGCAAGGCATGTATGTACACATGCCACACACTATAGTCTGCTACTCTATGTATGCACAGATGTGCATACTCCATAGTATAGTGTATTGTACTGGCTTATGTGCTAACATGGACATTGCTCCCTGTAGCTATCACACAGGTGTGGATAATGATCTTACTGCTGTGACACTCCTGTTTAGGTACCTCTGGCATTTTGCAGCGACAGCAGCTTGTGTCAGGTGAGATTGTTATTATTTTCCAGGCTTGATAATGCACGGATCATATTAATTGCATGCTATCTGCCATAACACATGTACACATAATGTATGGTGGTCCTGTTAATAGACACTGGTCAGACCTGCAATGCATCACAGTGGTTACCCATGTGAAACAATTGAAGACTATATGAAACACCTACACTAAACCTTCCAAACTGTCATTGCCAGATGTGTGGACAACAGTGAATACAATGGTAGAGGTGTGTTTCACTGTAGGGACAGGTACTACATATCAGCATTACACATGTTGTGAATACGAACAGTGCTGTACAGAGAGCATATGTGTGCACACACTCTAAATGTGTTGGAGCTGGAGTATGACCGTCCCACAGGATACACCCTTGTGGATTATACCCTTGTTGTGAATGTCACACAATATCATGTGCTATCTGACATGTCCAATGAACACATTTGCTTACATCCCTGGGGCTGTCCATATAGGCCCGCATCAGCAAACACCTGCACACCTAGACCCATAAGTAGCTACCCATAGTTACCCCCACCCACACCTCCTCTACAGCACCCATCCTTACTCTGGGTCCTGGTCAGTTCTGAAAAAAACACTACACACTGCCCACTCTCCACTTCACAGGACCCATGTCATACAATTGTCTTGACCCATGGGTCATCAGGCTTTCCCACCCTTGTATTCTGGGTATGTATACACCCCAGCCAGAATGGTCGGTGTATCACCTTCTTTTGGTCTTGTCAATTTTTGGGGTGTCCCTCAAGGGACGCTTCTGTCTGTGTTCCAAGATTAGATTTCATGTGTGCACTGTGTACCCCCCCCGGTTGTATCCTGCCTGTGGTCTGGGGAGCAGTGGACTATTTACATTGTTTGTAGGTTTGTGTGTATGTTTCCCGTGTCCAGCTGGGGGTGGGGGTGGAAGGTCATACTATGTGTTTCATGATTCTTGCTTGGGCCCCTCACTTCCATTGGCATAGCCTGTGAACATATGTCATTCTTGTGTGCTGTTTCCTATCATAGCTGTATATCTGTGTATATCTACGCACACACACACACACACACACACACACACACACACACACACACACACACACACACACACACACACACACACACATACACAAAAATATATATGTATATTTATATGTCTGCAACTATATATATATATATATATATATATATATATATGTCTGCAACTATATATATATATATATATATATATATATATATATATATATATATATATATATATGTGTGTGTGTGTGTGTGTGTGTGTGCAAAGCAATGCATACCCCGCACAAACGCACTTACACACAGTTACTGGTGTTTATATATGCTTAAACCTGCTTACTAGTGCCTTATTCATTATGACACTGACACTTTGCTCCAGTTCACTTTTAATTGTTATTTTGCAGGTTATACAGTGGACAGATGTCACAATATGTTCATGTACAGATTACTGATGGTAAATGGTATGTGATGCAGTGGGATTCAGAATGGGAATGTCTGTTTGTTAGGCGGTTGCTCTAACCAATACACTATCGCTGTGCTGCTTCATTTCCATATATACCCATGGCTCCTGGCTCCCCAAACACCCACCCCAACACTGCAGTCATCCATTCTCCAGTTGGATTCGCGGGGTATCCACACCACTACACATTGGCCACTCCCTACTCCTGTAGACCCATCCCATCGGTTGACTCACTCCACATATCCTCAGAACTCCCAAACTTTTAGTCCACAAACATTGGTGACATGAGCGACCAAAAGGACACTATTTGCAATTTTTGGGTTGTCCCAAATGAGACACACATGTCTTTATGTCAAGATTAGACTCTATACTTCATTACATCCTTACTCCTGTTAACATGACACTACAATAAATTAATAAGTATGACTATGTGGTAACGCACACGTTACACATGAGAGCCTAATTATGTACGTGTTCAGCATATTTCTTTTACAAATAGACCGGTTTAGTAATTGGTGTTGCCGTAGCAGGCAGATCACAGGAGTAATTCCATATGTGGGAAAGTCCTCACATTTGATTTTTTTCAGCACAGCACTGACTTCGGACATTGTACACACTTCTGCATTTTAGCAGTTTTGTCCCTTCCCTCTTATGCACAACCTATTATTCTATCTACTGTCGAGGTTTGTAAGGGCACATTCATGTTATTTATATTCTGCCTGTGGTGTGAGTAGCAGTGCTTTGCTCACTCCTGCCCAGCTTGATATGACATACACTGACAGCGCTATATAATACTGGGGTTGCTGTTGATTCCCTTCTCATTCCTTTTGTATGCTTTATTGTTACATCGTTCTTTCTTCAGATATATATATATATATATATATATATATATATATATATATATATATAAATGTGTGTGTGTGTGTGTGTGTGTGTGTGTGTGTGTGTGTGTGTGTGTGTGTGTGTGTGTACATATATATATATATATATATATATATATTTATCTATATATATATATATGTATATGTATCTATATATATGTATATATATATATATATATATATATATATATATATATATATATATATAGATGTATATAGATATATATAGATATATATATATATATATATATATATATATATATATATATATATATATATATATATATATATATATATATATATATATATATATGTATATATTATATATCTGTACATACTTATATACATTTCCTATGCTGGGCACTGCTTAGACCCATGCAAGAGCACTCAGACTTGCTTACTGGTACTTATATATTTTTACTGCTGCTTATGTGTGCTTACACACCTGCCTACTAGTGCCTTATTCATTATGACAGTGCCACTTTGATTGAATGACATTTAGTTAAATATCTCATGCGATACTCTTATGTTGGTTTTACAGCAAAACAACATTCATTCCACATGGAAAATGATATGTGCTATTGTTGGGCTCGAACCGTGAATGCCTGTTCGTTAGGCAGATGCTCTAAACACTACACTATTGACATTTACGTTGATTCCGCATGTTTTTCTCTATTTGAATTAATTTGATGTATAAGCTACGCTCGGCGGAGGGCAGCGACACGCAAACACGCTGCACTTTGCTTACACCTTCAATACTGCAGCAATTCAAAGGTATAATAGGGACACGGGGAATCTAATTGTGAAAGTTCTAGGGACAGGGCTCAACATTCCACTACGTGCTTGTGTGTTTACTACTTTGGTTTTATTTCACTGTTTGTGGACACTCTTGTATGCTTAGCATACATTTCGATATCCACAGACACTAAATTACTGAGTTACTATTAGAGGCGGGCTCTACTAGTAGGCATAGTAGGTTATGCAACTGTCGAGGCATGTTTACGCCCCCGTAGAGCACATGTACATGCCCCCTGCACTCGGACACATTTCCTGTGCACGTTGAGGGTACGGTGGCATGCCCTCATACATATTCATATGGCAGTCCTGCACTATCTGTAGTGAGGATGCTCAGCGCAAGGCTAAAACCGTCCTTGCACCGAGCTTCTTGAATCTCGGGGCTTGTCTTCTCACTGAAGAGTGCTTTCAAACTATCTGAAAATATATCGTTGATAAGTATATTTCTTGGCATTTCTTTTCAGAGTTCTGCATTGTCTTAATTTTTGCCTGACTGAATTATTTTATATATTTTCTGACTGAATTATTTCATATATTTGCTGGCATTGTTTTACACCACACCACATGGATCATACAGCCCTCCAGAATACACACCAGCACTGCCTTCACATAAAAACATAAAACACACACCCACCTTTATGGAGGCTCTCAATAAAAATCTACCCAAACAGCAGAGACCTCCAAGGGAGAAACGCACTCAACCACCACAACACAACACTAATCATGAGACACATAACTCTCCTAAACAGTGTGCCACTCAACCAAGGCCCCTAAGACAAAATAGCATGTCCAGCACACTAGTCATAGGTGACTCAATAGCGAGGCACACTGATGTCCCATTCACTAGATTGAATAAGGAGAAAGTAACAGCTACCTGTTGGATGTCAGGATCCACCACATAATGCATGCACTCAGGTCCCTCAACAACAGGTACAAATATGACTCTGTCATTGTACATGTGGGTGTGAATGACCTGAGACATACCTCCCCGAACTACATGAAAAGAGACATGGAGGAGCTCTCGGATTATGTAGCCCAGGTGGATATGACCCTATCCCTGAGCAGCATCCTACCATCACCCAGAATGTTACCACAGTACAAGCAGAAAATTATTGATTTCAACAATTGGTGTCATTCTAAGGGGATCCAGTATCTGTCTGCCTGGAATGACATGATTGACAGACTTCAATGCTTTGCCAGAGCTGGCCTGAATCTGTCACTCCTGGGCTTTCGGATACTGGCCAAGGCTCTTGCACCCCTATAGTGCCTTTTTAGGCAGTTTTCCAAAGACCAAATTACCACCGTAACAGCTACAAACAAATGCAGTCTGAGAGTCATGCTGCTTAATGCTAGAAGTCTAAATCTCAAAATCCACTCACTCAAAGCACTCCTTAAAATGGAAAACATTGACATTTGTGATGTAACAGAGACCTGGTTTAAGGCAGCAGAAAGCACCCCTGCACTACCAGGCTATAACTCATTCTACACCTTTTGGCTGCAGAACTTGGACCGAAGCTCCAAAGGCAATGGTGTTTCCATATTCATAAAGAATGTGCACACCTCCAGACTGGTAGCCCAACATAATGCATCTGAGATATTTCAGGTGTTGCTAACATTGGGTAAGACAGCAATTCAGGTCGTAGCCTGCTATAGGTCCCCAACCATGTCTCAATGTCCCAAGACTCACACTCTACATTCTTAAGCACCCTGGAGAATATTAGGGTCCAACCTAACACTCTCATACTGGGCAACTTCAACTACCATTCCATTAACTGGGAAAACTACTCATGTATCAATACACTTGCCCAACACTTTCTGGAATTCATTAATTCAACTGCCCTGGACAAGCTCGTTCTTACCCCCACTAGAGGTAGCAACATCCTTGACCTGGTCATTACTAATTTGGGTGACCGTTGCTCTACACCAATAGTCAACTCCTCCCTGGTTAGATCCAACCACAAACTAATCACCTTTGAAATCCACATCCTTCCCACCCACCCCCCACAAAGGTAACCAGCATGAAAAGCTTCTCCAAAGCTAATTTTGGGCTCCTAAAAACAGAGGTGGCAAACTTCATGGCACCCATGCAAATGGAGAATAGTTGCATGACTGCCAAAACATACACCGATGCAATGGACGAACACATACACAAATGCATGGATCTTGCCATACCCAATAGAACCAAGATGCTCTCCTCAAAAAAAAGTAAGCCAATTTGGTGGTCCCCTGCCATCAACAAACTCTACAACAGAAGGAGGAAACTGATGTGGAATAAGGTGAAGTCCCAAGACTGGAAAAACTGCCTTATCAACCTCAACAAAAGGTTGAGATCCCTCATCAAATCCTCTAAAGCTAGCTATGAAAACAGAATTGCAACAGATAGTAAAGACAACCACAAGGCCTTCTATAGTTATATAAAAAATCTCCACGCCAATATCCAGATTTGCTCTGAGCTACTGCACAATGGTAACTCCTATACCTAGACAAAAGATATTGCCAATATACTGGCTGACAGATTCAGTGTTAACTTTACCCCTTTCCGCCCCAAAAGACCAATCACAATACCAGTAGATTGCCAGGCACCCAGTATTACTGCTGCACAGGTTAAAACAGCATTGTTCAAGGCCAAGAAAACAGCTTCTATGAGACCTGACAATATCCCTGGCTGTGTTCTACATGAACTACAGAGTGAACTGGCACCTCACCTGTGTGCCCTGTTCAATCACAGCCTCACCTCAGGCTTTGTCCCTTCTGAATGGTGCACTGCTACAGTCATCCATCTCTGCAAAGGAGGAGTGATTACAGACCCAGGGAACTATCACAGCATTAGCCTGATGAGTCTGATATGCAGAGCTATGGAACACATCATCATGGACCTAATAAACAAGGATATAGGGAATCTCCAAACTCTGGATCCTCCACAGTTTGGTTTTGTGAAGGGTAGATCATGCCTGCTCAACTAGGTCGACTTCTTTGAGTCAGTCACCAGAGCTGTGGATGAAGGCAAGGTGGTTCATACAGCCTACCTTGATCTGGCCAAGGCCTTTGATACTCAGGAATCATAGAAAAACTCACTAACCTAGGCATCAACCCTTATATCACTAGGTGGGTTGTAAACTGGCTCACAGATAGAACCCACAGTGTGAAAGTAGCTGACTCCAATTCAGACTGCTGACCAGTCACAAGTGGAGTCCCACAGGGTTCAGTCCTAGGTCCTCTCCTGTTTGGTATCTACTTCTCTGAAGTCCAGGCCAGCACAGAGGGACTCTGGCTGACAAAGTTCACAGATAATTGCAAGCTGGGAGCTATTATTAATACCCTAAGTGATGTTGACATCCTACAGAAAGGCCTCAATGAGACCAACAACTGGAATCAGAACCATGGCCTTAAGCTCAATGCCAAAAAAATCTGTCATCATCCCCCTTGGGAAAACCCGGTTCCCTTGAATTACCACATTGATGGTAGTCCACTGAACACAGAAGGTGTTATAAGAGATCTGGGAACACAGGTTGACAGCAACCTCTCTTTTGACCACCGCATTGCCATTGTGGTCAGAAAGTCCTTCTATGTGGCACATCTCATTACTAAGGGTTTTGCATCCAGGAAGAAAGGGGTCATTGTTTCCCTCTACTCTTCCCTCATTAGACCAATCATCGAGTACAATGCCCTATTTGGCATGTACCTCACTAGACACCTGCAACAACTGGACAGGCCACAAAAGTACATCACAAAGAGGATCCTAGGCCTTAAACACTTGTCCTATATGGACAGACTCAAAAAACTCCAACTATTCTCTGTCTCATATCACCTACTTAGAGGCAATCTCTGCTTGACTTACAAAGCCATGTCTGACCTAGTTATGTTAATAATGCTACATCTAAAGAAATCCCAATCCCTCCAAACCACATGCTCCAGAGACTTCAGCCTCATTACCACAATCAACAGAACATGCTGGAGGGAAGTTTCATAACCTAGAGACTGCCCATGCTATGGAAAATAATTCCCATACATGTCAAGCAGAGCACCTCACTGGCCCTCTTCAAGAGAAATCTTGATGAGTGGATGGGAAATAGAAAATTCACCCCTGGGATCACTCTAATGGCTCTACTCGACAGAGGCACTAGGAACTAAAGTCAGGTGGCATGATGCCAGGGTAATCCTACGGGCTAGGCTTGTAAAGGCTCCAGGGCCATTAGCCTAGTACACACCTGTGAACCTATAAACAAGGATATGCTTTGTCTTCTCTATTATTTGCTTTAGCTATAGAACTTTTTGCTAATTACATTAGGTCTAATAATAAAATTAATAGATTTACAATAGACAGCAATTATAGGTGTAAAATTCAGTTATTCACATATGATATTTTGATACCTAGTAGATACATTGAATACACATTAGAATACATAATTATCCCTATACATTATTTTGAAAAAGTTTCATGCTTAAAATTTAATAACTCCAAAACTAAAACTGTGCTTATAAACAAAAATTTACTAAATATTAAAAAAATAAGATATTTCATTGGAATAATTCACAAATTGATTACCTTGGGATAATTATGAGGCCTTCTGTAAAGGATTCAATTTTAACAAACTATAGTAATGTAATAACTATAATTACTAAATTGATAAAAGGAATAATTCCTTTTTCACAATGGAAGATAGATTCACTTTGATAAAAATGGCAATTCTGCCAAAAAATTTCTTTGTTACACAATCTTCAATAATTCTTCCTTCTAAATTTTTTTTAAAATGTTGAACTCTAGTCTTCTTGAGTTTCTATGGTTCCCTAACAAACAAAGAATATCTTTTGATTGGCATATTAAAAGTTGGCAAGAGGATGGCATAGGTTTCCCAAATATTGAATTATATAACAAATCTACCATTCTGAATACAATTTTATTATTGGTAAACTTTTCATATAAATCTAATTGGAAATCCATCCATGAAAGATTTTTTTTCCAGTAGTAGATATGTTATGGATTCTTATACACAATTTGGAATAAATAAATTTTAATTGGATTCTAAAAACTGTGTATCTGAATGATAGGAAAAATCCCCATTTCTTATCCATTTGCATACTATAGTATACACACTTTTAAATGTTTTATGAACTCTAATTATATAGTTTCCAAACAAGGAAATGAAATTTCTTATGAGTATGTGTTTACTATTTATCTTAGTCAATAAAAATTTTAACCTTGTCTGGAGGATTTTGTGTGTAGCCAGTTCCGCTGCAATTTCTAAGTTAGTTAAGGACTTATTGTTTTTATTATTCCCTATACCTAATACTAATATCTGTTTAGAAACATTTCATACAACTAAAATGTCAGAACTTAAAGATACAGATTTACTATCTGACATCAGTTTTTAAATGGAAATAAAGTATATGCATCAGTCCATCTACTTGTTAAATATTGTTTAGAGAAAAATAATTGTTTAAATATACAAAGTTGTAAAAAATATGTAACAGATAAAATTAAAATCTCTATGGATTTTCAAGGAAACATATCCCTAAGATCTTACAGTTTTCCTTCACAATCACTAATATTCTAAGTAGTGATAAATCTTACTTGTCTGTAATATATATAATTTTAAGAGTGGAGTTTACTTCTTCATATTAATGCTTTTGGAATTACTCCTCCAGAATCAATAGGTCTGAAAGTGATAAAAGTTTAATTCTGAAGTCTGGGGGGACTACATCTCTTTATTTGAAAATTTATATTTGGACATTTTTTCATGGAGTTTTTTTAACACCTCATAACATAGGATTAATATATAAAAGTAGGAAAATCAATTGCTGGAAAATTAAAGAAGATTCTAATGCTGATTGGCTGAATATGACATTAGATTGTAAAATGGTTGCACCATTCTGGACTGATATTAGAAACTTTATTCAAGCATTGTGGACAGATACATGTAATATAACTAGTTCATTGATCATGTTTAATGCTCCAATTCCAGAATTGAGCCCTAAACTACAGGTGCCTCTTCTTTGATAAATTTAGCTATAGCAAGAAAAATAGTTACAATGAATTGGAAATGTCAAACTACTCTATCTTTTAATGAATGTATATATCTGGCTAAGAATGTTTGTAAAAAAGAACTATCAGCCATAAAAATGAAAACAGCTGATATCACACATCATATAGATATTGATTAAAATGAAGTGATTTACAGGGTAAATAATGGTTTGGTTTATTTTACTGTATTATGTTATGAACCTTTGTAAATAGTTATGACTTTGTTAAATTTTGTTATATAGATTTATATATGTTTGCTTAAAAATATTTTCAAAAAATGAGAAAACATGTTTAATTTCATAATTAGCAATACAAATAATACTGGATATCTCTCAAGTTGTGCAACTTACAGTACAAATATTTTTTTCTGTTCAAAAAAATTAAGACTTCCTAACATTCATATTCTTAACATTTTAAGTATAATTTAAATTTGATAAGAAGAAAATATTATAGCTATATACACTATGTACAAAAATGCCCAGTTTGTCATTATACATAATGAATACAATGCAAACTAAGACACTACCTAAACTTTTCTTGCAAAACAATACAATGAAACTCAGAACAAATATCACATAGAAATTGTAGTTGAACTAGGTTGGAGACAGTTGTGTTTTGATGTAAATCAGTAACAGAAATTACTTTAGTCCATGAATTTTTTTTGGTAGTCCTAGGAAGGTTCTGATCTGATTAATTCTAAGTTCTTTGTAGATAGTTTCCATTAATGAGGATAAAAATTCTTCAAATTAAGGTTCATATCACTTCTTCCAGTTCTTTATGATGTTTTTTTCTTGCCATTGCCAAAATTATCCAAAGCAGATATTTATTTTCATGTTGCATTTTATATGGTTAAATTATATTGAATAAGTCAAGAGGTTTAGACAATGAAAAAGTATCATACCACAATGCTCCTAAAATGTTCAACTTTTCCAAGAAAAGTTTAACAAGAGGACACTCAAAGAAGATATGAGACTAATCTTCATTACAGGTTTTCAAACTTCTCCAATAATTAATGATGATATTGCTATTAAATTTAGCAATTCTTTTAGGAGCTAGAAAAGAGTTCTAAAAATATTTCCAAGTAAAAATTTTTCATTATTGAGACCATGAAATAAGTTTTATTGAATGCAATAACTGAATTCTACTCTCTAATGTTTAATTTGATTCAAGTACAATATTAATGTGTTTCCAGAATGTATAATTGATATTAATATCGTTGAAGTACAACAGTAATGTGTTTCCAAAGTTTATCATTGATATTTATATTATATAGTATGAATATGTTTTATAGCTTGGAGATTGTATTTTCAATGCTTAGTTTATTATATAGAATTTTCTCTATGAAGTGTATTAGAGAGAGTGTATTTTTATATTGAGAGTGAGACAATAGTAGATTTTTCTGTTGACAATATGTTGATACATACATTAAGTAAGTAAACCCACTCTTCTGTATCTGGATTACATTCGTGAGTGAAGATCCTTAATTTTTAATTCAATAAAGCAATATATGTAATTCCTTATTTTGAAAATATAAATGCTAGTATAACTGGATTTGTCAAAAAATGTTATTTTTATTGGAATAATTAGATCAATGATAGTTTAAGATCAATATTCCCTAAGATAGTGCTTTTTAATTATTTAAAAAATGATTAATATAATTAGATTCAGTAGGTGAATAAATGTTATATTGTATATAATTACGTATATAATGCCAGAAAAGATTATCTTTTGTATTGTACTTTTATCATGAAAAATGGATGAATGCAACATTTTCTAGTTAAATTTCTAACTTTGCTCTATCCAATTAGTTTTAATAGTTATAGATTTTATGTAAGCATTTAAGTCAGGAAAGTTGATTACTCCTGATTCCCAGTGCTTAATATGGTGTTGTAGAGCTATTCTAGGCTTTCTAGGAAACCGGAGAAATTTTAAGAATAAATTGTTAATTTTCTTTATGTGACATCTGTCGGGATTTAAAGGTAAAGGTTGTATAACATAAAATATTGTAGGGAATAAGACCATTTTAATCAATTATAGTCTGCCTTCAAAAGAAATTATTAATTAATTCCATTTGGAAGTCAATTTAATAATAGCTTCCAGAATTTGTTTATAGTTAATATCAATGTTTTTTAATTGTATCCATTTTGTTAATACCTAAGTATTGTAGTGTTAAAGTATTCCTGTTACTGCTATATATTCTTGAAGTTGTTTTTGCTTATAAATAAATGTTGTGATTTTGTATTATTAAATGTTAACCCAGAACTAGATATGAATTTATTAATGATAAGTTCAACTTCTTTTAATGCTGACATTTTATTAGGGAGGGTTAAGAGAATGTCATCAACAAATAACATTAATTTAGACTTACAAATATATCTCTATATATTTTATGTTTTATAATGTCTAATGGAGTCAGCTAATAATTCATTGGAGAGTGTAGGGGAACAATAGGCAACCCTGCTTAGTTCATTTCATCAAAATAATTGTCTCATATGTGAATGGACCCAGTTTAATAGAGGCCTCATTATTTCTGTATATATTGTTTAAAAGGGAAATAAATTATTTATGAAAATTAAACATATCTTACACTTTAAATAGATAATTCCAATTTAAGGTGTCAAAGGCCTTTTCACTGTCTAAATTCACAAATAAAGCTTACTCATCTCTAATATTTAGAATATCTAGTAATAAGATTCTTCTGATATTATCATGTGTTTATATTGCATGTATGAAGCCAGTTTGATCAGTGTTTATTAACTGCATTAAAGGTTCTTTTAGCCTATTGTTAAGGAGTGGCATAAAAATTTTATAGTGATTATTTAAAAGAGAAATGGGTCTATAGGAAGAGCATAATTGGGATATTTGTTTTATTCCACTGTTGGGGTAAATAGAGAGTATCTCCAGGATGGAGGAATAATTTCTGCATTTTGAATTTTAAGAAGTGTTTTATGAAGGAGTTTGGTAATGGGTGGAGAAAAAATATATATGTCTCAGATATAGTTCCATCCATACCAGGGGGTTTATTATTTTTGTTTTATTTTGTCAACTGTTTCTTTGTAGGTTATTGGCTTAGTTAAGGACTTTTTAATTTCAGGTATAATCTCTTTACATAAATTGTCTAGATTTAGACCTGAATTAGAATCTTGTTATTCTATTGTATAATTTAATGTGGAAAAGTATTGTTTAACTCGTTCACTCCAATGGTGCACAGGAAGTCTGCACTGTAACTTCCAAAGGGTGGAGCCTAAGCTTTTTGACAGAATCAAATTCTGTTTTCACATTTCAAACAAATGTTCATATATCTGGAACCACAGGGGTTATGAAAGAAGTATAAATGGCAAACCCTTCAGCACTAATTATTTTTGTATTGGTATTATTCTTTAGGTTCTAGGTCTTAAACTGAATTTTATAACTAACAGTAAACACAGCAACTGTTACATTTGTAATATTTTGTAAACAACTTACAATATCTCAGCAACCACTCAAGCTACACACACACACACTGTCAGCGGCATTTTATTCATCTAGCTGAGAGCTTTCATAAAAAGCTAAGGAGTTCTGTCTTTGTTTTGTGGATGTTGAGATGTTTATAAAAATGTGAAAATTATATATATATATATATATATATATATATATATATATATATAAATTAATATCATAAAAACAACAGTTAATATCTCCTAACCTGCACTAGACAGAGGTCAAATATTATTGGAGTTGAGTTTGACATTGTGTAAACTTTAAGATGAAATCTTTTAAAACTTTGTACAAAGCATGGTTTTGGAATTATTGATGCAAATATGAGGTTTTGGAATTATTGATGCAAATATGAACAAGCAAAAGTTGACACCTAGAGGTGTCAGTAGGAGTTAACTCCAGATGCATCTGGAGGCATCACTCAGATATAATAAGTTAAAGGAGTCTAATATATCTCCAATTTCTGAAAGTTGTATTATTCTTTATGTTTTTATCTCAGCGATTTTATCCATTCTGGATTATAACTTATCTAGACAAGTTATGTTTATGTTTGGGGGTTAAAGCAAGTGAGTTTATTTTTAACTTGTCAATTACTATAGCTGTTTTGTGTAAAAGAATATCAGAATATTTTTATTCAATTTTACTATTGTGTCGAGCAAAAGTGCTTGTTTTTACGTGTGGTGTCATTTTCCAATAAAGGATTTATTTATTTGATTCTGCTGGTGACGTTCCCTGGCTGTGTTTCTTGAGGTTCTTGGTTTCACTTTACTTTTGGAGTTTTAGTGTTACATTTTTTCATGGCCGAGGGAGCTGAACCAACTGATTTTGCTGATACTCCTCAACTATTGAGGAATCACTGTGATGACAGCCCGATCACCCGTATGGAATTCAACCAGGTTTTAGCCACATTAACTCAACTTACCAACACTCTTAACGCAATGCGGGATAGCCCGCCCTCAGCGTTGCCTGGTAACCAGCAACATGGTATGGAGCAGAGAAAGAAATGCCTTCCAAATGCAACAACAGGAAGAACTTTGGTTCCACCACTTGACTTTCCGGGTAATTCAGCACAGGGTATGGCATCTAACCGCGAACAAGGAACTAATATGCAAAGACCACAGACTGATTTAACAGATTTACAGCTTCAAAACTTTAATTTCAACGTTTGGACTGAACGACAATTTTCCTTTAATCAAGGTACTTTAACACCCAACATAATTAATAATATTGAGAGTGACTTTAATATTTTAAGAGATAAGCTTTATGCTTATAAAAGCAATCAATTAGAGATTAACTATCTCAAGGAATGTGTGTCAGTTAAGCGTGTACCGAAGGGTTTGCACTTCTACAAGTTCCCGAATAATGTACAGCAGGGAACTCCTTATTATAACAAATTATGTGAAATCTTTGATAAGGCTGGTTTGGAAGTTTTGAATATAATGATAGCTGAGTATGAGGCGAAAGTCGATACTCTGCTGAAGGAACTTAATGTGTTGAATAATTCCTTGGTTAAGGGCAGTAATTTTTTATCTGTCAAAATTAATTATGACAATGTTTTTAAAGAGGTGGATCAATTTTGTGTAAAAATTTTTAACCGCAAAATGCGCAAATTAGAAAGAGACTTGATAGAATATAGAGAAGGTGTGGCTTACCCTGTCCCTGCAAGACTCGGAGGGTCAATAATCAAGTATATGAGACTGATAACCAAGGTGCTGCATTTAACAACCATTCTGGTTTTTTCAACCACTACGTAGGAGTGAGAGATTGGCAGAAAAAGAAAGGAAAAATTCCTATCAGGATTTTCAACAACCCCCAGACAGAGTGGGGGGAAGGGGGCAGAGACATCACCAACAAGGGTGGAACAACAGGTACAAGTAGGTTTACGCAATATCATTTTAGATGTAAGGAGGCTAGATGAATTTTGTTGTGAGACTACAGAGAATTACACTATTGTCAAGAAAGACAATTTTGTTATTTATAATTACACAGATATGGAGGTGAATTACCACACCTTTGGGTTACTCACTCGAGGCTTTCAGTTCATTCCTTTGCATCCCTTTAATTTAACTAATGCACTTATTGACTTGAAACTTTTTGTAAGACAGCTAAATTTAACTTTGCATTTTAAAGGGCAAGCATATGTAAAGAACGAACTTACTAGAACTGGTACATTCAACCCTCCCATCCACCCTTCCATCAAAGTATTTGAGGAGTTAGTTGAGAGAGATCTCAGGACTTTACATTCTCGGGATATACACTCACCTCCTATTAATTGAAAAGAAGAGGAAGTTCTCTTAGTTAACTGTCTTAAGGACAAAAATATAAAGGTCATGAAGCCTGATAAAGGTGGTGGAGTGGTTCTCATGTATAATTCTGATTATGACACCTACCTTTTTGGTATGCTACAAGACACCGATCAATATGAGGTAGTCTCCAGAAACGAAGTTAATCTTGCCACATCTAAAATCAATTTTTTGCTTACTGACCATTTACTCCAGGGTGTGATAAATGAAAAGTTATTTAACTATTTGCATGTGAACAAACCCAAAACCCCTGTTATTTTTGGGATTCCAAAAACACATAAGGGGTTGAATCCACTAAAGTTTAGACCTATTGTCTCTGGAGCAGGCAGTATAACTGAGCCACTTGGCAAGTTTATTGACCATGTAACTAAGAATGTTGTCTCTTCTTTGAGAAACATCTGTAAAGATTCCTGGGATTTTCTCAAAGGCATTCAACCTACATTTTACAAGGTAGATTTGTTTATGATTACCATAGACATAGTGGAACTATTCCCTAGTATCCCTCATTGTACTGATTTGGAATGGTTTAATGAGGTACTATCTACTGAGGCTCACCTAGGGAGCAGGGTTACCAACTTGATAACAGAATTTATGGAAATTGTGCTAGAAAACAATTTTATATACTTCAATGGCGAGTTTTATAAACAAAAGAAGGGAGTAGCCACGGGTGCTTCCTGTGCTCCACTCTACGCTAACTTAGTACTGCACAGATGGGAACAGAAGTTTATTTTTTCAACTGATTGGGTCCATCTTATCACTCACTATAAGAGATATTTAGATGACATTTGTATTTTATGGAATGGATCGTTGGACCAGTTCCATGAGTTTCTCAGTTACTTAAACTCTACTACTCCTTTTTTATCTTTTACTTACAATATCAGTGCAAGTGAGTTGCACTATCTGGATGTGACCTTATTTAAAGACAATTCTAAACAAACGTTCCAATCCAAGCTTTACAGGAAACCAAGTTTTTCCAATTCCTACTTGCATTTTGAAAGCGGGCACCCCTTTTACCTAAAGAAAGATATTATTAAAGGGCAACTTATCCATGCCTCTAGGATGTGCAGTACATTTAGTGATTTTGTGGAAGAAGTAGAAATCTTGAAGGAATTATTTTTTGAGAGAGGCTACCCTGTTTCCTTAGTGACTAGCTTGGCAGAAGAAATAATAACCAACAGGGACAGTAAATATCCTCCTTTATTAGGTAAAGGACTTTCTCAGAGCCCTGAGTATGTAGCTGAAGCTAATTCAACACAACACAGTAGTTTTATTTATACTTATTTTCTTAGCTCCCTCAACATTGAGAACGTGATACGGAAACATTGGCCGGTCCTCACGTTGCATGATGAACTGAATAAAATAGTCCATTCACACCCCAGTTTTGTAAGGAAAAGGGATGTTAACCTTAAGCAATGGTTTGAAAAGAAAAATATTTTAAAATCTACACTAGACAATCATAAATCAGGCACTTTTAAATGTGGTGCCTGTAGGCAATGCTATGCCATTTTTAATGATTTGACTTTATATATTCCATCAAGAAAATTCCTTTTCAAATCTAGTTGCCATTCCAACTGTGCAACTAAGGGGGTGGTTTATTTAGGGGTATGCTTAGTTTGTTCCAGTTTTTACATAGGAAAAACTGAGAGACCCCTTAGAAAAAGAATCTACGAACATTTTTACGACATATCTAAAGAAAAGGAAACTAATGCCTTTTTTAAATACTCCACATCCTGTCCTAATATGTTATTGAAGTTTATGGTGTTAGAGCAAGTAGTACCAGATGCTAGGGGTGGTGACTGGGAGACCACACTTGAATATCGAGAACTATTATGGCAATTAAGACTGGACGCTGGTAAGCCACCTGGGCTAAATGACAATATTAATATTAGCAGTGTCCTTAAACTAAGGATGGCTCGATTATAGCTCTCATTTTGGTCTGACTAGGTTCAAACTAAGAAACAGTAATATTAATTCAAATGCACAAGCACTTTTTATTATATAGCATATATACACATATATTTATCTATTTTTACTTTGTTTAATTTTGTTTGTTTTGTGATGATTTTTATTGTTCTTTATTATTCACACTTGGTGATTACATGATTTTACAAAGATTTTAATACGACAATTTTTATTACTTTAATAGATAAATACACTCACCAAATAATATTTTTTCACTGAATGTTTTTATTTTTATGAACAGTTAGTGTGATTTTTACTACAATCTGTTGGTATGTACACATTTTTAATGTTGGTTTGACAAACAGCAATCATTTGTATACACTTGTCCAACAATTTAAGCAGTTTATATCAGTTTTTTAAGCATTTAACATACACTCAAATTGTAGTTCTGTTGGGTTTAATATATATATTTTTTATATATATTTTTTAATATTTTTTAACATTTCTCAACATTTTTTAATAAGAAGTAGTTTCCATGCAATTTAATTGAACTAATTAAGCTAATTAAATAAACCACGTGGGTGTACACTTCTCTATATAACATAGACCATTTGTACTGCAAGAACAACTTGAAAAAGCTCGGTATTCTACCGAGCTTAAGCGCTTGTTTTTACATGTGGTGTCATTTTCCAATAAAGGATTTATTTATTTGATTCTGCTAGTGACATTCCCTGGCTGTGTTTCTTGAGGTTCTTGGTTTCGTTTTACTTTTGGAGTTCCATTCTGGATTATAACTTTTCTAGACAAGTTATGCTTATGTTTCGGGGTTAAAGTAAGTGAGTTTATTTTTAACTTGTCAATTACTATAGCTGTTTTGTGTGAAAGAATATCAGAATATTTTTATTCAATTTTACTATTGTGCCAGTTTGGTTTTATCGGTATCATTAAGATTAGTTTTATCTTTTTGCAACTCATTTTATATATTTATCAGTTCAAAGTCCCATTCCTTTAATTTGCATTTGGACCAATATAAAGATTTGCCATATATATATATATATATATATATATATATATATATATATATATATATACATATGTATGTGTGGGTCTACTTTAAAACATCAACTTACCAGAATGTTGACTTGCAAATCAGCGAGACCAGAATGTTAAAAGTTCACAGTGCTGAACTCCTGGAATATTGCTATTTAACTCTGGGAAAATAACCACTGGGCCACCAATCACTACATTATGAATGGAAGAAAACTAAACCCGCCAATGTGGGGGAGCTATGCCCCCCACCCCCCAACTAAATATACCAACTCAGAGATCGCACTACAGTGCAGAACAGGTCATAGGTCACCATGGTGGGCCAGTGGTTACTTTCCTGGAGTTAAATTGTAATTTTCTGGGCGTTCAACGTTCTGGCGTCACTGATTTTCAAGTCGATGTTCCGGTAAGTCAACGTTTTAAACGGGACCTAAAAACGTAAAAGTAATGTTTTTTTTTTTTTAAAACACACTTTAACGAAAGTGCTTTTTGGTGAAAGCGCTTTCGTTAAAGTGTTGTGGATTCGGACTATTGAACTTTCGTTCAATAGTCCTAGATCCATATATATATATATATATATATATATATATATATATATATATATATATATATCCCAAACCATAATTATATCTGTTTCCTCTGAATAGTTTACTGTTATTTGAAAAAAAATCAACTTCAGAAAGAATCCATGATTTGTAGCATTTTAATTTGGTTATATAGGCTGGTGTTCTGGTGATATATGGAAGTTTCTTGTAAGCAGATTGATGTTTTAGGATAGTGCATTATGGTCAAAAATTGGACAGGGAAAAATATTGAACTTTATTATTTTAGAAGTTGTATCTTAGGAGATCATTATTTTATCTGTTCTAGTTTGTGTTCTGTGGTTAGAAGCATAGGTTCATAGGTTGGTACTAGGCTATCGGCCCTAGGGTCTATACAAGCCTAGCCATAACAATTCCCTGGCTATTTCTTCCCACACTATTTACTTCCCTGGACTCCTGTCTAGCAAGGTGACTGACGTGATCCCCGGGATGAATTTCCTTTCTCCCATCCAATCGTCAAGGTTCCTTTTGAAGAGGGCCAAAGAGACGCTCTGCTTGACATGTATGGGCAGTCTATTCCAGAGTCTGGGGAGTCTCTGGGTCAAGAACCTATCCCTCCAGCATGTTTTGTTTATTGTGATGACAAGGTTTAGATCCCTGGAGCGTGTGGTTCTGAGGGATTGGGACTTATTTAAGTGTAGCATGTCCAACAGCTCTGGGTTTGACACGGCCTTGTATGTTAAGCAGAGATCGCCTCTGAGTAGACGATATGCGACAGAGTATAGCTGGAGTTTTTTAAGGCGGTCAGCATAAGGCATCTGCTTTAGGCCTGTGATTCTTTTAGTGAGGTATTTCTGCAGCCTTTCCAGTTGTTGCAGATGTCTTGAGAGGTACATACCAAATGGGGTGTTTTATTCTATAATAGTGAGTAAAGTTAAGATATTTTGTATCTTTAAATAAGAATGTTTTTACATTTAATAGTTCTATCCAATTTTTAGAGCTTTAGCTGAAGATGTAAGCTATAATTTCCTTGTTGCAGTAATTTCTGAGTTATTTAATATACAATTAAAGTCTCCTCCCATTATTAAGTTACCTTTTTCATTATTTACTATATTTAAATGTTTCTTGGCAAGGGTTACAGCCATTCCAGGGAAACAATATAAGTTGACCAAGGTCTAGAGTCTGCTGTTATAATTTTCTATTAGAAGAGACATTAGGCCATCAGTATCTTCATATTTACAATACAAATATTAAAGATAGTTTTCTTCAACATCTAACATTTCACCTACTGTTGTGCAACATTTTTAAGTCACTTGTTTTTGAAGTATTAAGTACATATGGAAACATTGCTTATTTTCATAATTGCTAACAAAAAACTAGCAATATTTCTAGTGTAATGTGATATAAACCAGCAGTTTTAGTGAATTGTCCTGGCTCCCACATTGGTGTGTCACACCATGCACCTCAATGAAATGTAAGTTTTTCAGTTATGAAAATATGAACATAAATATGAAAATATGAATCATAAGTGGAAAGCAGTGATTAATTTCTCCTCTGCAGGAGATCCTAGACTAACAATCGTCGTTTTATTTTATTGGTAACTCATTGCCCTTTCTAGTATTGCCTCTTATTAGCTGGTAAATCACTTAGTTAAAGAAGGTAGACCCCAAAAAAGTTCTGGATGCCATAAGGAGGTGTGGGTATGAACTGGAAGTATGCAAGAAAAGGCATTTTAGGACTGAGTGAACAAGCTGACTCAAAGACTCCAATTCATGCAGTTTACAGTTTTCACTTTTGTAGGATGCCTCTCTGTTCCTCATGGTGTGCAATTATAAATTATCATATTTAAGTAATGGGTGTATGGTTCAAATTACCCAGCAGGGTGTTCACCTTAGAAAAAAAAATGTTAGTTGTATTTTGATCACAAATTTCATTGCATTTTATCAGTCCTATTGGATAAAGTATGCTTTCTGCAGCTTGGGAATTTACTTCTCATAGTGAGTCCACTGTTAAACGTATTTACTGGTACACTGTACATGTGTTTGGTGATGTTATATTTTTGCTTATACAATATGTTATGTACCTTTGTATGGTTTTACTTTATCTCTGTAAGTGATTTGTGATTGAAAAGTGGTCTTGTGGTCCTACTTACCTACCTGTAAAATAAAATAAACTAGTAATAATGATATATGTATAGTTGCGCTTTGTTATTCTTTGATTACTTTAAATTATACAATACTTTATACTTGTTTGTGCCTCCTGACATGATGATGCCATATCCAACTTTTGGCCTTATGACTCTGCTGTCACATGGGTCTGCTCATGAACTCTTGAACTCTTACCCTAGGGGTTTTCCACTAAAACAGAATTATAGTAAGAGATGTAACCAGGATGTGTGGAACTCTACACCAACTTCCAGAATTTAGCACCCCCAACTTATACTTCAGAAGGTGCTTGTTTCTACAAAAAATACTTTTTCAGTACTGAAGATGCTTTCTGAAATAACAGACTCACACACAGAAACACACACACACACACACACACACACACACACACACACACACACACACACACACACACACACACACACACACACACACACACACTAGCCAGTCTGACATTCTGAAAAAGAAAGCCATTTAACAAAATCTATATGAAAGCATCATGGCTATATCAGGGCTTTTGTTAAATTTTAAATTCTAGTACATGCTATTGCACAAAGTAAAATAAATTATTCAAGAAAGTGTATGTCTGGCTATACCCTTAATTGCAGTGTTCTTGAAGCACAACTAAATAATATAAAGTAAAAATTAAAATCACATTTTGCATGTTATAGGTATAGCTACTTTGCTAAGTAAAAGTAGTATGCTTGTCCTTTCAGTGTTAAAATGTTTGTGGCTCTGTAAGAATGTATTTTTGATATCATTTAAAATGAGTGACAGGATACATTCCATAACTATTTGGTCAAAACATGATAGGTCAGTTTGTATTGAATCACTTATGAAAAGACATCTATTTATGTAGGCATGGAGGAATTTAAGGATTTAAGTTCATGCATAGAATATCTTGTTCTGACTTCCATAACCATTTACTGACTGTGAATATGAAATCTAGAAATGCACACCAACATGTCTTAATTTCATAGCTGGCTAAGAATGTGAGTGGTGAAAGATGTACCAGCTACTGACTACACTGAAATGTAGTCCCGTGCTTTGGTGGTAGTTTGTATGTGTTAGAGTAGAAAACTGGTAGCTGATTATGGAAATGATCAGAGGGGAATTTATCACAGTCACCACTTTTGCGTTCTCCTTGAGGGGGGTGACCATTTATTTTGGGGGGGGGGTTCAAAGAGCAATCTCAATTTTGTTTGGGATATAGTATCCAAATAAAATATACATTTATTTTTCCCCTTTTGGAAAAAATGACTTACTCAAGTAACTTGCCAACCAAATTATTTGTGTGTATGTTACTGGTTATGAAATCTAGCATAACCTATTATCTACAGTTGAATTCTGTAGATATGACATATGTTATTCACATCCTAAATTATCTGCACATTATTGGTAGTGGAGAATATTTTGGTTAAGCAAACATAATAAACCATCTGACTTTGTAATATGCTCCATATTTGCTGAGATAATTTGGAAGGATATCATTCATATTTATTTTTTCTCATAGTAGAAAAGTCTGTAATATGCACCATGACAATCCCTCTTCTTTTAGTTCTGTAGAAAAACAGGTTGTGAACCAGGTATGCAGATTTAGTTCTTGAAATTGTAGGAGAGGATCCCATCCAAACATGGCAGCTTTTCCAGCATTTCCAAATATCCTGCTATAACTGAACTATATGTGCTTGTTTTCCGCTCCATTCTGAAGTATATTTTGATGTCTACCTCTGGCTCACATCTGTGTTACTTATTGCATTATGCCTACTGAAAAGTAGAAATAAAGATTCTGGAATTTGCTTTGTAAATTAATGAATTATAATTTCTTGTTATCTTTAGAGCAAAGGTTGAGTTTCTTTATGCAATATCTGTTTTGACATGTTAAACCTACGTGGAAAACCTGCCCAGGGATTCATTAACATTGTGGCTGGCAATGCAGCTACTCTAACATGGTTTATCTTCTGAGCTTGAGAAGCAGCATTGTTAATCATTTATACATATATGTGCAGCCAAAGTACATAGCATGAAGAGGAGCTTCTCCTTGAGTCCACAGTACAGGTTCATGGCAACATCATGGTAAACTGTTGCACAGTTATATTTAAGTACATAATGTAAATAAATGAGTGTGCATGGCAAACCACATTATCCGAAGCAAGTGTGCATGAGTACAGGTCTGTAGTGAAGATGTAATCAGCTGTATCAGGTACATAAACCAAGAAACCATGAGCAAGGGAAAGCCTAGCATCAAACAAACACTGAAGAATGGTGTGGAGTTCATTGACAGAAATCATGGAAATGTTGAACATTCTGTGCAAAATGATTTGCATAAGCAAACATTCATGAAAAGGTTCAACATTAAAAATATGTAGGACAATAGGGCCATTTAAGACAGTTTGAATTATACACAGGCACATCTCTCAACCAGTCAATGCAAGAATTCTGGGCAATACACACAAATAATGTAAGGACAAAGACATTAAATTAGAGACAACATTTACATACTGTTCTATTACATTGTGGAAGTCGATAGAATGACATGTAATTTCTGAAGTGTATGAAGTCTGAAACCCAAAGGTCTTTCATTAGTGTCTGCAATCCTCAATGATATGCAAGATAACCACAAATGTCAGGAGGACCAGACCATATAACTAGGATGCATAAATGTGGACAAGCTGTGCAACTCAGGGTAGGTGAGACGTTTTTGCATGGCAGATGTGGGATTTGGAAGTAAACCAGTAATGTGATGCAACAACATGTAAATACCTAACCACTATGGGAGTTTTAGCAGTGCACTCACACTATACCATGAAAGCAATTTAAAAAGGGGGATGAGTGGTCCCAGTCTGGGTCAGTGCATCCACTGCACTGCTGTCCACATGTCAGTATATCCATGTTGTGATGTTTAGGTGAGACACTGCAGATATCTTGATGCAAGCAGTCATAAAAACACATACTGTGAAATGTTTCACATGTGCAAGTGGATTGCAATAAAACTGTACAATTAAAAGACCTCAAGGGAAGCAAACCCAGAGCACCCACATGAAAGTTTAACATACAAATGCCTCAACAAGGGTAGCAAATGAAGCAGTCATAATGCAAGACCCTCCACAACACATCACACATCCTTGCAGATATACATGGATCACCTAAATGAAAAAGAATCCAACACAAACAATGTTAAGACAATGCCAACATAACTCACATATTAGACACAATCATGGCAGGATAGCTAAGATTCTGGGGAATGTAATGCATGAGAGAACCAAAAGTGATGACAGTGAGCCCTTGCAGATCTCACCAACATGTTCCAGATCAATGTAGTAAGAGAGCATGTTACACAACCACAGGGAGTAAAGGTAAGTACAGTAACACATTTGTAGGGTATGGAACAGTTGCTATCATTCAAAATAAATGCACATACCTGTGTTTGAACTTCTGACATTGCTAAATAATATATTCACAAAAATAGGTTATTAACAAACCATACTAACACGGTATTCAGAAAAGTGGTTCCTGGGAATTGCATTTCAGGGGAATAAACTACCTAATATTAGGCAAACAAAATGCACATCCTTGGGTTTGAATACTTGCCTTGTTAAACAATATATTCAGAAGAACAGGTAATTACCAGGGCATGCTAACAGGGAAAGAGGTGGTTGCCAAATATATTTCATGAAAACAGACTTGATACCAGGCAAACAAAATGCACTTACCTGATTTCTAACTCAGTACCTTTAACAGTAATAAACTGAAATTCAAGAAAACAACTATAATGCATCACAACAGAAAGTGCTCTGAAGAGGTGTGAATGCACATAGACATGCATGTCTAAAAATAATGCTGCAGCACATACAATGTACAGGGGACATTTTATAATATGGGTGGGGAATGAAAGCTACCATCCAATGTATGAATCAATGCATGATGTCATTGAGAAACGGAATCTGTCAGATGGACATACCACAATTGTATGCTTATGTGGCATTATTCCCATATGATAATGAGAGTTGTCAGCATTCCTCAAGAAAGACTGGAATAGATTTCCATCTGCCTGCCTGTCAATCTCCAGAGCCATGCACTAGCTAATGCTATCACAGGACAAGTTATACAGTGTTTGTCAGAAATCACACATAGGGAAGAAGGTCAGTTTGTGTGTGAATAAATATAATCATGTTTAAACTTGAGCACAACACTTAGGAGAGCAAACATCACCCCCAGTAAAAGTGTCATGCCCAAGTAGACTTTGTTAGAACACATCTGTGCAGTAAGTCACTGTTGCCTATAAGCAATTAGTATATACACTACTAACATTTCTACCAGACTATATTCAACCTTCTGCCTTCTTAACTCAAGTTGATATGACATGTGTAATAGCTACTGATGCCACAAAACTATATGTGCAGTAGCTGTTTGGAAGTACACATTTAAAGAGAGTGTGACAACATTTTGGAAGACTGACAAATGTGCACTGCATTACTGACAATAGTACTCAGTGGATCCTAACTCTCAACATACCTTAGAGAAAATCTGAACATCATATCATGGTAACAGTGAACTGTAGAAACTGTTAACGTTGACGTAATAAATGTCTACACATACCTATATCACTATTGTTTTTTTCTTTGTGCATTGAATCTAACCTCCATTGTGCAAAGGTCAGCATAGCTATGTAGCCAAAAGCAAATTCTCATCTGTTTTTGCCACAGAATGAAAAATGATGATTGCTGTTTGCCAAATTTGAATAGCGAACTGTTTTGTGCTAACTAGCATGCAGCAGAAAATACAAATAATGCACATTGTTAAACTGGGTATGCTTACAAGGATGTGTAGTTCTTAAGGAGTCAAAACCCTCCACACATCAAATCCCAGTAATTTTTTTTCACATCACATTTGATTAGGAAGCTGTGCTTGCATATCATCACTGCTCTTTGCATGCTGATAAGAGGTACATGCTGTGAAATTCAAACACCTGACTGTCTAACTACATTCTTTAGAAGTATACACAAGCTCCACTGACACCACTGAAGAAGTCATAACATTATTGTCAGAAGCACACAGTTGAAGCAATAACATGACAGGTGTTTGTAAATGAATGTGGCCTCCCTTAAAAGTGAGTATAACACTTGAGGGTTCAAACCCTCACACCTGTGAAAGTCTTACCAATAAGTAGAATTGCACACATGCATCTGTTGATTAAATAAGTCCTTCATGTCACCAGTGCCCTTTTGTACAGGCTGTTGGATTTGAACACCTGCCTATCTAACTCCCATTCTCTAGACCTATGCACTAACTCCTGACACCAGAGAAAAAGTCATAGCACAGTTGTCAGAAAACACACAGTTGAACAGACTGTATGAGCAGTTTGTTTAATTGCATATGACCTCCCTTAAAAGGGAGTACAACACTTGATGAATCAAAGCCTTTCACCTGAGAAAGTGCTATCACTACATAGAATTGCAGGGTTCCAGTATGTAAGTCACAAATCATTTCCTCGCAAGCTACAATGCCAAAACCAAAAGGCCAAAGCACCTCTTCACCATAGAGTGATGCAGCCAAAAAGCAATAATGTTTTGCTGTTTAACACCAATGAGTAAACCGATACACTGAGATGATCCGTAATGAAAGCAACCAGCTGTTTTCTAATAGTAGAGACAACCACAGTAGAAAAGTGGTCATTGCAGATGTACAAAGCACAGGGAAACAGAGACAGGGTATACAGTCATACCTCTCAACTGTCCAGATTTTTGCAGAATGTCTATCTGTTTGCCTCCTACATTTGGTCAGTGTACATACAATTTGTGGTTGTCTGATAAATCACTGAGGACTAAAGTCACTAAATAATGACAAACCTTTGAGTTTCAGACATCATACCCATTAGAAAATTAATGTTAATACAAATCTTGCTATCCTAACAACTTTCTAAGTTTATAAGAGCAATATTTAAAATCTGTCCCTAGTTGTGGGACTTTGTCCCTCCATTATTATAAGCTTTGTAGAGATATCTTGTGCTAATTGGTTGAGAGGAATGCATACAACCGAGAGTAAGCAAGGCATTAGATGCATTGAAGTTGAAGAACGTCAGCTATAAACAGTGGGAATACATCACCAATGAAATATGTAGTGGCATGCAGTATAGGAAGCAGATAACCCTATGAATATTTGGGTATGTGCTTCCCATATTGCTTTACAATCAGGATAGGAAGCACATGCTAGAATGAATATTAATTTTAGTGACTGCATTCCCCTCTGACATGCCATTCCTCAGTGAATGGTATAAGGAAACAATTCTGCCCAGTACACAGCTGTACAGTCTACAACACACATGGTATTACTGCAGTATCCATCAGCCTCACTACAAATGTAAAATAGGGAAACCTTACCAGATAGAATGTCAGCTAATCATCTTCAAACAGTAAATGGCAGCAACCTGAAACTCTGTGTAAAGGGGCAGCTGTAGTACAAGTATACATATACTGTGCAGGTAAAACAAAACAGAAACATGATATCCTGTATTATAAGGGGCTATGTTAACACAGCAAATTAACTGTAAGGGCATGGATAGACTATTTCCATTACAGAACATGAAGGGAGGTTGAAAGTTATCAGTGCTTTGCATACATATTAATGATCTAACAGTTGTGGAAGATGTACCATAAGGAATAGAAGATTATGACAATGCAATACTAAGGGGGAAGGGGACGATAAAGATGAGCACAAGTACAGTGAAATAAGTGAGGCACATCTAAAGGATCTTATTACAGGTGTGCTCTAACAGAATGCAGGAACAACTACCATCAGGACTCACCAAGTACAGAAATAAAATAGCATGACACAAGAGATATGGGGGGACACAAGTAGGATACAAGGACAGTAATCATCAGAGAACTATATAATTGCATATGGCAACCATATTATTAATATCTCTTCTCACCTACCAAGCCTAACTTAATGTACCAGATCAGCATGTGTGGCACTTGGAAGTCTGACACAATCATCCTATGTTAGCTGCAGATAAGGAAAACACATATGTAGAGGCAGTCATGCAGTAAAGGGAGCTATACAGGGGAACATCCCTAAGTCAAGGTGGCATCTGTAATTGAGATTGGGCAATGAAATCTGATTGGTCAAGGCAGAAGGCAGGCTGTTAAAGGGGAATTGCTGTCTAAGGGCAGTATCACTACTGTATTCATCATGTGCAGACACTTACAGTTTTGTAATACTGAGATGATCCCTAATGAAAGCAAACCAGCTGTTTTGTAATAGTAGAGACAACCACAGTAGAATAGTGATCATTGCAGATGTACAAAGCACAGGGAAACAGAGACAGGGTATACAGTCATACCTCTCAACTGTCCAGATTTTTGCAGAATGTCTAGCTGTTTGTTGCTGTTCAGGTTGAAATACAGCATAGCTAACTGAGCTCTAGAAGGGATATAGCAGCAGGATGGACTACACAGAGCAACATACCACCCTGTGTGACAGACAGCAGTGGTAAGCCACTGAGTATGTTGGTAGACATAGGAAGCTATTACAGGAACTATAATCCCCAAGGTGAAATACTTTACAGTTCCCACAGCCACAGAGCAGCCTATAATTGACATAATTGGCATCCAGTTGTCCAGCTTTGCTAAACTGTAGAACACGGATGCCAAGCAGCCCTCTGCAAGTATTGTTGACATGATGGATAGTGCATATGCATACAGACCAAGTCAGCTTGGCAACAGGTTTTGGACAGTCCCAGCTAATGTGGAAAGACAATGCTAGTGATAGAGGGTTACCTATATCATTTAGAGTGTGAGGTGATATCCAAATGATACTGGGCATGTGTAGAACAAAGGATAAAGGCCTGGAGAGGCTGAGCTATCACAGTTCACCATACAGAGTGGGAAGAACTGCAGAAATCCTTGCCACACCAACATGGACCTGATGCAACCAGTGTACAGGTAGCAGTGCTGTTTTCAGAACTATGGCAGCATACAGAACACAGCAATGATTTGCCTAGTCAAGAAATGCAGAGGGTTCTTGGAAAGGAAGATAACAATGTGCTACAAGAGATGCCTTGTCATGCTACACTCTGTCACACCACTACCAGAATATGACAGAGGTCATGGGCATCCATTTAGATATCCCCTGCAACCCTAGTTGACATTGAAGTCAGACAGTACCCACTCCACAGTGGTACCTTTCTCCTAAGAAGAAAGTCAGATATGGAAGGTGAGGATGTAATTGTTCTGCCCACCACAGCACAAAATCTGGCAGATCTGTGCAGGCCACATATCATACTTGGGGATGGTATATTTGCAACACATGCAGAAGTGTGCCACGAGTTGTATACCTGGATCAATTGGCACTCCCACTACTAATAGGATTGCTCCCCTGGTTTATTGTCTAATGACTCAGAAAACAGAGCCAACAATCAACAATATGTGGGCTATATTTAAGGAGATGGCTGCAGATATCAGATGCAGTCTTCATCCAGACTGCATCATGACTGATTTTGAGAAGGCAGCAATTCATACCAGTCATAAGGCATTCCCCAAGAGTATTCTAAAGGGCTGCTTGTTCAGTTTTGCCCAGATTATTTGACTGCAACTCCAGCATCACCACTCTGTGGCCCTTTATGGTCCATACTCTGTATTTTCTAAAGCCATCCGCAAGTTGATTGCACTGGCTCTCCTATCAGTAGATGATGTTGTGTCTGCATTTATGGAGATTGTTTCTACACTACCTGAATGTGCTATGCCCATATCAACATTTCTGGACTATCATTATAGGCATGCCCTTCCAAGGAAGTATGCCTCCTGTTCTCCTGCACCCCAACAATTGCCAACATCTTATCCTCTGAAATTCTGGAATGTTTGTGATGTCTGTGACATGGATCTTCCATGAACCAATAATCAGGTGGAAGCATGGCACCACAGCCTAAAGGCCTTTCTTGGATGGCCTACAGTACAGCTATCTGACCTTCAGTCTGATCTGCAGCAGGAATAAAACCTAGTTGATTATCAAAGAGAATCACTTCACTGGGGATGCCAGTGGCACCATGTAGAAAGGCTATTGCTGTAAGGGAACATTGCCTAAAACACATCCTCCAACATAAGTGTTACTACAGCAGTGTGCAGGATTTCTTACGTGCTGTGACACATTTTTACAAGCTATGATTGTATTTGCATTTAGTACACATCAAGCACTACACACATCACTTTAAATTTTGTATTAATAAAGGTTTTGCCCTTTGCACACTTCTTTCACAGTGCCACATGTATGTCCCCAAGTGTCTGGTTACAGTAGCATGTACTGAAAACAATTATCCCTTTGTGCTCCTAGGAGCATGCAGATTCTCTCACTCTTAGGATTTGCTTCTGCTACCTATGGATATGGTGCAGGGGTATCTACTATGGTCACAGGGAAATGTCCAAAACCATATGTCACTGCAGCTAGACTGCCATCCAGCCACATGTCCACATCCAGCTGTTTTACAGGGAAGTGTCATGCCGCCTAGGCACCTGAACCTGTAATTGGACACATCACATTTGTTGAGTAAACTATTCCTGCATGTCATCAATTTCTTTTTGCTCATACTGATATGAGGTACACAATGCCAGATTTGAGCACCTGTCTAACTCGCATTCTGTACACTTGTGTATTAGGTAATCACACCATAAAAGAAATCATACCACAGTTGCCAGAAAGTACAGAGTCGAAAGGAATGTGACCAAATTTGAATACCTACCTATCTCTCATTCTTTGCACTTGTGCACTAGATGCTGACACCACAAAAGAAGTCATACTACAGTTGTCAAAAGGCACACTGTTGAAAGGAGTGTAACAGCTTTATGGAAGACTGACCAATGTGCTTAGTGTAACAGACACCAGTATTTGGTGGTTCACAAGTCTCACCATACAGTATTGACAATTTGAACATCTGAATCATGGAGGCTGTTATAGTTATAATAATGGGTTCCTATTACCTGATTGAAAATTTAGGTTAGCGAATACTTAAACATCGATCTGGTAATAGCAAAGGCAAAAAACTGTGAATGGACGATTTAATGCAGGGAAAGAATTCCCTTGGCCATTATGCAGATTTTGCCCCTTTCCCCACTGTAGAGTGATCTCAGAGTTGGTATATTTAGTTGGGGGGGGGTTGGTTTAATTTTTTTTTTTGCGGCCGAGGAAATTCATTCCCTACATTAAATTGACCATTCGCTGTTTTCATTTTTCGATATTACCAGATCGACATTTAGGTATTCGCTAACTTAAACGTTCGATCAGGTAATATAGATGCATAATAATACCTGTCTACTCATACTGATATCAGTATTGTTTTTTGTCACACAGTGAGGCTAAGCATATTTATGTGAAGATTAGCATATGTTAAATTCTGATCTGTTTTTGCCATAGGACAGAAGTGTGTATGAAGTGATACATGTGTGACTTCAGATAAATTGTCATGGTAGAACTAGATAGATAGTTAGGGAGATAGCTATATATATATATATATATATATCTATATCTATTTGTATGTGTGTGTGTGTGTATATGTATATATATATATATATAAATACATGTAAGACTGATGCTAACTACACATTAGTGGAATGGAAGTCAAGATGGAGTAACTGGTAAGCTCCACAGCAATGCTGTGAGGTGAAGTCACAGAGGAACTTGTTCTGTCATTTGTCTGGCACATCATAGGTGAAGGACGTATTCAGAATGGAAATCAACAAGGTGATGACATAGGGAGTCATCGGGATGGTGGTGGGTGTTATGGACATCTGTCACACAGTGGAGTGCAAGTCATGCATCCCTGAGTGATATTCTCCATATCACTACAGTATTTGTTATTGCCTGTAACTACTGTGCGTTCATCAGTGACAATTTGCTGTTATGTGCAAAACATCTCCAGAATAATATCAAGGCATGGATGCAACTGATGTCAATTTTTCAGGTCTTCATATCAGTCTATTAATATGGTTTTAAGTGCACCTGTACAAAACCACACATTTTCAGAAGGAGAAGGAAAATGTTGGTCAGTCACATAGTTCGTGACAGACAGGCATGCATTGACTGCAGTGGAATGGACTTCTCATATTCCATATTTTGAGCCATGAAATTTACAGAGAAGAGAATCACCTTGTCTTAATTTCATTCAGTCAGAATTATTTACTGACTCGCACTGATGCTAAGCTCGGTTGTGCATCCGATGGCAGAGTCTTAGTGCATGCATAGGAATTTTCTCAATTTTTGCCATGAGACAAGAACTAGCAGTGAGCTTTACTGCTTGATGCCAAGCATTGTGCCAATACTGAGTACAAAAATGGAGACTTCTGTTTATAAGCCATTTATGGCCATGTGTGTGCAGTATGTTCATCTATCGTGTGGTATATATATCCAGGTATAAAATGGGATGATAGGATAGACATGAAAATGGGGAGCTAGCAGTGGGTAGGACAATATGTGATTAATTCAGAAATAAGCAGGATTCTAGTGGGATAGGACCATATCAATCCACTTCTTCACAAGGAAAGAATGTATATGTGCAAAGGATTTAGGGCAATTTAGGGAATCACATCATAAATCTGGTGAAATTAGGTGTGTAGTGCACACATATAAACAAAGTGAACTGTTATGTGTACTCATAATAATACCTGTCTACTAATGCAGATATCAGTATTGCTTTCTGTCACACTGCAAGGCTAAGCACATTTGAGTGCAGCTAAAGGCAAATTCTGATTGTTTTTTGACATAGGATGTGA
The DNA here is from genome assembly GCF_019279795.1 of Protopterus annectens. Lineage (NCBI taxonomy): Eukaryota > Metazoa > Chordata > Ceratodontiformes > Protopteridae > Protopterus > Protopterus annectens. The sequence goes on from NC_056739.1 coordinate 1,524,780,962, forward strand.
GTTGTCAGTTACTATTGCAGGGATAACATGAGTAGTGTGAAAGCATAGGAACTCCTTTATTTTATTATTATTTTTTTTTTTGTTATTACACGTGCCCTTTTTATTTTTTTCTGAGAGAGAGGAACATGGGGGAAAGACGTTAAGGGTATCAAAGGTAGGTGTGTAAGATAGGTTCAGGAGCAGGGGGTAGACATACAGGACATACATGACATACCATGATGGGGAATAGGTATGAGTTTTCAGAGGTGCATCCCCTTTTGGTGTGATCAAAGTAGGAAGTTAGTACACACCTTTGAACTCTCACCACTGTCTGGATACCTCAGGCAGTACTGAATGGGACAGCAAGCCCTCTCTATACAGCCAATTCAGACACCAAGATCCTTCTCCATAATTTCCTCCATCAGCCCTACCAGCTCCTGTCAGGTGACATAATTGCTACCTCCACCGGCACTCATACTGGTGGGTACCATTGCACCAACCACTGGGGCTGAGAAACCTTACAGGTTGTGCAAGAAGCAACTCAGACAGGTTGTGACCCTGAAGTGTTGAGCATCTCTGCTGCCTGCGCTGGTGTTGCTGCTGCACCAGCCTGTGGAGGTATGGTAGTCCGAGCTGCTGCGGCTGGTCTATCTGTCTGTGCTAGGAGCAATAATGGATGCTGCAACTGATAAAATTAAAAGATATTAAAAAGTATAGTAAGAAATATGAAGGGGAGAGACATGACAACAGAAGTATTATAAATATTTATTTAATGTTAAAGTCACTGTCATTAGACATTACAGATACATAGGATTATTGCATCCTGATATGGAGGCAATTTCTTACTGTTATGCAAATGCTGTAATATCTCCTTGCTCTCACACGTAACAAACATTCTGCTGGAACTGTAACTATTTTACATTTTGTTTATGGATACCATTGAATGTACACTCTATTTGGTCTGAAGACATGGTATTATAAGTTATGATTACAGCAACTCAGTATAGGTCAGGGCAATACACACATGTACTTTTATTCCACAGCATGTGCACAGATGTGTGTTATTATTAGTAAGATGACCACTCCAGGATGCATAGGTCACATTACTATGCATGCTAACAGCAGTAGTTAATTATACATTCAATATCACCTAATGAGTCAATGGGAGACTGGAACCTATAAAATTTTGATGATAGAAGTATACATTGTCAACTAAAATCCCTTAGTTGAAACACATCAATGCATTTTATGTGAATACAACAGCTATCTTTACTGTTACTACACATCACTGAATCCAAAACTGTACATAATGGAGTGCTGTGCTCATACAGTGATCATTGTTTACAGATGAAATATATATATATATATATATATATATATATATATATATATATATATATTAGTAATGGATTATATAATGTGGTGTATTTACTTGTAAATATAACTGAGGGACTTATATAATGGCTGTCATAAAACAGTTATGTGAGCTGATGGCTGAATAAGTGTGTAAGAATTAAACAGAACATCTGTACAAAGAAATGCTTCACTAATGTGATACATATCTATAAAATGTTAACAGTGAGCCATGCAAAGTGTTACTGATAAAAAATATTATCATATTTTCCTGGAAGGCATTTGCTTAACAGTTGGGCATATTATAATTTATAAATGAAATGATCGTATGTATGATGCCACAAAATAGAATAAAGTTATACTGTCTGTTATGAAGATTCAAGCTCTGTGTCTATTGCACTGTAATTGAATACATACATCATTAACATGTAGAGCCATTAAGCAAGTTACAGGTAATGTACTTTTCTGACTTCATTAATATCCAATATGCGATCTGGAATGCAATGACAATATTCTGGTTTGCATGTACGATGGTCTTTGCACAAGAGTAATTTTATTTTGTGTTTTTACCAGTGGTACAGTGGTAGTGTTGTTGCCTCACAGCAGGAGGATCTCCTGTTCAATTCTCAGCTGGAGTGCCTTCTGTGTGGAGTCTGCATGTTCTCCCTGTGGTCGAGTGGCCTCCGAAAGACATGCGTGAATGGGCATGCCTTCACTGAAGGCTGGGTGTTGGGCTGGCAACTCGGCACCATAAAAATCTACTGCCAATCATTAGCGGACTGGAGTTCCGCTGTGGTGACCCCTAACCAGGAAAAGCCAAAAAGACAAGCAACAACCATAGAATGGGAACTGTTATTCCCTAAGGGGCACTGATGATCAGCACCAATGGGCAATGCCAAACTTCGCTCAACTTTTGAAGGTGACATGGATAGAACATTACAGACAATTGTCATGTTTGGGAGTTTCTAAATTAAAAATGAGTACACTTTTTAACAATTTGAGGAAAACAGCACCTTCACAGGATTTGAACACTGCACCGATGGCAAAAGAATGGACAATTCACATCATTAACATGTTGTAACACATAAACACTTAACTAACAAATACAACAGAGGTCAGTTATAAGTTCAATGCATTACACTTCTGCAATGGGAAATTATTTTGTACTACATTTATGTTGTTAGGCTTTTGTTTTACTGTTATTATTTGGTACACATTAAAATTGTGATACTGGGGGAAAGGACTTATATGAGTGTGAAAAGGAAGGTGAGGTCACAACCACTTTGTGCAGGGCAGACTTGCTCCTGACATTTTTGTAAAGTATTAGCTGTGTTAACCTTTGTCCATTTAATGTCTTGAAGATGGTATAACTCTACTCCATTGTTTTTTATGTGAATAAATGCTTAACAGTTAATTAATATGCTTGGTGTGCCTAAAGGGGTTTATCTATACCTTATAAGCATGACATTGGGTAGAAATCTGCCATTGTGTTAGAGAAGATTAATTTCTTCCCCTTGTGCTACCAAACCAAACTTTTTTTTTACTTGTTCCAGAACTAAGGAAGATTATTTCAGAAATATTGTAAGATGTGTCTTCTTCCATACAACTGCACATTTGTAAAATGTTGACATTTATTTGCTTTGTGCTGTCTAGCTGCATTGTTTCATTATACTCTGTTAAAGTAATTACAAATGTATTTGATTGGGTCAGGGCAATACACACAGTTTAGAATTTTGGTATCTGAAGAGGTATATCCATTGACATGTGCCACTACGATGGTGGGCAAGAAAACACGTATAAAAGTGTTGTCAATGTGAGTTTAGGCTGTGTTCCAATCCATATTATTGCTATGCCTATGAGGTAGTTCATAGGTTTATAAGCAAGTACTAGGCCTAGCTGCCCTTGTGAGCCATTTTAAGCCAAGCCAGTTTCCCTTTCAAAGGTGAGTGTCTGATAGGTAGACATTCCTGCATCTGTTATTCCTTTTTCTTTTGTTATTAGGGGATGTGCATCAGGACTTTACAATACTGGCTGTATTCATATAGGTTACAGCTTTAAGTATTAGGGTGGGGAACATGCAGTTTGTATATAGACTGATTGTGCATTCTTATATTCAATAACTGTTACAGTGTGCATATTACCAGTGAAGTAACCTTGGTTGTGATATCCATTTTTTATTAGATCACAACAGGGATATGGTTCCTAAGACTGCTAAGGGCATATCATCACAGAAGTCTCTTTTCTTAGAGGCTGAGAAAGAGGTGATACCACAGGCCGTCTGTCACTGCTGAAGGACAGCTCCTTGATGCACATTCCTCTGCCAAGCTCTTCAGTGACTTATTTCTGGCAGCAGGTGGTTAAGGATATAAATGTTGTTTGTGGCCAGTGCCATATATAGGAAATGGTCTGACATAGGGACACTGCTATGATACACAGGGCCAAGATTATAGCAGAGGTGGTGGCATGGGAGTAGAGGGCTATTGGTATTGGGCTGCTTACTGTGCCATAACTTATCAAGATGGAGGATTTCCTATCTTCATTTAGGGGTGCAGGCCACATCTATCAACCTCTTAGTGCAAGAAATCTGGACAAAGCCAAAAATAATGGAAGGAAAAAGGTCTAAAATCAGGGACAAATAGAATACTGTGTTTTGCATTGGCATGCATTTTTGGAAGGATATGAAATCTGATGCTCAAATGTCTGTCATTGTTTAGTAACTTCAATCCACAATGATTTGCCAGAAAAACACAAATGTTTTGAAGAACAGACCAAATATATGAGTGAAAAATCTGAACATTCTGTGAAAATTTGGGCAGTTGAGAAGTATGGTGCAGGCAGCACCTCTGAGTATAACAGTGTGGTGCTTGATGTTGGGGTAGTGCAGAAAAGACCCCAGAGGATTTCCACTAGTGATGCCATTAGTATGTCATTCAAATATGGTTATATCCACCTTTGCAATTGATAGCCACATTAGTGTTTATAATACCTCTCTCACCTATTGCATCTAAATGCATCTGGCATTGAGGTACTATGATCACCTGCTCATGGTATGACCATACTTACATGTATTAGTTAAATGTATTAGTAAACTAAATTGTTGTTGTATTTGGGTATAAGTAGTACATCTTTTTAGTGTCATTTTTTGGTGTAGTCACAGGTCAAGCATTGTTTGGTACCAGCACTGTGGACCTACCTCCATATCCTTTGATAAAGATGGCAGAGATGAGCCAGCATTCTGGGTCTGCCAAGGGTATGTAAGACACAGGCAGCATACAACTCACATTCCCTGCCACCCCTATGGACACAGTCAGTATGCCTACATATACCCATTACAATGAACCACTGAAAATAGACAAATTGATGGGGACACAGTTGATCACGGTGTGTGGTAACCCTAGGTTCGGACATGCCCGGATCTCCCCTAGCCATTGTTGTTGGGAAACACCACATGGGTGGTTAGGTAGAGGTACACTGAGAAGGTATGCTTACCACCCTCCCACAGAGGTCAGTGTGTCAGTAGCTGCCACCCAAATTATTTGATCAGTCATTGTGGATGCACAGGGTAGTTCCACCAGAGCCTCAGAAGATGTTGTGAGACTGCTGTATGTTGTACATGCTGACGTACATGACTGCATGAACCTTATGTGCGACTCCTTGGACAGGATGAATGACACACTGTGGATCAAGCAGTGTCTGTTCTGGGTTGTCTGTAGGGACAGGAGCAGTGAGGCCAATCAGCTGATACATCTTCAGATGTTAGCCAACTTGGGTGTGGATGTGCAATATCATGCTCTTGCAATGGTAGTACCTCCACTGCTACATCAGTTGTGGGTGTGTCTACACCCAAGTGAGGTTATCCACATGGTTATGGCCTTGGGTATAGTAGTGGTGACAGCTCATCCACCAGACACTATTCACATTCAGGTAGCACACGGACTTTTGAACAGGGTTGTGGGACAAGCAGTGCAACTCCTTGCAGAGGAGGCATAGAAATCCAAGACAAACTTGTTCCTCTTCTATGCATGGTTCAGACCTGTCCAGTATGCTAGGGTGTAGTGCCAGCACATATGCTGTGACTGTATCTCTGCAAGCACACACATGCACACTAGCAATGACACCTCACACACACACACACACACACACACACACACACACACACACACACACACACACACACACACACACACACACACACACACACACTTCACCATGGACTTCCTCACATTAGATACACACCCTGTACAGGGACACACTGACCATATGTATGTATACTTGCTATTTCCTCAGCTCTCAAAGTCATTCACTTTCCCTGTGAAAGACATACACTCCTGTAATCCTCTCCCCCATGCAGATGATGATCTCTGGCTTGGGATATCTATGTCTGACACAGTGACCAAGCAATGCAGGGGTAGGCAAAGTCTGATTTTCCTGTGTATCCATCATCATTTTTAATGTGTCTTTTATCTGCTTAAGTTGCATAGTAGTAGTAGTAGTAGTAGTAGTTGTTTAGTTGTGTAGGATAGCTTGCTAACCCACCTGTGCAAATGATGCTGAGAGTGCCCTGGCTTCTGCAAGGATGTCTGACTTGGGCTGTGTATATTTGCTACACATTGGTACTGTCTGTATTTGCCGAGCTTGTATATAAGTTTATGTGATGTGATATTCCTGTGTATGCATCATAATTTGTGCTGTCTGCTTAATCTGTTTAGGAATTGTACTAATTGCCCAAGTCAGCTTGATCACCCACCTGTGCTACTAATGTTAAGAAGTGCCTGGCCTTGGTCTGCCTATGTCTGATGCTTAGAGTAGCCAGACAATCCATGGGTAAGCACAGCCTGTTTTTTTTTTCTATACATCAGTGTTAATGTCTGTATCTGGTAAGTTCTTAAGTAAGTTATGTAGTGAATGTATGCATAATGCACTGCCTCTTAGCTAGTGCCATGGCATACTGTGCCCACCTCCATCTGGCATGGTTGTACCCTGCTGTTGGCTTCTCCTCCATTACCTCCTCATCTGTGTCAGCTGCCACTGCCTGTGGTGCTTGGAACTGCATTCCCTGCACTGGGTCACCCTAATGAACCTGTTTTTAAAATAAAATATTATGTAAGGTGACAAACACAGTCAGTATTTTTGCAGTGGTTAAGGGGTCATATTGCAGGGTTCCTCCAGATGTATCCAAGCAGTGAAACCATGACTTGAGCAAGCCAGACACATGCTCTATGATGTTTTTAGTTTGTGCATGAGTGTGTTTGTAATCTTGCTCTTTGGGATTGTGTGGATTTCTCATTGGTGTCATGAGCCAAGGCTCTAGGGCATACCCAATCTCCCCCACTTGATGTTCTTCTTGAAAGTCATCCCTTACAAACCTTTTGTAGAGATGACATATGTGCCATATGTGGGAATTGTAAAAACTGCCTGTGCGGCCTGCACAGACATTGCAGATGATATATTGTACATTGCAGACCACCTGGCAGTTGATGGAGAGCTACCTTTTGTGGTTCACATAACTTCTTCCCAGTTCACAAGGTGGTGCCTTTATTTCAATGAGAGTGCAGTCTATGGTCCCCTTTACCTTAGGAAAATGGGATATAGTATAGTCTCGCATAGCACTAGCTCTTTCCTCTTGGGTACGTGGAAATCAAATATGCTCTCACACATGTTGGAGCATTGTATAGTGGAACTGGTGTTCTATTCAGGAAGCAGTAGTCTGTGAAACCCCCAATGCTTCCCCTGTAGGTCACTTGAAAGGTCCCTGTAGCTATACATAAAGTTACACATACCTTAGTATTCACTGAGACAGGTTCTCCTTGATTCTCAATGGGCCACAAAGGGGGGTGACACACATCTACTGTTTGCTGTATGATATCCCTGTCCAGACTGTAGTGGTCCATAATGTCTATTTCATGGAGACCATTAAAGGTTACCATGGTCTGAAAATCCTACACCTTCGAGGGGAATGTCTGACAACATCATCAGCAACTACTTCTATAAGAGTCTCTTGCATATACAGAAGTACAATGTCTGTGGCAACCTCCATCACATTTTAAACTTTTCCTGTTGGTGAATGTGAGCATATGGCTGAATTCACTGTTAGTTTGGGTGTGACATGTTTGCATGTGTTTTATACATTTCTGAATCACTTTGCCATGTTTTTTTTCTACACCAATAGTCATAGTTCATTATGCAGTCATTAGTATATAGCTCTGCTAACCCCTCTTTTCAAGCTGGAAACATCATGTTAAAATGTTGCAAGACTCGCAAACACAATGCTCATCACACAAATGCACTTAGAGTGATGAGCAGGCATTCATGAATTTCAGCCCTGGTCATTCTGAGAGTTACAATAAAATTTGAGTCTGCCTATTTTCATTAAAATGCCCTGGTAAAGTTAACAATACGATTATGTTGGCTCAAAGTTTGTAAAACTCCACATACTGGAAATGCTTCCCATTTCCTGTAAACTTGTCATTTTCTTTCTTCCTTTCTCTTTTTTTTTTTCAGTAAGAAAAAAGTGCCTCTTTATTTGTTGCCTAGTATTTTAAAGACACCAAATGAAAATTGTGGCTTTGAATTTACTATTTCTTTTTTTTTTTTTTTTTAAACAAGAAACATCTTTATTAAATTATCACTTACGACATAGGCAATCATGCATTTATATAAATGAAAATAAACCATATTCACACAATCCCAGTTGCAAGCATTTTACATCACTAACCATATTGACATAATTCTAGTTGGAAACATTGTACATCCTGTATAATCCACTCAATCAAACATTACATAGCTCATTCAAATCCTGCCTTCTTTTAAACCTAGTTCCACCCCTGTATGTATTGTTCCCACAATTCCAATTTTTTTCCAATGTAATTTGCTCCTACCCTTTTCTAAAGATCCCAGTTCCAGTTGTTTTGTCTCTGTTTCTATAGTCACTACTTCTAGTACAGTTAGTTTAGATTTTGATTTCCATTTTCTAGTAATTGCTTTTTTGGCAGCCACCATAATTAGACGGAGCAAGACCTTACTGTGTCTGGGTAATTCCAGTTCTGTATAATAGCTCAAAAAATTCTTTCCGTAGTTACACCAATTTGCTCACTCAGCATTTTGAAAAGGTGACAAATAAGAAGAAGAAGAAGAAGCACGTGTGTGTACAGTGACAAAGGAAACAAAACCATCTTGTATTCCCCTCAAAATACTTGGTAGAAATGTCTTAACCTGGTCGGGTCCCTCTTACAGCACTTATTTTCTTTACTTCCTACTGTAAATTTCTTCCGGAAAAAGATCAGTGTTTCAGGATACATTTGTAGAGTCCAGATTTTGCAAAGTACATTCAAGCAATTATGTGCATATAGAAGAAGACTCTCCCCCCAAGAAAAGTTGATTTTGCTTTAATCATAAAGCTATTGAATGTTACATTGAAAGTGCAAAAGTTGGAATTTTGTGGAGAAATTATCTGATCAGTTTTGTACATTAATGCCAAACACAGCTAGCCATCCAATTTTGATTTTAGGAAGTCTGTCTTCAGAGGTATAACACACCTTCCCCTACAGCAAAGTTATTTCATAGTCTTTGAAAGAAAGTTTGTTTATGCCAAAGAGCCTCACTTACTAATGCCAGGTTCAATTTTTGTTTTTTGTCATTTTTTGTGGTATACATTTATTCTCCTCCCACCCCAGTTTCGTCATTTATTGTGAGGTCATTGCATTTGCTATTCCATTTGTAGACCCTGAAAGAACTAGCACCTATTTTCCTTTACCAGTGTTACAGCTTGATAACTGTTTCTTAGTTTCATTGATTTCATCCCAGCAGACCTGTACCTTAGTATATTATACCTTCAAGTGTGTCCTGTGTCACAGACACTTCAACACTCTTATAAATAATTTATATGATGAGCATATGCATTATTTCTCTCAGACTACTGTTGAAATATTTTGTATTAGAATTTTCAAATGTTAGTAACTACTTTAAGCCATGAGCTATCCTTCATATTCCTTCTATGATTGGCTTAGCAGATTTTTTCTGGCTATGCTTTTCTGCAAACTATGACAGGACAAGCCCAGACAAAAGGAAACTCAACAGAATGATTCTTATGAAGGGTGATACAACCCCCATCCCTGTCATGCAAGAGACCTTTCCCCCATTTATTGCTTAATTAATATCACTAACTCTCAGGTCAGAAAACCTCAAGGTAAGTTATGAAAGTCAAAGACGTCAGAAAATCTTATGAAAAGTCATGAAACTAATTGGGTTCTTTTAATCCTGGTCCTTTGATGTGACTCAGCTGGACAAACAGATGCTTTTCATACTCACCTTAAATGCCAGACAGCTAGAAAGATGAGCCGTCTGTTTTCACAGAAGACACTTGGATTAATTTTCCATTAATAATGATAAAGGGTAGCATCTGCGTGATGAGTAGACACTATTATAGTGCTGTCCTTTTATGTGACATTAAAATGAAGTGCCATCATAGGATGATGATTTTTACTGGGCAACCAGAGTATTAAATCAAAAATGCATTCTAGAATGGTACCATGGAAAAGGCATTGGCTAGGCAATAGGAAACATTGGGCCATAACAAACTGAATTCATTCAGGTTAAGTGATTATTATCAGACGGTGGGCTCTACTGTCACTGCAGGAACAGACAATTTTTGTTGTTTTTTATATGTGCCGATGAAAAAAGTCTGGAAGGACTGTTTGTCCTTTTGTTGTTGACAGAAATCATAACTGAAATACAAGAAAACATAATACAGGATGAACAGTGAAAACTGCATGAACAGTTGTAAAACGTGGTACCTCAAAAACAGAAACGGTATATGGTCTGTGTAAGAATCTGTAGAGCATTGGGAGATATTGATACATGATATAAACTTCTCTGTACTTAAGGGGAATCCCTAGAGATCACTTGGTTGCTGACATTCATCACAAGAAGCACATACAAATAACAGGATACATACATACATACAAGGTAAAGGGCTTAGAGATATAAGTAACTATTGCATTGTAGAAAGGGTGGTGGGTGATTGAAATAGCTTTCCTGAAGAGGTAACCGGATCAAAACACCAGGGATAGACATAAACAGTTCTTCTGAAACTGTGAAAAAAATAAATTCTTCCTTGAGCATTTTCTAGACAGGGAAATGATAGACTATGCAAACTAGGCAATCTTTATTTGCCATTAGTATCCATAGTCTTTTTGTTTCATCTACCTGATCTGGTGGTATTTCATGTGGATGGTAAAAACCCTGTGGTACTTTTCAAGAAAAGCATGAAATTTACTCAAATGCAATTTAAACTGAGCAGTAGGCGAAAAATCAGAAAATTAAGATTTTTGTCTGCAATGAATGGAGCAATAGATTAACATAAGATCACCCATCCTTATTGTTATAAAAAGTATATGGTCTGTTTGTGAAGAAACATTTTGTAACATGTTAAATTCCTTCATCACCTCCCTGAGAATCAACTTGTTTAAATCCATCAAATGCACCTTCATTCCCTCTTAAATACATTGTAAAAGTAATATACTTGGAAATCAGTGCTATAAAGCTTTTCACAGCCTAATTTTTTCATATAACATTCTCCAGCTGTTTATACCAGACCTTCTATGTTATGATATATATTATACGTGAATTCCTTATAAAACCTTCTCCTACTTAATCGTTTCTAGTAGTTTTGTATAGATCACCAAATTATACTTAACCTTCCACAGATCAAGAGCTACTGTTGTATTTAAATGTTTATGAGAAATAGACATATACCATACCGCTAAGCAAACACTGCCTAATGCCTTATTCATTGCATCTATAAACGCTAATCCTTGGGAAGAAAGTATTGACATAACCTGTTAAAGAAGATTCTGCAAAGGAATTTGCTTTAGTTGTTTTCTTTTAAGGAATGTTGATCCAGGACGTCTAAACCTTTGTGAGCAGAATAAACTTGTGTAAGAACTGGTATGATAAACACTCATATATGTATCTATACTGTGGTTCCAGGGAAGAAAAACTGGTTTAAAATATGCTTTTATTTCTTTCTAATTTCAGACTCTGGCTACATTTGATAACTACATTCAAGCTCTTTAATCTGCAAATGAGATTCATGTGCCATGAAAATGTATGTAATCTTATGGATTTCCTCTGTAAATAAAAAAAAAGATTAAAGGCAAAGGAAGTAAAATGCAGTTAGAAGGCTCTTCAAAGGAAACAGTCATTAGTATTCAAATGCAAACCATTGTGTGTAGGGGCCTGAATATGGAAAATATGCTTGCTGTTTAGTCTGGTTTACCTTTATAAACGCGATTTGCAGAATGGCGAACTGCACATACCTGAAAGGCAGTGTGCAAGATATACAAACGTTGAACGTAAAAAGGTGCGAATGTGCAATGAGCAAATGCACAGAGATTCACTCATTGCACATACAACATTCAAGGGCAGATTGCACTATAGTGGGGATCGGGAAATGGTTCCTTTCCCCCACTGTAGTGCGATCTTGCAGTTACAATAATAAAGTAGGAGGGGTGTAGGGGGTGCAGGGGTGTTTGCCCCTCTTGCTTTACACTTTGTTTTTTTTTATTCGACTTTCATGTTCGAAAAACAGTGAATCTGCTGTTCGATTTACTGTTTTTTGAACATGTAGGTGTGTCAACATTGTTAGTTTCGTGGATTAGAGTCGCTCATATGAGCACTTGCCCTTCTGCAAATCGCGGTTATAAAGGTAAACCTTTAGTCTTTCTTTTGTTGCATGGAGAAAATTAAAAAGAAGTTATATAATCTAATATTAGCCACCCCAGCTTTCTGTAGGAACAAAAATAATATGACATACATATTTTAGAACTAAAAGCAGAGTCGATTAAGTCTTGTATTGTAGATCTTGGTGAACGTATATTTGAAGGTTTTTATTTGAAATTCTGCTTTGTATAATTTTACTAACTTTTAATAATTATATCCAATATTTCTTCAATCAGACATTGCTTCAGAAGGGTTTTACTCTAAATATTTGCCTAATATAACAGACCATTGTTTTCTGTTTCATGTATATTATTTAATTCTACATAATTAACCTGTATCAGCACTGTCTTTATTGTCTGAGTAGAAATGTTGTATTTATTCTATTTCAAAAACATCTGACTGTTATTTATTTGTGCATTATAATTGATCTGAACGAAGGTTATTATTTTGTCCTTTGGGTTGTCAAGTTGTGGTATCTGCCTCTGGAGTGGCCAGATTGCTTGAGCACAATGCCAAAATGAGATATTTTTATAATTTATATTTAGTGGAATGAAGAGTGGTACAATAATCACTGGGTATCTAGCCCAATACTTCTAAAGTAGTGCCAGCATTACCTTGCCAGGAAGAGAGATGTGGGGAAGTAAATAATTTTACCTTTCTTCCCTGTGAATTGGTGGAGTTGTATGTGAAAATTATAACTTGTTTGAAAAGAAGTTACAATGCATAAGTAGTACTGGAAGACAGTGGGGTTCACAGAGAAAGTAGCAGAAAAGAGGCCTGAGGTGTTAGGCCAAAAACAGATCTCTCTAAATGGTTACTGCAAAAACACATCTCTCTAAATGGTTTGTGCATATTCTCTTTATGCTCTTGGGGACAGGTCACATTTGGTGAACTGGCTATTACATCAGATTTAGGTGCACTTTTTTTATTCTAACCTGTTAAGTACCAGTGATGTGATTCAAGAGACAATCCTTCTCATAGCCATTAGATGTATTTTGGACAACGGAACAGATCCAAAGATCATAACTGCTGCTCCTCACATATCCAAGCTGTACATTGGTAGGCATGGGTGGTATTCAATCCCCTCCACTGCCAGACAAGCTATCACATATTAGAGGCGAGTGGTTCCAGCCATGACACCCACGACTGTCTTAAACTGTCACCATTATTATTTATTTTATTTATTTGCAGTTTGTAAGCCAGGATGGTCCACTGGGCCATGAGGAGCCTGGTTTAATGGAGTCATGGGGAGAAAAGCTCCAGAATAATACAAGAAAAAAATACTAAATACAAAATACAAATACAATGATAGAAGTTGCAAGATTACAAATTAGAAAATTACAAAATATGAGAGAATTTGGAAAGTACATAGTACTAAGTTGCAGTGTAGTGGCATTAGTAGGAGCAATTAGTATGATGCAAGATAAATTCATTATAAGCAAATACAGTTCTTGTACAATCTGATAGTTCCTACTGCAATTGCTAGGAGTTATAGAAACTATAGGAGTTTATTTACAGATATAATAGCTTTTGGAGAGTGAGAAAGGTAAGGGAAGCTATGTAGGATGAGAATAAGAGCATTCCCACTGTGAAGTTAGGTATAAGTGAAGTAAGGTTTTGAAGGCAGTGGTACAGATGAAAAGTGGGAGAGAATTCCAGTGGTGTGCCAGAGAGAAGGATAGAAGATGTTTGCCTGGTGGATGGGCAGGTTTATGCAATTCTATTAGGTTTTGGAAGTTAGATCTTAGACATCCATTAGGTCGATGCATTTGGAAGTTAGAGGTGAGGGAGGGGCAGAGAGAGGGGGGCTAAAAATAATTTTGTGTGCTTGGATAAGTTGATTATAGGTGAGTTAATTGGGTAGGTCAAGCAAGTTCAGTTGATGTAAGGAAATACAGTGATGGGTAGAGGATCTCTGGCCAGTTGCAAATTTTAAAATGTTGTAGTAGCAGGAGGATAGTTTTGACTAGCGGGAAGATTGTAGACTAGTAAATATAGAAGCACCATATAGGAGGGAAGGGATAAGGTAAGTAGTAGCGAGAGCAAGCCTGGTAGAAGGAGAGATGTAGCGGTTGTGGCGATAAAGTAAACCAAGTTTCTTATGTGTTTTTTGATATTTACTAATAGATGGCTATTAAATTTTAGCTGATTATCAATGAGGACTCCTAATAGTTTTGCAGTGGGAACTATTTCGAGAAGTGTATTATTTTGGCTAGTGATAGAGAATGAACTTTTGTCAAGGGTGACGGCTTTAGAAGGGTTAAATATCATTAGCTTAGTCTTGGTTGCATTGAGCGCCAGTTGGTTGTCTAGCATCCATTGTTCAGTAGAAGAGAAGGCATCCTGGGTTAATTTTGCTAGTGAGGAAGTAGAGGTAGCAGACCAGATTATTGTCAAGTCATCAGCATATTGGATAAGATTAGTGTTAGGGATGGCATGGTGAAAGTCGTTTATGAAAATACTGAAAAGAAGGGGGACCTAGAAGTGAACCTTGGGACACACCTGTGGGAGTATTTAGGAAGGGAGAAATAGCTTTTTTCCACTTGACAGCTTGTTGCCTGTTTGATAGGAAACTGGTGAACCAGTTGATAGAGGAGTGGGATAGGTTTAGTTTAGAGAGTTTAGTGAGGAGACGGTTGTGAGAAATGGTGTCAAAGGCCTTTGAAAGGTCTAAAAGAAGGATGGACACAATATGACCGGTGACACAGGCCTTATTAACAGTTTCTAGGAAGGAGAGGAGGACAGTGGTGGTGCTGTGGCCCAGTTGGAATCCATGTTGTATGGGAGTGAGAAGGTTATTACTTAAGAGGTACGGTAGAAGTTGTAGGTGGATACATTTTTTGAGAAGTTTAAAAATAGAGGATAAGATAGCGATTGGTCGGAAGTTAGGGATGTCATTATTGTTGCCTTCTTTATGGAGTGGTATAATAAAGGCTTTTTTCCAGAGCTGGGGGACATGGCACTCTGAGATTGATTGATTTATTAGTATGCAGATAGGGTAGGCAACAGCTTCTGCTGCTATTTTTATGAAGTAGGAGGGTATCTTGTCAGTTTCATTTTTAGAAGTAATTTTTTTATGATGGAGATGGGGATAGGGTTCCTGGAGAAGAGAGGAGATTGGGAGCTGAAGTTAATAGAAGAGAAAGGGATGTGTATAGGTGTGTGTGTGGGGAAGCAGAATTATTAGTGAAGGATTATGTTAGTTTAGCTATGGAATCAATGAAGAATGAGTTGAATTGGGAAGCTAATTCTAAGTCGGAGGAATTTGGGTCTGGGCAGGGTTTTCTTTTTTACCTGGGTTAAGGAGAGGTGAAATTCCATCCCAGAATTGTTTGGGGTTAGTGTTATGATTGGTTTGGAGTGTGGAAAAATAGGCTTTGCAATCTGAGGTAATAAGTTTTTTTGCTTTCTTACAAAGAGTTTTATATTCGTTCAGGGCAATGCTAGTTTTAGTGTCATGGTAGTGTTTTCAGGCTTTATCCCAGAGCCGCATGAGGAGTAACGTATTCTTAGTTAGCCATGGCATGGGGTTGCTTTTTGTGCATTTTGTTCTCCATGGGGAAAAGGAGTCAAGCAAGTTTAAGAAAGTTGTATTAAAGTTGGTAACAGCATTATCTAGGGATAGAGTTTTTAGTGGATTCCAGTTTTTTTTTTTTTAGTGCATTTGAGAATTCATCGGGTTTAAAGTTTTTTAGGTACAGAGTAGAGGTATAGGTATGGGTTAGTTGTAGGGATGAGGGAAGCTGATAGGTGAAAGTGGGAAGGTGGTCACCTAGTGGGTCTGGAAGGGTACCATTATTAGTGATATAGTGGGGATGTGAGACTAGAATCCAGTCTAGAGTGCTCCTAGAGAGGAAGTCTTTAGAAGGTCTGGTTGTTGAGGTAATAAGTTGAGTGAAGTTATAAAGATTTACATTTAAGGAGTTGGTTGGAGATTGAATTGTGGCCCAGTTAATGTTAACATCACCCACAATTATAGTTTTGTTTGTAATGTTGGTAGAAAGCCAAGAGAGAATGTCTTCGAGTATTGGGACATTGTCTTCAGGAGGGATATAAAGGGTGATAATGCAGATAAGTTTATGGTTGTTTACCTGAAGAAGGGATGGAATTAATTCAGCATTACCAAATTTGGAATAGGTTTGGAGTACGGGGTAATTAGAAGGGAAGAGGAGTAAAGGAGAGCAACACTTCCCCCTTTTTTGTGCGTTCTGTCTTTTCTAATAATAGAGTAGTTGGGGGAAATCGATTCTTTTTGTGTAACATCTTTTTATTTGTTTTGAATCTATTAGAAACCAATACACATACAAAACAGAGATGCAACTCTAAAAACTACAACATGCAATATACCAAGAAACTATATACAAATCTCATCTAAACCCTGACAAAAAATTCTCTAGTGCATCCTTTGTAATATCACAGTAAAATATGGTCAAATAGTACTTTCCAGAAATCCTTAAGTTCAGGCTGAGTCTTTTATATGGGGTTTGAGCCAGGTTTCAGAGATGGACAGGATGTCTGGTTGATTATGAAGAAGCCACGCATGGCGGTTGGGGATTTTATTACAAATGCTCTGGGTGTTTAGAGCTGTGAACTGGAGGGACCTACCAGCTGAATGGGGAGGGTAGGATGGGGAGGTAGAGTTGTGTGAGGGACAGGGACTGGGGTTTGGGTGTATGTCACCAGAGAGAAGGGTAGCGATAAAGTAAGGAATATGGGAGAGGAGATATTTAAATTGTTTAGTATCAAATTAGTGGGTCATATTGTGGTTGGTATTATAAGCACACCATGATTGCAGAGAGAACCCTTTTCCCTACAAACCAAGATGTTTATCACAAGAAAGATTTCTGAGATTCAAAAAATTCAGGAAAACATCACTATTGTCTCATTTCTCAGTTTGACTTCTTTAGTAACTGTTTTGCACTTTGAACTGTGTGTTCTGCCAAACCATTTGACTGTGGATACTCTGAACTACTTGTGACATGAGTAAAGTCCTATTCTTCAGGAAATCTTTTGAACTGTTGGCTTGTGAACTGCATGCCATTGTCAGAAATAATTTTCTGTGGATTACTATGAACAGCAAAATGACACTTCATCTTAGTAATGACAACACTAGATGCTAGGTTGGGAAGTTGGTCAATCTCGAACCAATTGGAGTAAGAGTCTACTAACAGCAAATAATGTTGACCATTCCACTCAAAGATATCAGTGGCTACTGTCGACCAAGGTAGTTCCGGAATCTGGTTAACCTGAAGTGGTTCTTTCTGTTGATTACACACAGAACAAGAAGAAAGCACTCTCAATGTCTTGTGACATAGAAGGCCAAAATACAAGTCCTCTTGGCCTTCTTTTGGTAGATTCAGTTCCTGGGTGATCACAATGCAAGATGGTAATGTACTCTGGTTGCGAGGACTTTGGAACAATTAGTTTTGGACCTTTCATTATGATACCTTTGTCAGACAAAATCTCATCTCTGTATAGAAAATAAGGTTGTACTTCATGAGGTAAACTAGATTGCATTGATGGCCATCCATGACTGATAAAGTAGTTGAGCCTCTGTAAAACTGGATTGGTGGCTATGTGATCTCTCAACCCATCAAGATGTGTGGAGGAACATTTTCTCACTTCCATGACTTGAAAATCATCAATCAAATGGTAACCTTGATTGTTATTCTGTTCAGTGGTATTTGTGGGTGATATGGATAATGTATCAGCAAGATAAAGAAGTTTGCCTTTCTTGTAGACAAGATTGAAATTATAATTTTGCAATCTCAGCATCATACATTGCAGTCAGGATGGACTTGCATTCATTGGCATCTCAAGATAGTGACTAATGGTTGGTCTGTTTCGATCTGGAAAGGTCTACCATAAACATAATCATGGAACTTTGAACATGCAAACACAATTGCCAAAAGCTCTTTCTCAATCTGGACATATTGCTGTTTAGTTTGGGCAACAGGTTGACCTTTTTGTAGAATGATTGCACCAAGACCAAATTTCAAAGCATCACAGGAAAGTGTAACTCATTTGTGAACATCATAGTATCTGAGCTTTGTTTGACTTGCAATTCTCTGTTTTAGGACATTAAATGCTCTTTGGTGTTGCTCTAACCAAGACCAAGATACATCTTTGTGTGTTAGCACTCTGAGTGGCACTGAAAGTTGGCTCAAATCTGGAATGAACTTGCCTAGGTAGTTGACCATGCCAAGAAAACTTTAAAGGGCTTGAACATTGTCTGGAACTGGCATCTTGAGAATGGCTGTTTGTTTTAAGTCTTTTCTTGTAAATAATGACCAACATAAGGAACTTCTTGTAGCTTGAATTTGCATTTGTGTGGATTGAGCTTAAAATTCACTTGACGTGCCCTTTTTAGAACTTTTCTGAGGTTTCTGTCATGTTCAGCTTCATCACGACCTCCTACCAGAATGTCATCTACTATAATAGCACAAGGATACCCAGAAAAAATTTGCTCTATTGCACGTTGAAAGACTTCACTTGCAGAATTTATCCCAAATGGCAGTCTCAAAAATCTGTACTTGCCAAACGGAGTACTGAAAGTAGTGAACAATGAAGATTTCTTGTCAAGCTGAATTTGCCAAAATGAACGCTTTGCATCTAAGACAGAAAAAATAGTGGCATTTGGCATCAAGGCTGTGACTTCTTTGACTGTGCGCATTGGAAGATGAGATCTTTTTAGCTCTTTGTTCAAATCTTGTGGGTCAATACATATTCTGATGTTATCTGAGCTTTTCTTATGAGCTACCACCATGGAAGATACCCATTCAGTTGGAGATTCCATTGGACAAATTACACCTTGTCACACCATTTTATCTAACTCAGCTTTGACTCTGTCCTGCATGGCTATTGGAACTTTGCATGCTGGCCTGATAACTGGACTGACCTCTGGTTCTTACTTCATGGAGTAGATAGATAACTGGAAGTTGGCCTAGTTTGTCTTGGAAAAGATCACCATAGGTAGAAAAAATGTGCTGGGGAAAATTAGAGTAGTGGTCTTTTAAGCTAACATGGTGGACTTCTTTATCAAATGAAAGCAGTCCCATTTTTGTAACTGTCTCTGAGCCCTAATAATAACTGAACATGTCTGTTAACCACATAAAATAATAAATCGTAGATTCTTCCTGCAGAGTAACATGAAAGCACTACTGAGCCTTCAGTTTAAATTTCTTCACCTCAATAAGCAACAAATTTCGCACACCTTGCCAAATCAAGCCTTTCACATTTACACACTCTGGCAAATATTTCTGCAGACATTATGTTGCACTTGGAATCTGTACCAGCTTTGAGCTCTGTGGGTTTGCCATTTATCCGAACAGTACAAAATACTTCATTCTTTGCCCTTAAATCCACTGCACTGACCGTTTCATGAAGTATCTACATTCTTTTGATTTACAAAATCTTTTGAAATGATTCCATTTATTATATTTGTGGCATTATTGACCAAAGGCTAAACATTTTTCCCTTTTAGGTTCATGACTGCCACCACAATTTCGACAGTTGGCAATGAAACTATGTTGGGGCCCATGCTTTGAGTTTGCTGACTCACTCTTATGCTTCACTGAGACTGTGTGAAGTCTGGAATGTGCTAGAATGTTCTGGGGTTCCCCAGTGAGTGCTGCAGGGGTTACAGCTGCCATGTGCTTGGGCCTGTTTCTTTTAACCACATGCTGCATACTATCAACATGAGCTTTATCACCATGCCTTCTAGGGCTGCTCTCATTTATAAGCATATTTGTTTGCTTTTCTTTAAACTTGTATATCTGACAAATATCAATGGCCTTATTCAAAGTTAAATCACTGTCACAAAGCAAAATCTTTCTCACAGTATCATTTTTTATACACACACAAGTCTGCCCTTTATCAACTCATCCCTTAAGTCACCAAATCTGTACGTTTTAATTTTATTTCTCAGGTCAGTTATATATGCCGCAAGAGCTTCACCAGGCTTTTGATCCCCTGTGTAAAATAAGTGCCTTTCCATTATAACATTTGTCTGGGGGTTACACATTTCTCTAAATTTACGTTTTAAACACTCGGTCCTCACTTGACTCAGACGGTCCAAAAATGTGATGGTTTTCCCCTCTCCTGTATAGATTGCAGGTGCATACACAAATGAGTGTTACCTTTCTATGGCCTCTGACCAAGCTAAATTAAGCAGAATAAATGCCTTTGTACAGTCATCTTTATCAGAAAATGCAGCCTGCATAAAAATGTCATACTCTTGCTCTAAAACTATCTAGTTCTCAACAATATTACTGTAAACACAAGTGCACTAGGTTTTCAAAATCCATCCACCATGCCTACAAAGTATACAGAAACACACTGAAAATATGTCCCTTGTAATTATGTACAAAGAAACAGTGCTGTGAGCTTTAAATAACATTCAAATGCACAATTAACTCTTCAAAATACTTTCCTTTATGAAATATGCCCTGTACTTTGCGAAATATGTCTTGTAATGGCTGTACCTTATGAAATAGCTTTACTGTAACACCGCACCAACTTACAAACACTTTATACACTTCTGATAACTCGGATAACTTTTCTTAATACGAAAATACATATGCTTTGTGAAAATGTGGTTGTTTCCCTTTATTTCAATTGTTTTATGCAATTCGGACCTTATTTTAAACAGTTTCCATAGTAATTTGAATATTTTTATCAATATCATACATATCTGTTTATGCAAAATTATTTAGAATGTCCTGTATGCCCCATTTCATATCATGCAAAAAGAAATAGTGCTGAGCAAGATTTAATATCTAGAATTAATTTCTGACCTGTTTTGAGAGGTATACACATTTTGGAAATGATCCACTCCTTTATATTCCACCAGCATCTAAACAAATGCCTTAACTCATTATACCCAAGCCATTTCTGACCTGATGCCCCTTCAGTATGCTTCTTCTAACTTCACGGCCTTTTAGATATGCCGGTTCTGATATCATGTCCTTTAGACATGCCACTTCTGGCACCATGTCACTCGTTTGACTCTAGTACAAATAATGAGAAGGCCTGGGGTTCTGTTCTGATGCTTTAATACATATAAACACATCAGGATGGATAGCAGCATCATTAAATATGAACAAATGAACTAACAAACAGAGCTTACAAACATACATACAGGGTTGGGAGGGTGGCCTAGTGGCCTAATGGTTAAGGTGTTTGCCTTACAAACACAAGGTGCAGGGTTTGAGTCTCACAAGGGATAATTGGCTATGCTTAAAATAGCTCGCAAGGGCAGTTAGCTTAGTATGAATCTATGAAACATGCTTACATCTCAACAACTAACTACAAAATGGCAGTCAGGCTCACATGTGCTCAGTATTTATGCTCTAGTTTAAACCCTTGGATAGCTTCTTAAAGGTATATACATTCTCATTGATCTACAATTCCCATCTGATGTGCTTCTGAATAGCACTTCATTTAGCGCATAACACTGGTTCTGAAATCCTTTAGTCATCTCTCAATTTGAGTTTATAGCTAGGTTGGAATAGGCATTTTAGCTCTTGTGAGTTTTTAGTCACCTGTTATGTAGAGCATCTTGTTTTATCAACATTCTGTTGTTTGCAGTAGTATTTGTTTTAACTTCATCTGTATAGTTATATGCATAGTCTTTCTGAATTTTCCTGGGACTAGGTTGTGGCTGAAAATGGCATTTATGTCCAGCCCACTTATATGTTCAATAAAACAAATAAATAGTTCACTCTCAGGTCTACAGCCTCCTGCATTCCCATGAGACTGACTATGTTTCCCAATTCCTAAATATAAGCAGGAGCACACATGCACTAAACCACCAGATAAATAGGCATCTGTCAATACAACCTGAATTGGTTATTGCATATAGTTTCCCCCTGTAATTATGTAACAGTGACTGTGCAATGTCATATTGGTTTGGTGGATACCTTGCATTCACATCAGGCCTCACTCTGCTCCTTTAGTCCTGTATTCCATACTTCAGCCTTACTAATGGATACATAAATTTGTGCATGTTTTGTTTTACCTAGTCTTTTGTACCTCACTTTCTTGGCAATTGTGAAAGAAAATTCATCATCTGCCACGTGCCACAGCTCTCTTGAATCCTTCAAGTCTGTTAATGTTTTTTTTTGCCTTAAGTGATTAAGTCTTCCAAAATAAGGCTTACTGATATACAAACAAATGGATGAATGATCTCAGTTCTCCGGGAAGAGATAAGATGAGATGACAGAGACAAATCTGTGCTGGAGAATTATTTTAACAAGCAAAGGTTACTCATTTATACTACTTAAGGAGAAAGGTGATACTAACCCTGGGATTCAAGAAGCTCGGCACAAAGATGGTTTTAGCCTTTCATCGAGCGTCCTCACTACAGATGGCATAGCAGCACCATATGAATATGTATGAGGGCGCACTGCCGCACCCGCAATGTGCACAGGAAACGTGTGCAAGTGCAGGGGGTGTGTGCAAGTGCTCTACGGAGGCGTAAACATGCCCCGATACTTGCAAAACCTACTATGCCTATCAGTAGAGCCTGCCCCTAATAGTAAGTCAGTAATTCGGTGTCCGTGGATACCGAAATGTATGGTAAGCATAAAAGAGTGTCCACGAACAGTGAAATAAAATCAAAGTAGTAAACACACAAGCACGTAGTGGAATGTTGAGCCCTGTCCCTAGAACTTTCACAATTAGATTCCCTGTCCCTGTGTCCCTATTATACATTCGAATTGCTGCAGTATCGAAGGTGTAAGCAAATCGCAGCATGTCTGCACATTGCTGCCCTCCGCAGAGCATAGCTTACACATCATAGTCATTCAAATAGAGAAAAACATGCAGAATCAACATGTCTCAATAGTGTAGTGTTTAGAGCATCCACCTAACAAACAGGCATTCATGGTTCGAGCCCAACAATAGCACATATCATTTTCCATGTGGAATGAATGTCGTTTTGCCGTAAAACCAACATAAGTGTATCGCATGAGATATTTAACTTAAATATCATTCAAGCAACGTGGCACTGTCATAATGAATAAGGTACTAGTAATATATATATATCTATGAAGAAAGAACGATGTAACAATAAAACATACAAAAGGAATGAGAAGGGAATCAACAGCAACCCCAGTATTATATAGCGCTGTCAGCGTATGTCATATCCAGCTGGACAGGAGTGAGCAAAGCACTGCTACTCACACCACAGGCAGGATATTACCAGTGGGAGTAACATTGTTGATCTGCTAAGTCTACTTTACATGCAGAGGGTAGTCCCTGGTGGGACTACCCAAAAATTGATAGACTATTTGGCCATCTGACCATTACACAAGCAAGGGCAGGTATGTTCAAGGACTAAATAGTAGGAGAGCCTGAGAATACATGGGTTGGGACAACATACATGTAGGGCCTCTAATGCTCGGGAGAGGGCAATGTGTGGAGGTGTGTCATGGCTGCAATAAAAAGTGGAAAATGGATGGTATGCGTGTATTTTGAACAAGGGTGGGGTGGAGGAACTATGGGTATGAAATTATGGAGCCAGGCGTGCCAGGGTTGGATGGGCAGGTTCTAATTGGACCAGCCCATGGAGGTCAGTGAGTTCATTATAAGTATATATGCATACACACAAGCAGACATCAATATGTAGAAGTACGTTCTCTGTAACACATTCATTCCATTTGCAGACATAACATGAATGTGCCCTTACAAACCTCGACAGTAGATAGAATAATAGGTTGTGCAGAAAAGGGACGGGACGAAACTGCTAAAATGCAGAAGTGTGTACAATGTCCGAAGTCAGTGCTGTGCTGAAAATAATCAAATGTGAGGACTTTCCCACACATGGAATCTTTCCTGTGATCTGCCTGCTACGGCAACGCCAATTACTAAACCGGTCTATTTGTAAAAGAAATACGCCGAAAATGTACATAATTAGGCTCTCATGTGTAATGTGTGCGATACCACATAGTCATACTTATTAAGGTATAATCCTCGGCTGGGGTGCCTTCTGTGCGGAGTCTGCATGTTCTCCCTGTGGTTGCGTGGGTTTCCTCAGGGTGCTCCGGTTTCCTCCCACATCCCAAAGACATGCTGTAGGCGGATTGGAAACTGTAAATTGGCCCTAGATGTGAGTGTGTGCATGTGTGTGCCTTCTGTGGAAGGTTGGGCTCTGGGCTGGCAACTTGACACCGTAAAACTCCATTGCCAATCATGAGCAGACAGGTGATCCACTGTGGTGACCCCTAACTGGGAAAAAGCCGAAAGAAGAAGAAGAAGAAGTGTCATGTTAACAGGAGTAAGGATGAAATGAAGTATAGAATCTAATCTTGACATAAACACATGAGTGTCCCATGTGGGACAAAAATTGCGAACAGTATTCTTTTGGTCGCTCATGTCACCAATGTTTGCGGACTAAACGTTTGGGAGTTCTGAGGATACGTGGAGTGAGTCAACCGATGGGATGGGTCTATAGGAGTAGGGAGTGGCCAGTATGTAGTGGTGTCGATACACCACGAGTCCGACTGGAGAATGGATGACTGCAGTGTTAGGGAGGCATTGGGGTGTGTGTTTGGGGAATCAGGAGCCATAGGTATATGGGTATATATGCAAAGGAAACAGCACAGCAATAGTGTATTGGTTAGAGCAACTTTACAGACACACACACATATATATATATATATATATATATATAGATATATATATATATATATATATATATATATATATATATATATATATATATAGATATATATATATATATATATATATATATATATATATATATATATATATATATATAAATATATATATAAATATATATGGTTGCAGACATATACATATAGGTATTATATATATATATATATATATATATATATATATATATATACATATATATATATATATATATATATATGTGTGTGTGTGTGTGTGTGTGTGTGTGTGTGTGTGCGTAGATATACACAGATATACAGCTATGATAGGAAGCACACAAGAATGACATATGTTCACAGACTATGCCAATGAAAGTGAGGAGCCCAAGCAAGAAACATGAAGCACGTAGCATGACCTTCCACCCCCCCTAGCTGGACACAGGAAACATACACACAAACAATGAAAAGAGTCCACTGTTCCCCAGACCACAGGCAGGATACAACCGGGGGGTACACAGTGCACCCGTGAATTCTAATCTTGGAACAGAGACAGGAGTGTCCCTTGCAGGACACCCCAAAAATTGCCAAGACTAAAAGAAGGTGATAGATGGAACATTCTGGCTGGGGTGTATACATACTCGGAATACAAGGGTGGGAAACCCTGATGACCTATGGGCAGAGACAATTGTATGAAATGGGTCTCGTGAAGTGAAGAGTGGGCAGTGTTTAGTGGTGTGTCCAGAACAGACTGGGACCCAGAGTAAGGATGGGTGCTGTTGAGGAGGTGCAAGTGGGGGAACTATGGGTAGGTACTTATGGGTCTAGGTGTGCAGGTGTTGGCTGATGTGGGCCTATATGGACAGCCCTAGGGATGTAAGCGATTGTGTTCATTGGGCAGAGGCATCACCCAACGAGCAGTCACACCCACTACGAGTCCCACTGCAGCAAAGTGTAATCTATATGGCAAGGAACAGAATAATCAGATGTAGACGTATATATGTAGAGGTATGTGTGTGTATATCTACCCATAGCAACATAGAGATAAGTCTCTCCCACTCCGTAGTACAAATGTATACATACAGTACATACAGAGATAGAATACAGATACATACCCACATATAAATATATACATATGCAGACACCCATAGACCCATATGCTGTGAGATATATATATCTTTTTAAAGATGGACTACAAGTCAACTCTATACCCTATAACCCACCTAAAGAAAACCATGCTGAAGTCCTTATTTCCAAATTACAGCTCAACTCTAGTAAATCCTTATATATCTTTTGTATCTATCTACCTCCCGGAAACAATATCAGCATTCTAGAGGATATTCTGAGCTGTATCTCAACATCCTTCCCACAAGAAACAATTATCCTAGGAGACTTTAACATAGATTGGAAGAACATAAATATTGAACACCCTACCTCTCACATTAACCTTCAAGGCTTCTCTCAGATCATTACCTCCCCAACAAGAATAAACAAACCAAACAAAAAAGAGAGCATTTTGGATTGGATCCTTATTAATAACTACCACCAAAATTATACAGTTGGTATCCTCCCTGACGATGTAAGTGACCATTCCTTGACTTATATAATCAGGCAAAAGTTTAATACCTCTCACCTAACCTCATATAAGACTATACGGTCCAATAAGCAATTTAACCAACACCTTTTCCAGAGTGAACTCAGTGCCTGTGATTGGTCTCAATTAAAAACCCTTCCACTTGAGCAGGCTGTCGAATATTTCAACTCTAAGTTCTTAGAAATCCTAGACCACCACGCTCCTAAACGTACTATCAGAACTAGGTTCAAACCTGCCCCCTGGCTTACAAATGAAACCAAGAAAAAAATCCTCTTCAGAAATAAAGCCTGGTCTAAGTGGTGAACTACCAAAAGTACATCAGATCAACAAAGCTTTAGACATATGAGAAACAGGACAAAAAAGGATATTATCTCAGACAAAAACAACTTCTGCTGTAAAATGCAGCAAACTAACCAAAACAACCCTCAAAAATTCTGGGCTAGTATCAATAAACTCCTCTATCCAGGTCACTCAGGAATGCCAACCCCAACAGGTGCAACACATGAGACTCCTATCCAAACTGCCAATGCTTTCAATTCCTTCTTCACAGAGGCTATCCAGTCTCTAGCCAGTCAACTAGCTCCTGATAGAGCCAGTCTTCTTAAATCTTCTCTGAGCTCTCTTCCTACCTTCCAATTTCAACCCACCTCTACAAATTATATCTATAACCTCATTCTAAAACTTAAACCTTGTACTCCTTCTGCTGACCAGATCCCAGCCGAATACCTGCAAAAAGCAGCTAAAGAAGTAGCTTACCCGATATCCATCCTGATTAATAGAACTACTAACGAAGGAATCATCCCTGACATATGGAAAATCTCATACATTATCCCCCTACACAAAGGTGGCAACTCAAATGAATACTCTAACTATCGACCTATAGCCCTACTATCCCCCTTAGCAAAAATAATGGAAAAATGTATTCACCATCAGCTTCTAAACCATTTAATTCAACATAACATACTTGCTGAAAGCCAACATGGCTTTAGGCCATTCCACAGTACTACTACTGCCCTCTTATCTTTTATGGATACCATAAACAAAAACCGCAATAACAATGCTCTCTCTTCCTCTCTATTTATTGATCTCTCAAAAGCATTTGATATGGTAAACCACTCGCTACTTATAAATATTCTGAAATCACTCTCTCTTGATACTTTGGCTGTACAATGGTTTACTTCGTACCTCAGCAACAGGCAACAGGCTGTGCTCTGGGAGAATAAACCATCATCCCACCTTCCAGTCTCACTCGGTGTCCCTCAGGGCTCCATCCTAGGCCCTCTCCTATTCTCTATATTTATCAATGATCTCTATCTAGCTATTCCTCAGGCAACATGCATACAATATGCAGATGCTTCTACTTTAATCTGTGCAGCTGAATCTTCAACAGAACTACAATCCCTAACTCAGAAAACATTTAGCATAGTTGAAACCTGGTTCTTAAAACGTTGCCTTCTCTTGAATCCCAAAAAAACAAAGCTCCTTCTCTTTACACCTACCATAAATCCATGCCCTTAGATTTCTCTGTCATTTCTAACAATGGCACCCTCATATCCCCTGATTCTACCACCAAACTCCTAGGAATAACTATAGACAATCACCTCAGCTTTGATAACCATATTAACAATACTATAAAAACAGTCAACAGAAAAATGGGCTCCCTATACAGGATTAAATATTTTCTCACTCCAACTACCAGAACTACTATTGCCCACTCTCATCTAATCTCAACACTCCTCTATGCCTCACCTATTTACACCAACCTATCCAAGAAGAATCTTCTTAAACTCACTACATCTTACAACAACATTGCCAGATTTGCTACTGGTAATCACTTTAGAACTCATCACTGCCAGAATCTAAAACAACTAGGATGGCTTGAACTGCAAAATCAGCTTTATTTTAACCAACTAACCATTGTTCATAAGATCATCAACCAGCCCAACAACACTCCTATACTCTCAAACCTCATTACTCCGTATAAAAATCTGAATACCTTACGCTCAGCTAACAAACCTCTACTTAGTATTAGTAAGTCTAATAACATGGCAGGAAACTCTCTTTTCTTTTACACAACTGGGAAATACTGGAATCTTCTACCTAGTGATCTTATATCACTTCCTTCCCTACCCCATTTAAAACAAAAACTCAAAATACACCTTAGAACACACTGGTTGTGCCCTTGCACTAACTCTGACTAACATATTACCTCAGTGACCAAGTTTCTCCTAACTCCTCTTTAATTATAATTTAATGCTCTTTCTGCAAAGTTTAGAAAAATAGCAAACCCACTTTAGTGACGTTCTACCTTACATGGTTATCTTGAGCAACATGTTATCAATACTCTTCTGCAACCACTCTCATGAAATTGTAAACCTTAAATTTAATCTACCTCGTGAATATTTTGTCCCACATTATTGTAAATATTTGTCTTGTAATATACTATAAAATGTTTGTATCTACTGCTATGTTAACTTGATTGTAACCTGACAAACACTGTTTGTATTTGTAACCTTATACATTTTGTTATAATGTATCTGTCTTTGGAGCTTTTCTCCCCGGGCCTCTACTGAAAATGGACATATATCCAGTTGGACTAGCCCGGTCAACAAATGTAAAATAAAATAAAATAAAAAAAAATATATATATATATATATATATATATATATATATATATATAGTTCCCATTCAGAAGCCTGAAACATCATAAGCCTGAAAATCAAAATCCTGAAACCAAAAGCCTGAAAATTCAGAATCCTGAAAACTCAAAATCCTGAAAGCCCAAAATCCTGAAAGACCAAAATCCTAAAACTCAAAATCCTGAAAACACAAATAATGCTAATATGTCACTATAAAGACACTAATATCTACCAACTGACCCTGACCCTAACCCTAACCCTAAGGTCCGTCACTATCGCACACTCACCTGACCCGCGCCCTAACCCTAACCCCAATATTTGTCACTATTGCATACATGCCTAACCTGCGCCCTAACCCTAACTCACTTAAACCGCCCCAACCCTAAAATAAAACCAACCGCACACTTACCTGACCCCAACGCATGATCTAACACCACAGGGCTAACAATAGCAAAGCCACAATGACATCAGTATGTCTATTTTGTGTTTTCAGGATTTTGAGTTTCAGGATTTTGGTCTTTCAGGATTTTGGGCTTTCAGGATTTTGAGTTTTCAGGATTCTGAATTTTCAGGCTTTTGGTTTCAGGATTTTGATTTTCAGGCTTATGATGTTTCGGGCTTCTGAATGGGAACCATATATATATATATATATATATATATGTGTGTGTGTGTATAGACAGCAAAATATAAATATACATGTATGCATACATATACAGATATATCTGTATATAGTAATGTAAATATATATATATATATATATATATATATATATATATATATATATATATATATATATATATGTGACTGTAAATATACACATGGATATAGCTAGGATATGATACAACAGTTATGAGTAAAATATGTTCACAGGCCATGCATATGGGAGTGAGAGGTCCAATAAACAAACGTGTAACACGTAGCATCAACCCCCACCCCCTCAGCAAGGCCGGTGAGACATACAGACACACAATAAAGGTAAACACACCACTGCTTCCCAGATCACCAGCAGGATACTACCAGGTCTAATCTTGAAACATAGACATCGATGTCCCTTGTGGGACACCAAAAATTAATGATCAGAGGCAGTCCCGGTAATGACTTATCAAACCAGGCTGTAGATTTATATGGACCAGTAGGTTGTGCAAGCCTAATAACCCATGGGTCGACACAACAATAGACATTTGTCTCGACACGGGGAGAGCGTGCAGTGTGTAGTGGTGTGTTTATACCCCTCCTGCACCCACAGTAAGGATGAGTGCTGTAGAGGAGTGGCAGGTGGGGGAACTATGGGTATGCAATTATGGGCCTAGGTGTGCAGGTGTTGGCTGGTGCAGTCATATTAGGACCACCCTGGGGATGAAAGTAATATTCCAAAATGGGCATAGCTGACTCCCATACCTCTCAACCCCTAAGAGCACATCCACTGGACAGGGCATAAACCATTGGGGGAACAAATAGGGACCATACCTCTGAACTGTCCCCGATTTACAGGGACGTCCCTGATTTTGACTCACTTTCTAACTCTGTCCCACTTAATAATAAACGGCCTTTGCAAGGCTCAAAACCAGGACCCTGCACACACAGCTAT
The DNA here is from genome assembly GCF_019279795.1 of Protopterus annectens. Lineage (NCBI taxonomy): Eukaryota > Metazoa > Chordata > Ceratodontiformes > Protopteridae > Protopterus > Protopterus annectens. Next base: position 1,524,811,463 of record NC_056739.1, read on the forward strand.
TGTGATGTACCACTAAGCCATGGAAGATATACAGATGTCGGACCTTATCACAAACATAGCATCCAGCACAGTCATTCAACAGTATAGGAAATGTAGTCCATCATGTAGATGTATGTGTGCGTGTTTATGTCCAGCATATAGATACATACATATATATAGATATATCAAGAACATCCCATGTGACAACAAAGCATTACAAAGGAATGAAAAGGGAAACACCAGCAACGCCTGTATTATGTAGTGGTGTTGTCCTATGTAATATCAAGACTCCCTCAGACAGACATGTGTCATTCATACACAAAAACATTTGTACATTGGCAATATACATCACTCTATGCATGTTATTTACATTAACACAACAGTTCCTGTCCAATCATTATGTGAGAACAGTACTCTTGCAAGGTGCTGTGTGCAACATCATCATCATGATAAAAGTAAATGGGGTAACCATAGAGGGACCGGTAGTGTTGTGTGTACAATGGGGTCATCCACATCACGTGTACCTGGAACATTTAGGAGTCATGTGCATACTAGGATCGTGCGCCTGAGAGACAGGGGTGAGGACAAATGGAGTATGTTGTGATGCATATTAAAAGGGTTACATGTGTCCAGTGGACATGTGTGTAAAATGGACAGCTATGTATTGGGCAAATGTTGTTCTAGGAACCGACTGGCCTTTTGTTTCCGTAGGGTGAGAGTGGGATGTGGGGGAAGGAGAGTAGGTATGCTCGTGGAGGATAGGTAGGGTAGGATGACAGACAAGACAACATACAGGGTCAGTATATAACACATGTGGGGGGATACACCTCGGACGGGGAGGGGTGTTTGGCATTCACAAGCCCATGAGCCCCCAGATGGAAACAGTGGGATGGAGGTCCCCAGCCATGGGCAGCCACCATTGCACCAAAACAGCTGCAAAGGTGGCAGTGTTGGGGGATGTCTAGGATGGGGCAGCCTCACCCTGTAAATGTGACACTCTGCTCTTGAGCTGGCGTATTTGGCCTCGAAACCCCTTATTGAGCCCCCAACTCACCACGTCCGGGACTGTATGACAGCAGACATGTTCCTGTCTGGACCTGCTCCCAGGGGGGACAAGCCCCATCTTCAGTGGTGGTACCACTAGAAAGTGGTGCAGAGCCAACAGAGGTGGAGGTCCAAGGCTGGGCCCCAGATGTGCTGGTGCCCGGTGCCATGACCAGCTGAAGTGGGACAGGAGGTTCTGCCGGGACCTCCAAACCCATACAGCCTATGGTGCTGCAGATTAAACACAGATATGGCTTAGTAATAGTCAACAGCATTCAGAATTACTTACAACAGCATGCATAGATATGACCATCAACCCAACACAACAGATGGTATACATTTGCAGAGGGAGCACAACACATGCATTTATACTGCATGACATCTGTACAAAGTATAGAAGACTTGCGACTGCAGCTATGAACAGTGGCCCATTATTGGCATGTCACTGAGAATCCCAGACAGTGTCTGTCATACCACTGTTTCATGTGACATATGTCCAGTCAGGGATGCAATGGCAGTAACTCATCACTATCACCATGTACTGGCTGCAATCCTCACACTATGCTCCTGCAGTTCACAGGTGTGTGTTCAGTGAGTAACACAGGAAACAAATGGTTCCACACACTGACCAGTCCACAGATGGCCCTACAGATGGGGGTTCCTCACAAACAGAGCACTGTCTTGTCAGTTTTAAAACATGCAGAATAGCCATTACCACACACAACTTGTTACACAGGCAGTAGTCTCAATGAAGCATAGCTACACTTACATGCTATAGTCTTGTCTGGCACATCACCCTCCTGTCTTTAGGCTATTTCCCACTGTGTATGTTGTTTGAGGAACATCCAGATATAGGTTCATAGGTTCATAAGTAGATACTAGGCTATTGGCCCTAGGGCCTATATAAGCCTAGCCAAACAGTACCCTGGCTTTTGCCACCAAAGAAAATTATTTTCCTGTGCCCATGTCAAGCAGAACCACAGAAGTGATCCCCTGGGTGAATTTCCTATCTCCCATCCAATCATCAAGATTTTTCTTGAAGAGTGCTAATGAGGAGGTTTGTTTGATATAGATAGGTAGTTTGTTCCAGAGTATGGGAAGTCACTAAGACAGGAATCTATCCCTCCAGTCAGGAACGTCGGGAGGCATACGCACTGAACTGATTTCAGTACAACTTCTTAGAAGAGGGTGTAGCATTTAAAAAAAAAAAAAAACGTACGTATTTGTAAAGGTTGTTGGCTCCTTTAAGGGGGATACGAGCCAGTCGGAAGTGAGCTCACATCATGTCCGGCTGGCCGTGAGTGGGAAAGAAGACAATCGCAAATGGATTATTTATCGCGAGCGGGAAATGTGAAGATGGAAGGCAATCGAGTGAACAGATTATCAGGTAAGGTAGGTGTATGTGTGTGTGAAAATGTCCCCACAGAATACACCTGCTGGCTACAGGTGTGTGTGAAAATGCCCCCACAGAAAAAACCTGCTGGCTAGTGTTCAGGCTCAAAGTCTGAAGGCAAGACTAGAAAAATGGGATATGAAAAATCAAATTTATCCTGGAAATTTGCCATTCTGAACATCACTACCCATAAATTACCAAAGCAAAAATACATTTCTTAATTACCCTGTTTGCCTTAGTTAAATTATACATTATCCAAAATTGTTTTGACCCTACTAAACTCTCTTGGACTGGCTTCAGAAATATGGCTGTTAAATATGTATACTCACATAAACTGATGCCAAAGATAATGAATAAGCATTCCAATTACCAGCAATGTCAGAACCTTCTCCTAGAGCATATATTAAAAATTGAAGCCAGATTATTAAGTTACTTTGCTTCAACTAACATAAGTAATCTGAAAGTTAATTCTGATCTAAAATGGTGTCACTATGCTGATATTTTATAGCACTCATTGTATATAGTGTATATAGCCTTTTTAGATTATTTTTCTCTTGATATATATTGTATGTTCTAAATGTTTTATTATACAGTGTTTCAAATAACACTGACATTTCTATTTTGTCAAATTAATGTATCTTACAATATGAAGGCAAAATAAAACATTCTGGAAAAAAAACTGGCAGAGCAAAATTTTTATGCTACTAACTGCTCAGCATCTTAGCCACACCTCATCCATGCTTTTCTTCAAAATGAATGCAGGTATTTACAAGACAATGTCTAGAACTAACTGTCTCCCATACATGTTGCTGTTCCTACTTTGTAACATACTTTTTCTAATATAATCACCTAGTCTAGTGATCTGTTTTATCATTGTGTGAGGTATTTTTTTATTTGTACTAGATTTGTACTATATGCATTATTATATTGTAAACTCATCCCATTAATTGTAACTAGTTAATATATATATTGACTAAATTAGTTAATGCAGAATGAACTCACTTTCTGCATGCTTTGTGCAATACACTGTTGACACTGTGTACTGTTAATATATTGACATTATATTCTCCATGAAGCTTAGATTATCTAAAAAAAGTCTAATGACCTCTCTATCAGCTTGTTAAGAAATTGCTAAATAAATAAATGTATACAGTCCTACATACATAGATAAGTGAGTAAGTTAATACATAAATGTTTTTATTTTAATATTATTTGTTTGGATTTATTAACCAAATAGAATGAGTTTTCCAAGGACTCATGATCTGGGCCATTGGTAAAATATAACAAAAAAAGGTTTACATTCTTGAATAATGGAATAAATAAAGCATTACATTGAGGAGTGCTCAAATTATAGGACTATATAGAAAACACAACTCACCTTCATAAGCATTGTAACTGAGAATTATGCAAATATACCATCACAAAGGCTTAAATATTTAAAATATAGTTGCCTTTTCCATAGATTTCTAGTTAGGTTTCTAGATCAAAAATGATTTGTGGAAGATGTAAATGTGTACCATACCACTGTAGCCTGTTGTTGTATGTTAGTAAAGTGTCCACAGGCTAACATATTGCTCAGTGAAATTGATAGAATTTAGTAAGATTTTCCTTTAGTTCATGTAAGACTGAAGCAGGTATGCTGACTGTTCTCAATGAACATGTAATTTCAGTTTTAATTGTGGCAGCAGTTAACATGCCTGCACTTACCTATAGGATATTTCACTGGCATCAAATCACCCTAACATATGACTTTACTTATTATGAAGTTGACACAACAATTCTACAGAGACATGTTCTATGCCATGTGTCTGGGTAATCATTATTTATTGATAACATTTTATATTAATAATGTCTTCTATCCGTTTATCTAGTAAAATAAAATAATATTTTATTATTGATTTCAACCTTTGAGATTAAAATTAGTTTATATAGTAAGATCTAATAGATTTAATTAAAAAAATAATGTGTTTCTATAATTTATTTAACGTGGACTTGTTTTATGAATAGGAGGACTTTAAAGGTAATATCTATTTTTTCTGTTGTATAACATTCATTTCTGACTAAACTAAAGAGTTTTATTTAATTTATCTGCACATTTATGTCATACAGGTATAAACCCTGTACCTTTGCTTCAGGGTAAGAAGAGCTTAAAGTCCTTAACCACCACCATTTATGAACTTTGCTCAGATTTGTTTTTCTAATGGTTGTTAGCTATGGTGAGAAGTGAGAACTGAGAAGTGAAGTTGTATTTCCCCCATTATTGTTTTTTGTTGTGTGTCCAGGTTTTTTGTGCTAAGGTGTGAAGTGAGGACTGTATTTGTATTCCCTCATTATTGGCTTTGTTTGTTCAGGTTTTTTTGTGCTAAGAGGTTGAGAGCTATCTAAATGATAGCCATTAAGTTTGTCTTCCTATTTTTTCAAACTGCTGATTTAGCATAGTGGTATGTTGCACTGACTGTAATGCATATGGTTCTGGGTCATGCATGGTGATAACACAGCATTTTATTCTAGCAACTTTCCAAAATTATACAAGCAATGTTTAAAATGTGTCCCTGTTTTTTGGGCTTTTGCCCCCCCCCCCAATAAATGTTGGCTTTTTCCAGATTTCTTGTGCTGCAAAGTTTAGAGATACAGTTGAGAGTTGACATTTTACAAGGAGCTGAGAGCTGCAGGGGAACTAAAGTTTAGTGCTGCTTATACTGAGTCTGCTTGTACTGTTAATAGCACAACAGGTAGTGTACTTGCTTTTGATGCAGAAGGCTGTGGGTTCTTCTCCCACAGTAGGTAGATATATTGCTGATACTGTACTGTGTTGTAAAGGGGGGTGGATGCTGTAGTCTGTTTTGGCAAAGATATCTAGTAGTAACTATTAACCTGTTATCAGTTTGCCATCCATTCCCTATTGCAATATTACTAGCGTATCATTGTTTTTAATGTAACATAGGCAATTTATTCCTCAAGGGCAACAGGCACTTTATTTGTAGATGAAACCATGAAATATAAAGTTGTTTGCTAGCAGCAGCCTCTTCATTAGTTGCAGATTTCTTTAATGTGGAATTATGTAGATGGCTTTTACTAGTTCAGAGATTGTGCATATTTACTGATATTGGTGGACTGTAGAAGTTTGAGTAGACTTTTATGATGGAAATGTTATGAATTGGGCTGTTTTGTCATTACTGGTGCATGCATTTTGTTTCATTGTTTACTGGAAAAATGTTCAAACCAATACATTTAAAACGCTGTCTAACAACTATACTGTATTGTACAAGGAATATAATTTAATACAATCAGGAAGGTGTATCAAAGAGCACGTGTATGTTTCATGTGCAAGGGGCCTATGATTTGAAAACAGCCCAAAGTTAATCTTTATCTGCCACTAGCAAAATGTATTTTCTTTGAATGTGGGTTTCAATGCTGTTTCAATGAATGTGAGTTTCAAGGACAGAGAAGTTTTAATGCTAAGTCTAGTTTCATTGTGAGACTGCATTGCTTTGTTTAGCAGATATTTATTGGTGTTTGTGCTGTAAAATGCAAAATAAAACTTTTCTGGCAAATCATTTAGGAATGAAGTCACTAAATAATGACCGACATTAAGTTTCAGACGTCACAATCTTCAGAAAAATGAATGCTAAAGCAAGACCTGATATTCTGTCAACTGTCTTAAGTTTATACAAGATCAATTTTTAGTACTGTTTGTATGTTCCCCCAATATATTTGGCCTTGTCCAGATTTCCTGCATTAAGAGGTTGAGAGGTATGTGCAAATAAATCGCTTTATAGAATTAGGAATATCCAAACCTCTCAACTGTCCCCAATTTTGGCTCAAAATGTTGCTCTCCCCCTAATAATCTCTCCGCAAAATAGCAATTTTGGAAGAAAACATGGAGGGTTTACTTTTATAAATAACTGTAATGATCAGAGTTATATATTACTTTTATTTCAGAAATGCATGTAGATTCTCTAATTTTGTCAGCTGCTCAAGTTAACTGTGCTCATATTAAGATGTTGTCCCTTCTTTGACAGGTTTCCAGCTGTATTGTATGGCAATTTTATATTTTTGCATCACATTTTTGGTCCGTTTTTCATAAAATTGTGGTTTTCTGGCAAATTAGTGGCAAATCATTAAAGACTGAAGTTAGAAAATAATGGCAGACATTTGAGTTTCAGATTTCATACCCTTCAGAAAATTCATACTAATGCAAGACCTACTACTATTCTATTATCTTTCTAAGTTTATAAGAGCAATATTTAAAAAAATGTCCTTATTTTTGGGCCTTTGCCTCAGTTTTATTTATGAGTTTGTTGCTCTAAGAGGCTGAGAGGTATTTTTGCGCGTGTGTGTGTGTGTGTGTGTGTGTGTGTGTGTGTGTGTGTGTGTGAGGTAGGTAGGTAGCATACCTCTCAACTGTCCAAATTTTGCAGAATGTCCAGATTTTTGCCCCATATTTTTTGTCTGTTCCTCATAAATTTTGTGATTTTCTAGAAAATCATTGAAGGCTGAAGTTGCTAAATAATGACAGACATTTGAGTTTCAGACTTCATGTCCTTTAGAAAAAATCATACTAGCACAAATCCTGTTATTCTAGCAACTTTCTAAGTTCACGAGAGCATTTTTAATATCTGTTCCTGTTTATTTTAGGCTTTGTCCATATTTCTTGCACTAAGAGGTAGGTAGGGGTGTGTGGGTGAATGAAACACCCTAGTTAGGGGTAGCAGGTGGTTAGTAATTTACTCAAGCTCAAAACCTGTACCTTAGTTACAGAAAAGAAAAGCATGAATCCTCTACCCCAACTACCATGCTGCATTTTTCAAATAACTGACTTTCAGGTTCATTTTCAATTCAAGGAACCAAGTTTGAGTGAATCTGTATTATATTACTGAAGAGGCATTACAGCGAATGCCTCTTCATCGACACTAAAAGAGCAAACCGTGAATTACGAGAATGGCCGTAGCTTGGCTGGGGAGGGGGGTAGCAGTTTGAGAGCTGTGAGTACAAATTTGAAAATCCTAGCTACACCCCTGCCTCCAGTATGTTCTGTTTATTGTGGTGACAAGGTTTAGGGCCCTGGAGCGTGTAGCTCAGAGGGATTGGGATTTCTTTACGTGGAGCATGTACAACAACTCTGGGTTTGACATAGCTTTGTATGTTAGGCAGAGATCTCCTCTGAGGAGGCGATATGCGACAAGAGTAAAGCTGGAGTTTTTTGAGATGGTCTGCATAGGGCATCTGTTTGAGGCCGGTAATTCTCTTTGTGAGGTATTTCTGTGGCCTTTCCAGTTGTTGTAGATGTCTTGTGAGGTACATACCAAAAGGGGCGTTGTACTCTATAATGGGTCTAAAGAGTGATGAGTAGAGGGGAACAATGACCTCTTTTTTCTGGATGAGAAACCTTTTGTGATGAGGTGTGCCATGTAGAAGGATTTCCTGACTACTGTGGCGATGTGATTATCAAAGGAGAGACTACTGTCCAGCTGTGTCCCAAGGTCTCTTATCACACTTTCGGTGTTAAGTAGACTACCGCCTATGTGGTAGTTCATGGGTACAGAGTTTTTACCAAAAAGGATGACAATGCACTTTTTGGCATTGAGCTTGAGACCATGGCTTTGACACCAGGCATCTGTCTCAGTGAGGCCCTTTTGTAGGATATCCACATTGTTAGGAGATTTGATTATGGCTCCTAGTTTGCAGTCATCTGCAAACTTTGTTAGCCAAAGACCTTCTGTGTTAGCCTATACTTCAGAGAAGTAGATACCAAACAGGAGAGGACCTAGGACTGAACCCTGTGGTACTCTACTTGTCACTGGTCTGAAGTTGGATTTAGAGTCTGCTACTTTCACAGTGTGGGTTTGGTCAGTGAGCCAGTTGGCAACCCATCTTGTGACATAGGGATTTATACCTAGTTTAGTAAGTTTGTCTATAATTCCAGAGTGGGGGATGGTGTCGAAAGCCTTGGCAAGATCTAGATAGGCTGTGTGAACCACCTTACCCTCATCTACAGCTTTGGTGACCACTTCAAAGAAGTCTATCAGGTTTAGGAGACATGATCTGCCTTTTACAAACCCAAATTGGGTAGGGTCCAGAGTTTGGAGATTACCAATGTCATTGTTTATAAGTTCCATGAAGATACGCTGCATAGCCTTGCAGGCCAGGCTCGTCAGGCTAATGAGGCGGTAGTCCCTGGGGTCTATGGTGGCTCCCCCTTTGTGGAGTGGGATAACCATTGCTGTGCGCCATTCAGTGGCACAAAGCCTGAGGTGAGGCTATGATTGAACATGGTACTTAGGTGGGGTGCCAGTTCATTCTGTAGTTCATGTAGAATGCAGCCTGGGATGTTGTCAAGTCCCATGGATGCTTTTCTTGGCTTTGGAGAGTGTGTTTTTTACCTGTGCAGCCGTGACTACAGGTACTTTGCATTCTTCCGGTATAGAGATGGGCCATTTAGGGGATGAGAGAGGGGTAAAGCTAGCACTGAACCTATCTGCCAGGATGTTGGCAATATCAGTTGGGTCTGTATATTTAGTGCCATTGTGCTGTAACTCAGAGAAGATCTGAGTGTTGCCATTGAGATTCGTGGCATAGCTATATAATGCTTTGTAGTTTTCTTTAGAGTTCGTGGTGATTTTGTTTTCATTACTAGCTTTGGAGGATTTTATGAAGGATCTCAGCTTCTTACTGAGGCTGACCATGGAGTTCCTCCAATTATGGGATTTTACTCTTTTTTGCAACAGTTTCTTTCTTCTGTTGTAGAGTTTGTTTATAGCAGGGGACCACCAGATTGGCTTTCTTTTTTTGTAGGATAGCATCTTGGTTCTGTGAGGGATTACACGATCCATGCACTCGTGTAAGTGCTTATAAAGTGCAATTGTATAGGATTCAGCAGTCGTATCTTTATTGCCTATCAGCATGGGTGTTGTGAAGTTTGCCACTTCTGTCTTAAGAGGTGTGAAGTTGGCTTTGGAGAAATTTTTTACGGTGGTTTCCCTAATGGGGGGGTGGGGCTGGGATGTGGATGTCTAGGGTGATTTGCTTGTGGTTGGATCTGACCAATGAGGAATTGACCTCTGGTGTGGAACACCGGTTGCCCATGTTGGTAATGACCAGGTCTAGGATATTGCTGCCCCTGGTGGGGGTGTGGATAAGTTGATCCAAGGCATTGGAATTTATGAATTCCAGAAAATGTTGAGCACAAGAGTTGGTACATGAGTAGTTTTCCCAGTTAATGGTGGGGTAGTTGAAATCACCCATTATTAGGGTGTTAGGTTGTACCCTAATATTTTCCAGTGTATCAAGAAATGAGGAGTGGGAATCCTGGGGCATGGTGGGGGATCTGTAGCAAGCTACAATTTGCATTGCGGTCTTGCCCAGAGTTAGTTGCACTTGGATAATCTCAGATGCATTATGCTGAGCAACTAGCCTGGAGGTGTGGATATCCTTAATGAATATGGACACGCATCCGCCTTTAGTGTTTCGGTCAAAGTTAGGTGGCCGAAAGGTGTGGTATGAATTATAGCCTGGTAATGCTGGGGTGCTCTCTGGAGTCTTGAACCAGGTCTCTATCACTGCACAGATGTCAATGTTCTACATTTTAAGGAATGCCTCGAGTGAGTGCATTTTGAGGTTTAGACTTCGAACATTGAGTAGCATTACCCTCAGATTTTGCTTGCTTGTACCTGTTATGGTGGAGAATTTGTCATTTAAATCTTACCTAAAAAAGGCACTATAGGAGTGGCAAGAGTCTTAGCCAGTATCCGGAATCCCAAGGGTGACAGGTGCAGGCCATCTCTGGCAAAGCATCATGGTTTGTCGATCATGTCCTCCCAGGCAGACAGATACTGGATTCCCTTAGAATGACACCAGAAGCTTAGCCAATTGTTGAAGTCAATCATTTTGTCCTTGTACTGTGGTATCATTCTTGGTGATGGCAGGATGCTACTCAGGGCTAGGGTCATACCTGCCTGGGCTACAAGATCAGAAAGCTCCTCCATGTCTTTTTTCATGTAGTCCAGGGAGGTATGTCTCAGGTCATTCACACCAACATGGAGAATGACAGAGTCATATTTGTACTTGCTGTAGATTAACCTGAGTGCATGCATTATGTGGCAGATCCTTGCACCTGACAGGCAGCTGACAGTGACTTTCTCCTTGTTTAGCCTGGTGAGTGGAACATCAGTGTGCCTGACTATAGAGTCACCTATGACTAGAGTGTTAGGTACGTTGTTATGCCTTATGGACTGTGGTTGAGTGGCACACTGAGTTTATGGGGTATGTGTCATTTGGGTTGTGTTAGGGGGGGTAGAGGTTGATTGCGCTTCTGCTTTAGAGGTCCCTGTTGCTTGGATAGATTTTTATTTAGAGCCTCCATGAATGTAGGTGTGTGTTTTGTGTTTCTATGTATGTATTTTGGTGGTGTAGGTTTTGAGGGACTATGTGATGAGTGTGGTGTGGTGCAAGTGTTTACCTTCTCCTCTTGACTGTCTAGTCCAGTCTTGGGTGAAGAGAGCTTTGCTTCCAGTTTGGTTATATAAGTGCATCTCTTACAGGTTGTAGTGTTGGGTGGTAGGAGGAGAGGGTTTTCTGTGTACATGAGGCAATTGCTGCATTGCCCCAAGATGCCCAGATTCATCAGGTAGACAGTAGAAAACACAGGGAGCTGACCTTTAGACATGCCTGGACATGTGCTTATTTATTAAGTACTAAAAACTGTTTTCCTCTAGACAAGTGAGGAAAGTTGAGTGCTGTAGTAATTTGTAGCTTATTTAGTGCTTACAATGAGTTCTGAACAAGTGCTGAGCTCAAAGAAACAGATTTGAATGCTGAAACTAGAAAACTGGCTAGTTCTAAGAAACAAAATTAAGCTAGAAAGCTTCCCTCCAACACAGAAAGGCTTGGGGGCTCAGAAGCTTACAAACAGTCCTGGATAGCGCAAACCTGTATCTGGATTAGACAACTTATAGGAAAGGCAGGAAACAAGCTTAGAATATATATATATATATATATATATATATATATATATATATATATATATATATATATATTTTTTTTTTGTAAAGTGGAAAGGGGAAAGGAGGAGCAGAAGCCACCAAGTATAAAAACAGGTTACCAAGAAGGAGGGAGGGTGGGAAATAAATATCAGAACAAACAAACCCAACCAGATGCTTAACAGTTGTAGAAGATTCTACTTAATACCTCACACACAGCGAGTGAAATAAAAGTGCTGTAAATAACTCAGAAATAAGCAAAAAACAGGATACTTATTGTTATATATCTTAGATTCGTTAGCTCAGAGCCCTTCCTCCGACTTCCTCTGATTAGCTCAGTGTGAAATGGCAGAAACAGTCACGTTAACTTCTAAGTAACAAAGTTGAAACCTGAAACAAATTTAAAAAAAGCTTGAAAGAACCAATGAGGTGCTTAGTCCAAGGCGTAGGCCAGGCAACCCCAGTCAGCCAATGACCACAAGCAATTCACTCTCACTGAAATGCTGTACTGGCCTTGGCTAAGCTATGATGACATGGGGCATGTGCTCAGACAGACAGCCTCTAATAACAAATAACTAGGCCCAAAACACAAGCCTGAGTATGCACAATGCTGCACTACCAAAACTACTTAGGTAGAAAAAACTGCAGAAATATTTAAACAGATAAAGGATCAAGGAGACTCTAGAGAATGTTTTTAAATGCAAACAAGTTAAATGATACACTCCTAGCAGGAAATCAGAACAAAAAAATCCAACCAGATGCTTAACAATTGTAGAAAATTTAATACCTCACACACACTGAACCACCTTAACCTCATCTACGGCTTTGATGACTGCTTCAAAGAAGTCTATCAGGTTTAGGAGACATGATCTGCCTTTTGCAAACCCGAACTGGGTGGGGTCCAGAGTTTGGAGATTACCAAAGTTTTTGTTTATAAGTTCCATGATGATACGTTCCATGGCCTTGCAAACCAGGCTCATCAGGCTAATGGGGCGGTAGTTCCTAGGGTCCGTGGTGGCTCCCCCCTTGTGGAGTGGGATAACCGTCACTGTGTGCCATTCAGCAGGCACAAAGCCTGAGGTGAGGCTATGATTGAACATGGTACTTAGGTGGGGTGCCAGTTCATTCTGTAGTTCATGTAGAACGCAGCCTGGGATGTTGTTTGGTCCCATGGATGCTGTGTTCTTGGCTTTGGAGAGTGTGCTTTTTACCTGTGCAGCTGTGATTACAGGAACTCTGCATTCTTCTGTTATAGAGATGGGCTCTTTAGGGGGTGAGAGGGGGGTAAAGTTAGCACTGAACCTATCTGCCAGGATGTTGGCAATATCAGTTGGGTCTGTATATTTAGTGCCATTGTGCTGTAACTCAGAGAAGATCTGAGTGTTGCCATTGAGATTCTTGACATAGCTATAGAATGCTTTATGGTTGTCTTTAGAATCAGTGGTGATTTTGTTTTCATAACTAGCTTTGGAGGATTTTATCAGGGATTGTAGCTTCTTACTGAGGCTGACCAGGGAGCTCCTCCACTCATGGGATTTTACTCCCTTTTGCAACAGTTTCTTCCTTCTGTATTACAGTTTGTTTATGGCAGGGGACCACAAGATTGGCTTTCATTTTTGGAGGATAGTGTCTTGGTTTTGTTTGGGATAGCACGATCCATGCACTCATGTAAGTGCTTATAAAGTGCAATTGTGTAGGATTCAGTAGACGTAACTGTATTGTCCATCTGCATGGGTGTCATAAAAAGCATGAAGTTGGCTTTGGAGAAATTTTTTACCATGGTTTCCTTAATGGGGGGTGGGGGCAGGAATTAGCTTATGGTTCATAGCTATATATATATATATATATATATATATATATATATATATATATATATATATATATATATATATATATATATATATATATATATATATATATATATATATATATATATATACACGTCTGAATGCCCTTTGTGACACAGAAGGGTTCCAAAGGAACTGACGTGTACACAAAACAGTGGCATCTCTTGTGTTATAACATTTAAATCATAAGCAGTTCACCAGAGGAGGGATGGTTGTTGTGTATGTGGAGTTTGGGGTGGGGAATGATGGCTAATGTAATCTACACTGGGGATTGTGGAGTTAGGGTGGGGGAATGATGGGTATGGACCTACACCACAGCGACCACTTCTGTGTCACTGCTCAACAGTGGCACAGGAAAATAACATACCCAACTGTAGTCATGCTTGACTGTGTATTCTTTACCATTCCTAACTATGTAATACTTTGTAGACACTGGTCACCACAGATGGCTACCATGGTGTGCTAAATGACATTACACATGTGTATGCCTGGCTACAGGGTAGTCACACACACATACACACACACACACACACTTGCCAGTATTGTGCATACACGTCTTGCCTATGTAAAGGTAACTAGTACAGTGGTATGCAGTTGGGGTATGTGCCACAGAACACATACAATTACACTTACTGAATCCACGTCTGAGATGGGTGACATCACAGGACCGATTACTTGCAGTGGGAAAGGGGGAAGAGAGAGGTTTAGCAGTTGACAAGGATAAAGGCCAGTGCAAAAGGAGGTATCATATACCATATGTCAACAATTGCAAGCCATGCATACTGTGTGCTGTCTGGACATTAGCCTTACTACCACAATAGCCAGTACTTGCTGGAGTGAGATGTTTACAAGCCACAGACCTCGCAAATGTTTGAATGAGTGTACTGCCTAGCTCTAACAGAGCACATTGCTGGCACTCTAACAGTATACATGAGGTGTGTGTGGCAAATATGATGTGCTCACTGTTGACCATTACAGTGCCCTGGCTTCACCATGGCACTGTCAAGTAACAGTTTGTAGGAGCATGACATGGAGTAATGCTGTGTGTGTCATGCTGCTATGTGCTGTTGTAATATATGTACATTTGGCTACTCGGTGAAAGTGGTGGTGTCCTACCAGTACATGAATACAACACCCATTATGGGGTAATGCTCGACTATGTTTCACACATGGCATGGGGAAGGAGTGGAATGTATCTTCTTAACCTGCTATTGCACGTACTGATGTAGATAGCATATGTGTACATGTATTGCTGTTTGTGTAGATTCCATGTGTGTTCAGTGTCTGATGTCTGAAGGTGACTGTTGTCTTAGTACATCATGCTATTGCAATGCAGCCTCAACATCATCAACTGTATATGGTGATATGCTCTAAGTACAGTAAGCCGTACATGAGGTATGGACAGATAGTTGGACATGGCTACTAAGTGGTGGGGCTTCTTTGCAGATAAATGATTACTGAGGACAGCTCACTGGTGTGTTACAACCAGTCCTACAATAACCTGTGTACCTGCTAAGGTCAGGTTTTGTTAAGTGAAGTGGAAGGCAGACAATGTTGAATGCTGTAAGGGTAACACTGAAAGCAAACCTCATGACACCTGTAACAGTAATACCTCCCCTGTGCATATATTGTGCATATATCAGCACAGTTGTCAAAGGAAAGAGTCAGTAAGCATTGTACCGGATATGATAGTGCTGTATGTCTGTAGTACCTATCATGAGATAGGCAGGTGTTTAATTCACAGTACTGGCACATGTGGGTGTGTGTCCATATATGTCATGTATGGTTGGGAATACATCCCACATGTTATCACTCTCCTGAACATTGTTGTTGACACCAGTACAGAGTGAAGTGTAGAAGGAAAGGCATAGGCAGGTGGTTAAACCTCACACATGTAAAGTGTCTGTATGTGTGTGACATAGGTGTATATCTTTGTGAATGCCAGTGTGTGTGTGTGTGTGTGTGTGTGTGTGTGTGTGTGTGTGTGTGTGTGTGTGTGTCTGTGTGTGTGTGTGTGGCTGTCCGGTTCCTGGAGTGAGGCTGCATTTAACCATAGTGAAATGTTAATGCCCAATCCCCCCATCCATTCAAAGCAATCTAGCATCCCTGTTGATATCATCAATCGTAGATGGGCATACTAACCACCTGTTAACATGTACACCCTGGGGTGTGACCTGTTGTTACATAGCCTACTGATGGACCCCCCCTCCCCACATACACTCACTGCACTGTAGTATCCCTGTCCATGTCCTCGATCCTAGGCCATTCCAACTACCTATACATGTGTAATCTCTGTGGCGCGTCTTGTAATTACGTAGTACTATAATGATGATATGCACATAGGCAGGGGTTCTCATCCAAACACTGGCAACTGTGTGTGTGTGTGTGTGTGTGTGTGTGTGTGTGTGTGTGTGTGTGTGTGTGTGTGTGTGTGTGTGTGTGTGTGTGTGTGTCAGAGTGTGTGTTACTGTGTCTGTGAATCCCTGAGTGTGTGGGTGTGTCTGTGTTTGCATGCTGTCATGGCAGTGGGTATTAATGCTTCCCAATGAGAAGCCACTATTTCCACTGGCCTTTACCCTTGTCATCCGGCATACCACTCTTTTACCCACTCCGCGCCCCAGGTAACTATACCTGTGATGTCACCCACTATTGATGTGATGGCTCTGAACACAGTAGCTTACTACACAGCTATCATGCTCTTGGATCATTGGAACAGTAAACATAATTGAAACATGGCAGAATATAACTGTGATGTGGAAGCTACAAAGTGCATGCAGGCATTGTGATACTGACCTGTGGGTAGTCAACATGTACATACGGGACTCCCGCAAACACCAACATCCCCCGGCACATGCAACTACACCTGAAAGAGGAAGGCAGAACATCAAGATCAACATGCTGTTAGTGTTGTTACACATGATGCATACTGTCAAATGTACAAAATGCATTGTAAAACTACAATGCATGGTATGTCTGCTGCCTGTCAACACTATGCAACAATATTAATCTACAGTTGTCTACCTAGTATGTTCACCCTGTACATCAGACCATATGAACATGTCCCTGCACCGATGGTGTGAATGACAGGGATGTGGCACAGGCGTCATCAGATGCACAGGGTGATAATGTTTGCCAGAGGCCTAGGCTGTGCCATTGGATGACATCACACATATGTGTTAGGGCCTGTGATATCAATGGGCGTGTGTGGATGTTGTGTGCATGTGTGTGTGTGTGTGTGTGTGTGTGTGTGTGTGTGTGTGTGTGTGTGTGTGTTGAGGTGCCCTACATTTGTTTCCAGTGAGTGTGTGTGTATGTATGCACACAGGTCTGGCATGTGGCTGGCCTACACAGGGGTAATATTGACAGCTGAAGACTGTACAAGGCAGGTTTCACAATTCACGGTGTCCAGCCATGGCCACGTGACCGGCTACTGCCAGGGGTTGCACGGGCACTACCAGGCAGAGATCCAGATTGGGTACCGTCTGATGATACATGTCCATTGGAATCATGTCCCTGTTGGGACCATCCAGGACCAAGTGCACATGGCCTGCTGTGTCCTGGTGTGGACTGCACAGCACCAGCTGCACTGCTGCTGCTACCGCGACTATGGGAGCGGGCATGTGCAGTAGCATGTTCACGTAAACCTTCAACAGGTGATGTAGCTGACCTACGTCCACGTGCCCGATGCCTCACTCCCACCAGATGTTCCAGCACAGACATTCCACGCTCGAGGATTGACATGCCATGGTCAAGGACTCCCACCATGTTACCCAATCGTCTATCCAAAACATCTGCAAGATGATGGTGAGCATTTGCAAGTGCCTGGATGTTGTCAGTTAATGGACATACAGCAGCCCTCTGAAGCCTCAGACCTTCTCTGTTGTGCCATTCAGCACGTGCCTGTGCCTCCATTACAGCTTGAAACATGCATCTGGTGACTCCAGCTGATGTGCTTGGTCTCACAGGGGCATGTTGGCCAGTGGTCCTCCTACGAGCAGTGCTGGGCACATGCCTGTGTGGGACATCACCAGTCTGTTGACTGGGATCATGGTGTACAGGCACACCTTCCATAGTCACCACACTTCCCTGTTCCATGCTACCACCCACCAACTGTCCTTCCTCTATGGCCAGTGGTGATGGGGTATGTGCAGGCAGGGGAACTGTGTGTGAGGATGAGGGGGGAGACAGGTGGAATGGCAACCAATGGCACAGATTCAGCCCCTGACAACCCTGCCTGTGCCTCAATCATACTATCCTCATCACTGCTAGAGACTGTGGGGACACTAACATCAGGTGGACCGCAGGAAGGCAACGCGCCTACATCAACACCTGTGAGGGGAAGACAAGAACTGTACATTACAAGTTATACCAGACACACACAGACAGAGACACACACAGACAGACAGACAGAGACACACAGACAGACAGACAAAGACACACAGACAGACACAGATACACACAGACAGACACACAGACACACACAGACACACACAGACAGACACACACAAACACACATAGACACAGACACACACACACACACACACACACACACACACACACACACACACACACACAGACACACACAGAAAGACAGACAGACACACACAGACAGACACACACAGACACACACAGACAGATAGACAGAGATAACACACACATACAGACACACACAGACACACAGAGACACAGAGACAGACAGACAGAGACACCCACAGACAGACACACACACACACACACACACACACTGACACACACACAGACACACACAGAAACACACAGACATACACAGACACACACAGACACACACAGACACACATGCTACATGCAGGTGATATGGCAGATGGCATTCAGCTTAGACAATTATAGTTTCATCTTAGGCAATTATAGTGGTAGTTATCATACATCCCTGAGTTGCACACAACAGCATGCATGTGTTAAAGCAGACTTACATAATTATAGTGGTGGTTAGCATACATACCTGTATTGCACCATTTGTGTTAGTAGCCTATGCCCCATACCTGCAACACAATGCATGCACTTTGCACCATTGCACTGCACTGCCATGGTGTGTGCAACGTACACCACATGTTAACAGACCATCGCTGACCTTTGTACATCTGCCACTGATGCTTTGTGTTGGCCACCTCCCCTATGTGTGAAGACATGAGCAGTAGGGTATGTTGACTGTATACTATGTTTGCCTGAGCTCTAGCTTGCATATCTCCCCCAAAGCAGTGCATGTCTGTTCAATATTATTCTGCCTACCCCTGAGCTGAGTGTAGACATTGTGCATGTGGCTGTACGCACATGTTTGACATGGCTGTCCCTACTTTGCAATGGTGCCACAGACCAGCACAGGTTTACAGTACACCAGCCTGTTGTGTGGCGTATGACCTTGCCAGTCACAAGTACTATGACATGTCTTCTGCTGACGTGTTGAATGACATGCATACATGTGTAACACAATGGTGTCCTTTCCAATCTACAGTACGGTAATGGTGTCCCAATGCAGAGACATGTTATACTAACATGGGTCTTCAGCTAATGCAATGTTGTCTGTCCGAACTACAAATATAAAGGAACATACTGCACATTGAGCTGATGTGCATAGCCATTGCAGGGCATCATGTGGCTTCACAATTGCTATACACTGTGAGCTACTGACATAGTTCATAGCCATGACTATGTTCACATACAATACATATCTAATGTGGAATGTGACCCACGTCACCGAGGTGTATACACAATAAACCCTAATGTGGAATGTGTGACACAGGTCACAGAAGGGTATACGGTTGAAACCCCTGCACATCTGTAACCATATTACTGATACCTGGCAACTATGCCCACACATGGCTAACTTACAAGTCCTCTATGTCCTACATGCCATCTGTGTACCTCACACACATGAGGAGCAGGAATGACAGTGATGTCTGACACCAGTAAGGTGAATGTACTGTATCTGTGGCTTGATGTGGATGTATGTGTATGTTGTGCAACCCATGTATGTATTTGGATACTGTATAGGTGAATGCTTCCATGTTGTGACACACTCCAGATGTTCAAGGCATGTTATGTAGTGGTTTCATGTTATGCCTACACAAGCTGTGCACAGGCCTGTAAGATGTTTAGTGTTTCACATCTGCAATATCACCATTACACAAAGGCCATAGTTGTATTGTGTCGAGCCAATGTAAACAGGGTGTACATACATGTACATCACTTCTACTGTGTGTGTTGCTTCAAGTCTCTGGCCATCCTCCATGGTCATGTGTACACATGTTCAGGCCATTGGTTGTGATGGCCATCTTATTTCACATGTCAGTGTTATCCCATATGATATACACCCATAGATGTCATATGCTCCACTGAGGACAGGGTTATGCAGACAAAGGGTGGTATGTATGGGATGTGAGACATGTTTTGCAGGATAGTTGAGCAGTGTTGCAGTCAGCCCACTACATGTCATGGACATGTCTGATAGAACATGACATTGTGTGACATTCATAGCAAGGGTATACCCCACAAGGGTGTATCCTGTGGGCTGGGCATACTCCAGCTCCAACACATTTAGTGTATGTGCACATATATGCTCTCTGTACAGTACTGTTTGTATTCCCAATATGTGCAATGCTGATATGTAGTACCTGTTCCTACAGTGGAACACACCTCCACCATTGTATTCACTGTTGTCCACACATCTGGCAATGACAGTTTGGAAGGTTTAGTGTAGGTGCTTCATATAGTTTTCAATTGTTTCACATAGGTAAAGAGTGTGATGCATTGCAGGTCTGACCAGTGTCCATTAACAGGACCACCATACTTTATGTGTACGTGTGTTATGGCAGATAGCATGCAATTAATATGTTCCGTGCATTATCAAGCCTGGTAAATAATAACAATCTCACCTGACACAAGCTGCTGTCACTGAAAAACACCAGAGGTACCTAAACAGAAATGTCACAGCAGTAAGATCATTATCCACACCTGTGAGATAGCTACAGGGTGCAATGTCCATGTTATCACATAAGCTAGTACAATACACTATACTATGGAGTATGCACATTTGTGCATACATAGAGTAGCAAACTATAGTATGTGGCATGTGTGCATACATGTCTTGCATATGATGTTACATTACATATTGTACAGTAACACATGTAATTATGTGATATATAGTTGTGTTTTATGTGCAGTAGGGACTTACCAGGCAACTCCAGGCTCAGTGGTTGAGAGACACCCACCTCCACAATACCAGCTAAAGCTTGTGGATGGAGGTCTGCATGTGTCCCCAGGTTGGTCAATAGCTCCTCGGTACATGTGAGTGGGGGCTGGGTGAGTGGCCCCCCACCTATTGCACCTTGTTCTTATCAGGTCAGTGCAGTGTTGGCGCACCTGCTGATAGGTGCAATTGTGACCGCCAACATCATTTACCCTCCTGCAGAGTTCCTCCCACAGGGCATCCCGCTGCTGTGCATCCTGTGGCAAATGGCTGAAGAGCATTGTGTAGTTGTTGAGGAGGTATGGGATGAGGACCTCATCCTCCAAGCGGCTGTATGGCGGCAGTCTGCTACTTGGCATACCTGGAAGACATAACGATGGAGACAGGTCACAGTAACTCACAGAGAAGTACAGCAGTACAGCTGAACATACATGTGTATCACATTTATTAAGATTACAAATACATCTTTGTAAATCTACATGACACTAAAACCACTGACATGTATAAGTCACACACATTTGACACCTACTTGTGATGTGATGTTATCACCATATATGTGTGTGTCATGTGATGACATTGCTCATACACCATGTGGATGTTGTCTTGACGTGGGCATATCTTTTTGCCTGTAGTGGTGTCTTTACCTATCAGCACATGCCTGGATGTGTTCACATTAATGCAATTGACCTTAATGCTGTGTATATGCCACATATATAGTCTTACATAGCTGTTAGGGACATGACCTGTGACCCTGCAGACTTGCAAGCATGTATGTGTTTTGCCATATGCATCTACATGGCACTGTACAGCTGTGTAGCATCGTGCCATGTATTGCCTGTGTTGCACATGTGTAACACATGGGACAATAGCTAGCCTGATGGTATTTGCAGGGTTGGATATCAACTATAGCATGTATGGTCATAGTGATCTAGTAGGCTATATCCCCTGGGTCATTTATGAGCCTAGGCAGACAGGTTACCTAGCTGTAGGCAACAGACAGGTAAGTTTCAATGGCCAGTTCAAGCAGTGCCACAGAACTGATACACATGGTTGCTGATATATTTGGCATGCGGTCATCACACCATGTCACAGAGAGGGGCGATGTGCAGCTTTGCTGGACAGGGATGCATAGTATGACAAGAGTATGTTAAGTGTATGGGACAGGGATCTGTCAGGCATGTTGTGATCCTTGTACTAGAAAGGTGGATGTCCATGACGTATGTGTTTATTTGGGATCAGGATGTATTAAGTGTTGCATGTCCAACACCTCTGGTTTGGACATGGCTTTATTCAGGGTAGGCTGCATGCCACATAGTGCAGCTAGGGATTGTGAAGGGCAGTGTAGGCCATCTACAGATGGGCAATAATCCTTAAAGGAAATATGTGATCTATTATGGGTCACAAGGGTGTTGAGTATGGCTGAGCAGTTAACTCTATATTCCTGGGTGGCACCCTGTCATGATTAGGGGTTCCACATACGACTACCTGTCTTTTGTAGTGACGTAACTATCAAAAGGAAGTACTGTCCAACTGCATCCCATACACACAGTTGCCATTATGTTGACGGCTGCCTAGGTGGTAGTTAATGGGTACAGGGTTTGTAACATAGGGGATGACAATGCAATACTTAGCTGTCAGATTGTGGCCATACATCACACACCACACATCTGATGCACTAAGGCCCTTCTGTATGTTGAATGCAGCACACAATGAGTCAACTATTGCTCCTAGTTCATAGTCATTTGCAAACATCACTAGGCTGATGCCTTCTGTGTTAGTCTATGTGGTATAGATAACAAAGAGGCTGAGTACCAGGAATGACCCCTGTATTACTGTGGCTGGCACTGGTTTAATGTGCATGTATTCGTCAGACACCTTCTGTAGTGTGGGTTCTGCCAGCAGTCCAGTTGGCAACCACTCCTGTGACATAGGAATATACACCTAGTTTACTGAGTGTAGCTGGAACACAGTATGGGTGATGGTGTCCTACGACCTGGCAAGGTCATGATATGCAGTGTGAATCAACCCTACTGTCATCTACATCTGTACTGAGTACATCAATTACATTGACCACGGTTCATGGATGTACAGACCAGACTCAGCAGGGTAGTTGTGCACTATGTCTCATTATCAATGGTGTCTCCCCCTTTGTGGGGTGTGATAACTGTTGCTGTGCACCATTCGGTGTGTATGCAGCCTGACATGGAGCTATGATTGAACATGATGTGTATGTGGATAGCTGAATGTTCTTACATTTGTGTAGGATACACCCTTGGATATTGACAGGTCCCATGAAAGCTGTATGTATGGCTTTAGAGAGTGCAGCTTGTACCTGCATAGTCGTTAGTACAGGGGCCCTGTAGTGTACATGGATATATTACTAAGTGTACCTTTTGGGGGTAGGGGGAGGTGGGAGTGGGTTTAGGTTCTCCGAGATCCTATCTGGATGAACGGGTGCTATTTCTGTAGGTGCAGTACTTCCCATGCCACAGTGCTGTGCCGCACGGCAGGTCTTGTCATTGCCATTATGATTAATGTCACAGCTATAGAATGCTCTGTGCTTGGCCTCATAATATGTGGCTGATTAGTTTCACAGTAGCTTTGCATGATTTTATATGGTGTATCTGCATCTTACTGAGGCTGACCAGGGATCACCTACACTCATGTGTGTTCACTCTTGCAACAGTTACTACCTTCTGTGGTACAGTTTAAAGCATGGTACCACCAGTTTGCCTACGTGTTTATGTTGGGTTGAATCCTGGTTCTGTTTCAATGGCACAATCACTGCAATTATGTGACTACTTAAGGTTCATTTGTGTAGGATTCAGCATTTGCACATGCATCGTCCATCTGCATGGGTGCCATGGCACTCACCACTCTGCTCTTAGGAAACATAACATTGGCATTGGAGACTAACTATGTGTAGCATACTGTTAGCCCTGTTTGTGTGACTACTGTGATCCAGATCTGTGGGGTTGATGGAATCCAACATGCATTGAGCGCAGGTGTTGGTACATGAGGAGTCTTCCCAGTTCATAATGGAATAGTTGAGAGTAGCCATTATTATGGTTCTATCTCAGACCTAATCTTCCCCATTACAGCACATTATGACAGTTGGGAAATCCGTGGCCTGGTGGGTGATCTGTCTCAAGTGCATTTTGAATTCCACTTTGTCACAAAGGTAGTTGCTCAGCATAATGCATCTGATGTTATGCAAGTGCAATTAGAGTGGGGGTGTACATATCCTTCAGGAATATGGACACACCTGCAGCCCATGTGTTCCAATAAAGGATAATGAGCAAGAGGTGAGGTATGTGTTATAACATGGTCATGCAGGTGTGCTCTCCGGAGCATTGAAACATATCTCAGCCACTGCACAGATATGTTCTCCATGTTAGGGATTGAAATATGTGTGTCCGTATGGTGTTTCTGACATGTATCATTATGTAGCGAGACCTGCACTTTATTGCTTGGATGTCCCTGTAACAGCAGTGGACCCTCACTTGAACTGTGCATGATGAAGGCACTATAAGGGAAGCATGAGCTCTAGGCAGTATCCAGATTCTCAGGGGTAACAGGTGCAGGCCCTGTCTGACAAAGCATCATGGTCTGTCAACCATGTTATCCCAGGACAACAGATACTGGATACCGTGTGACATGCACCACTACACTAGACAATTGTGGAATACAATCCTTTTGTCCCTGTACTGCAGTATCATTCTGGCCAATGGCAAAATGCTACCCAGGCCTTGGGACATACCTGCATGGGCTACAAGACCTGACATTTCCTACATGTGTTTCCATGCAGTCCAGGCTACTGCATCACAGGTCCTGCACAACAACATGGAATATGCCAGAGCCATGTGTATAGTTCAAAAGGTGGTCTGAGTGTATGAGTATGTGGCTAATCATGGCAGACAGGCAGCTGACAGTATGTATGCCCTCGTATATGTCAGTGTGTAACATAGTGCTAGAGTTTGCATTCACAAATGAGTACTGTTGGGTATGTTTCCAGTCATGTGTTCAGAGGTGTGGCACAATTATGCAAACTATGTCATACAGTTTGTGTATTTCGGTGTCTGTCTCTTCCTGCTTGGGGGGGGGTCATTCGTTTGGCATCTGTGAATGTGTGTGATTTCCAGTAGTATGTGTGGGTGTCCTTACTGTGTTCTGGTAAGGGTATGTGTTTGTTGTGTTGATGAGCTGCATGTGTTAACCTACACCTCATGACTGTCCAGTCCAGTCATGGCTGTAGACTGGGCTGCCTTCCAGCTTACCCCTGTAGCTGCATCCCAAACAATGTGTGGGGCGTGGTGTTAGGTGGGTCTGGCAGGGTACATGGCATAGAGATTACATTCACCCAGGATGGCCACATACACAAAGCAGACATTAGGAAACACCAGTAGCCAAGGGTGCCCACAATTAGGTGCAAGGGGGTGTAATTGCACCCCCCTGGATTTTCTTAAGCTATCTGTGATGATAATACATTTTTTCATTATTTCAACATACTTTGCTTTTCTGTAAAGCCTGCATCGTTTGGAGGAGATTTTATTGGAGGTGGCAGTCACATGATGCGTATTTGACGAGCCTCAATTCCTCCTTAAACTGTATCTCTCCATCTACAACCGTTAGTTGCATAGAGTTTAGATGACTGTGTGGGTGGAAAATTCATGTTTCCTGACCTGAACAAAAGAAAAGTATTGTCGTGTGGTGGACTAGTGGTGTGTGTGCACTTAGATTTTAATTGTAGAACAACAAATGAAGGTAAGTTGAATGATCAAAGACAGGGAGTCGGACTCGGAAATGAGAAGCTAGTCCTCTTGAGGTAATTTTTTTTTGTACACTTAATCATCATCATGGTAGCTTCCAGCTTGGCACAAAAACGTGAAAAAGGCGCACTTGAGATGGAGGGTCCAGTATTTTCCCCTAGTGTCCAATCAGTGCCTGCCTTCCCCATTCCCAATCCCATACCTTCCCAATGCCCCTACTGCAGACAGTTCCTGCAGCTAACAGCTTCTCTATCGCATCCACGATGCAATGCCTGACAGGCCTGCCCAGTAGTTAAGTTTAATTTAATTGTGGATGACCTTTTGGCTTTCCATGTTCCTGGAGGTAGCTCAGGTGGTGGTTGGTGGCGATGGAGATTGTTGGAGTGGAGACTGGACCATCCGTACAGTGGAATATTAATTCAGAAGTGACACGTTTGTGTAAGGGACCAGAACATATTATTATTAGATGGCATTCTGTGGGTATTTATATGATGCGATGCATCATGGGTGCTTCATTGATGTACTTGTCTGCTCTGTCTTTAGCATTAGTAAAGAAAACCAGTAATGCAAAAAACGGTGTATGGGTATGTCATGTATGAATGAACAGTATATGTGTTCTGTTTTTAGATGCTCAGTGCTTCGTTTGTAGTGTGAAATCAGAGAGTTTGTCTTTAAATTCATACGGCTGTTTGTGTGCTAGGAGAAACTGT
Source organism: Protopterus annectens (assembly GCF_019279795.1). Lineage (NCBI taxonomy): Eukaryota > Metazoa > Chordata > Ceratodontiformes > Protopteridae > Protopterus > Protopterus annectens. The sequence continues at coordinate 1,524,837,405 of NC_056739.1, forward strand.
GTGCATGTTGGGGAGTGCATATTTCCACAGTGGGCCAGTGTGAGGCACAGTGGCTTTGGGAGTACCATATGAAGGGCTCTTTCTGTCCTCTCCCATCCATGGCGTAGATTGAGTGCAACTCTTAATTTTGGTAACAGTATTTTTTTTTATGAATATTACTGTGTAGTTCTTGTAGCTGGCATAGTAATTAGTTGATTGGTACAGGTGAACATTGTCTATCTGGCAGTTTTTTGCATTGCTGCTGGGAAAACATCCTTCTTAAAGCTATGAATATTGTCATTATAGCCTTCCCAGGTCTCCAGTTTCAAGTGAAAATTGCCACCAGTAGATAGTGATAGTATTGTCTTTAAAAGGAAAACCTGGAATCACCTGTAAATTGTGGATATCGGTACTGAGGTCATTTTAGAATCTAGCATGTTGATTACCCTGTCAAAATTAAGTCATCATCAGATGCTGGTTCAGAAGAAGATTGGAACTGCAGTCAGACTTTCTTCAAGCATTTTTGTGATGGGAAAGCTGCACACCCCCATGCAGAGAACTGTGCCACCTACACCCCATTATTTTTTTTATTTAAATATTTTGTGAGGTTTCTCTCCTGGCGGGGGGCAGTATTCTGCCTTTGCAGTGGTTACCGTAAAAATATATTTTTTAATTTATTATTTATTCATTTATTTTTAGAACTGTTATTTGGACACATACTTGTCACTAAGGAAGGTGGCTTGGAACCAGAAGAGCCCTAGAAGAGCCCCAGCAGGGCCTTGTTAAAATGCATGCATGTAATTTGTGTTTTAATCTGTCTTTTATATGAATGTGATCTGACAGGCTCCACTGGGTTGATTCCCAGCAGTTAGGTATTGCTTATTACTGTGCAACTGTCCACTGCCTTTTTATCTCAACTGTGCATATTGTTAGTTGCAGTTAAGTTGGAGTCTAAGATGGAGTTATCTGTTGCAGACAATGTGATGTATGTTTACTGTAACAACCTCTCAACTATTAATTAAACATTGTAATACTCATTAGTAATCCCCATGCTTTGAGATACACTTTACAGACGTGTGGTAAGGTCATATTGATTGTATATTTCAGGTATCTGAATATGATTAGGAGAACTCTGGGGAAATTTATACACTGAATCTAATGAATCCACAGTATAAGAGGAAAAAATATATAGGTATTTTCAGTAGCTGTGGATTTGAGGTAACAGCTTTTGGTGTAAGGACCAATCAGCCCTTGAGAATCTTGTTTTCCAGCTGTTTATTAAGGAATAGTGCACAAAGAGAGCATGCTGCTGTATTTGCAATGTGTGATGTGTGCTACGAGACTAAACAGCTTTGTTTGTATGACAAGTAGTGATGTCCTAAGGTATGTCACATTCTGGGATACATTCTTCTTATGGACTATGCTTCTTATTAGACAGGGTATGTTAAATTCTAAACTTGTGCATTGTTTTGTTTACTGTGCTAAGCAAGTGGTGCTGTAATATACAAGGGATATAATTCAGTTATATATTATAATTAATACGATCAGGAAAGTGAATCACAGTACTTTTGTATGGCTCTAAAAATGTGTGTAAGGGGGCCTATGATTTGAAAACAGCCCAAAGGTACACTTAAACTGCCACTGCCCAGATGCATTCTCTTTGAATGTGGCTTTCAATGCTATTTTAGTGAATCTGAGCTTCAAAGGCAGAGAAGTTTTAATGCTAGGTCTTTTTTCATTGTAAGACTATTGATTTGTTTAGTAAATGTCTTAGTGTTTGTGCTATAAAATTTAAAATAAATGTTGTAAATTAAATCTAAATATCTTTAGTCATTGTAGAAGTAAACTATAAAACAGTATGCATACTGAGAGTTTTGAACAGTGTTTATGGTAACTGAGAAGAAATAGCCAATTATTGGGACACTGGAATGGCTGCATGTGTGAGTGGGGGGGCTGGGGGTCCGGGTTTGCACCCCCCTGCAAAATATCCTGCGGGCTCCCTTGCCAGTAGCTGACTAGTGGACATGCCTGTATGAGCAGTCAGTACAAGTTCCAAGTACTGTATTTAGTTTACGTATTGCCTATGAAGATATTTTAGACAGTGATGCTCACATGTAAATATTTGTGTTATGGACATGACAACACTCGCTATTATGGAAACATTGTAGCTACCTTTAGCAGCAATCCTCCTCTGAGGAGCACATCACCTCCTGTTAGTTGATTACAGATAATGCAAGTGTCTACAGGTCTGTTTCCTTCTCTGGGTATATACTCACATATCCACCAGGACCATGAGCTTTGTTGGGCACAGACACCCACTCTCCAAACAGAGTCATGTATCAATAGTCTCTGATGCCACTATCAGCATGATCAGGATATAATCAGATAGTGTGAGCCATCACCTATGATGCAGCTATTACACATTGGCAGCTGTCTCCTACATCTTACACTCCTACTGCAGATGTTACACTGGAGTTAAAGATGATATGCAACCTGTTTCATTACCAGTGCTGTGCACTACCTTACATACAGTATGTACAGGCGGCTGTTAGGTTGGCAATGAGAGGTTGGGCTACACAAACCTGGTAGTGCAACCAGTGTGTCTGTACTCTCAATATCCACTCTATGTAGGTGTGCATATAGCCATTTGGCCCAGCCCTGTAACAAGGGTCACTACACATTTTCATAACATGTACACATGCACAGCTGTTATTGCTTGTAAACGATAGTAGAGAGGTGGATATTACATGTGTTATGTGCATGGATAGTTACCTGGCTCCTCCAATTATCTTTGCTATCATGCTGCTAACCTGTCAAATGAATACTAATGCTATGTATCCTGTTACTGAGTATTGTAATTGCCAATAGACATAACTACTGTTTGCATAACATAACAGAACTGCTATGTAGAATAGAATACAGATCTGCCTAGAATACTGTACATTACACAGTTATTGGCACAATATCCCACAATGCACACCATATTTGCATGGTAAGCCCATCTTTAACATGTTCATCTTACTTATACACCCATACATATGTCAACTGTTACAATATTTCGACATATACTATCCCCTGTTATAGCACATACTTGTTGGACCAATCCTGACACTGACAGTGGCTGGAAGTGAATTGGTGGGTTTCAAGCCCATATCATCCCTTATGGTGTATGTGGAGTGTGCCATGTGACCTACAGCAGTACACACATAGAATACTACAAGCATTACTACTGCTCAACAATACATCGCTACAAGATAGCTATTTACACTATATGCAATGATTACACTGTAATTCTTACAGTACACGTACTACATACACAGACATACTACATGTTATACGTACTGTCTTAGTAATCGGAAGTGTTATTAACTAGAGTAATACTCATTTTTGGTTCATCTTTCAGTGTTTTGTACAGTCCTACAGGTAGATACAGATGGTTTGAATGTGTGACAAGGCAACCTTTTATTTTTACAGATCAGTAATATGTGCTATCATGATGACCAATTGTTGTTCCTAAGTAGCTAATTGCATGCACATCAGCTGCGCTGCTACTGCCTTAGCCAATACCATGGCTACAGTGGAGTATAACTGAGTACTCCACTTGGGCATTGTCCGTTTGCCTTACTTATGAGGAAGACAGCATGGAAGTTTTGTTTGGAATCTATTGCAACATATGTATGGAGATGAACAGTAATATATTGTGTGTAGTGCCTAGAGGAGTTGGTCTAAATGTGAATACTGCTGTTATATTTCTGAACATTGCTACTTGTGCAGGGTTTGTCTGTACCTAATACTTCTGCATATGTTTCAGTCTGGCCAGGTTGTTTGACCAGCTCAAGGCTGCATAGCTATGCATATAATGTTAGAGGGTTTACAGTGTGCCTATATATATCTGTGTGTGTGTGTGTGTGTGTGTGTGTGTGTGTGTGTGTGTGTGTGTGTGTGTGTATATATATATATATATATATGTATATATATATATATATATATATATATATATATATATATATATGTATGTATATATATATATATATATATATATATATATATATATATATATATATGCGTGTGTGCGTGTGTGTGTATATAGATATATACATTATTGCATACGTTTATCTGTATTTCCTAGATGTGTAGTTTTTAACCTATTTATATAGCTACATATATATGTAGACCTGTATATATCGACATGTCTCTATGTATCTCTCTCTCTCTCTCTCTCTCTATATATATATATATATATATATATATATATATATATATATATGAGCATACACCTTTAATTGGGTACATGGCGGGTTGTCCTATTTCACCACATTCCTCCCTTTTGTCTTTTAAACTGTCTGCATACACAACTGGGATAGATATATCCCAGGTAGCTTAGTGTTAGGTTACTCTGAGGCTGGAGTACATGGTTGCGGGGTCTACTCCTGGAAGGTTTTATTATTTTACCTCTCAGAGTAGGCACTGGTAGGGAAAGTGTGAATAATGCACATTTACATGGTTGTGAGCAGGTTTGCCCGTGGTCTGTGCGATGTTAAGCAAAGGTCAAACGTGTGAAGTGTTTCTCCGTTTACCATGTTTCAGAGCCGCTTACCATCGAGCACACACATGGAAACCCGCTTAAGAGTGCTTTAATCCACCTGCATCAAAAAACCCTTATTCTGGCCCTCAAAATAACCTAACAGCCCTTGCACCCAGGACCATGAACACCACAGTCACTGACTTTACCACTAAGGCATCTGAGATGTGTACGAATATTATGGTGTTTGGAATATACATTGTACTACAGACATTCCTCACTATTGAAAACAAATATGACAGTCAGTTGGTGTACATATATCTGATACATGTTAATGATCATATGATTGTGAAAGTAGGTGTTGCAATGTGACATGACAGGGTGTATTACGAATGAGTAAGGTTCTAGCTTTGTGTCCTTTTTATATTATCCTCATACTCCATGTATGCCCCTCCAATTCACTTATTGGGCATCCGAACCAGGCCCTCCTTGATGCATGATTGCATTACCCATCACTTTTCCCCCACCCCAATCTTCACATACACAACAACTACCCCTTCCATGGTGAAGTAGGTTAATATTAACTGTTATAATACCAGAGCTGCATATGTTTTGTGTACACTCCAATTCCTTTGGAGTGCTTATGTGTCACGGAATGTATTCATGTGTTAATAGATGTTTATATATATGGCTAATGATGTAACTGTATAATATATATATATATATATATATATATATATATATATATATATATATATATATATATATATATATATTTCATATTAGTTTGTAACAGTAATACATCTGTAAACTGTACAAATGTACACAAAGTCACTGCCCTATTTGTGATCATTACAGTGAAATGCATATGGTATAAGGTGTAGTCTCAAGACCATAAAACATGTGTACACCTTGGATGGCTTAGTGGTACGTCCCATGACTATAGTGTGCATGGTCAAGGGTTCGACACCTGCGATGCTTTATGAATGTTTTTTACTGCAGAATAAGGCTCATTTAAGCAGTTGTAAGCATGTTTAAAAGTGTTTGTGTGACATAGCAGCGGTTAAACACAGTTAAACAAACTTTGTAACGTATAATCTGTGAGCGCAAACACGGACACATCTGCTAACTACTCCGGATATATACATGTCAGTGATGTAACATCTCACTATGTGCTGACATAACATTACATTCTCTGTTGACTGTACTCTCCTGCCCACATGGGTTTATATGGATGATTTGAATGTTTATTATACAGATGGTTACTACCTATATATGCAAGCTGTGGTTAAGGTATACATTTGCACATGATAAACATCCCTGCCTTTATCGGGATTGTAACCTCAAATGCACAGATACTATGCAGATGCTGTAAACATTACACTGTTGACATTAACGTTGCTTCCTTCTATTTCCTATTTAGATGATTTCTATGTGTAAGCTAGGCTAAGCAAAGGGCAGGAGCCCCCAAACTCACTGAGCTTCACGTACTCTTGAAATAACAACATATAACAAATGTACTGTGAGACAATACATTACAAGTACAGTAAGCATAGCCCCTCAATGACACACTTTAAGGGAAACCTTGTGTGAATGGGTAACAGACTATACACCCCTGGGATCATGTGTCCCAGAACCATACAGCCAGGGGGTGGGGGAGCCTGTTCAGTTTGATAGCTGCAAGACCTGTTGGGGGAATTGAATGGTGTTGAATTGCCACATTAATATGCCCTCTTTAGATCACTAAGTGCTCCTATCACCCTCCACAACCCCAGTCTTCAACAGCTTCCAGCAACTCTGCCTGGAATTGCTTCATTGGCTAAGCTTGACAGAGGCTCAGTTAATTCATCAATGGTGCGGGGAAGCCCAACACACTGTTGCTATGCTTCTAATTGCCCTCGGGCAGATAGGTAGTAGGCTATCTGTGAACCTCTAACGTGCAGGCCATCACAGCCATAATATGTGAATAAACAGACCTTCAGATCACAATATACAGTATGAACTCACCATGTAGTCAGGAAACAGTTGAGTACAGCAAGAACATACAGAACACTGATACTTAGTCACTCCAAAAGCCTATCTTGGAAGCTAGAAGACTTGTATAAGTTTAAGGCTTTCTATTGCTTACCAGTAGGTTACCTACAGGGGAGATGAAAAACAAGCACAGATGGGGAACATGCATGCAATGATACCATTCAGGCCTATGTGTCAGCCTTACATTTTGGAATACTGGTCAAGGCTATTGGCGCCCCCATGGTGCCTTATTTAGGAGACTCTCTAATGTGAATACTAGCTCCGTAAATGGCACAATAGCAGATTCAATGAGGATTATGCTACTCAACACCAGGGGTTGTGATCACAACATGCATGCACTCACAGCTCTCCTCAGGATGGACAACATCAACATCTGTGCATTAACTGAAATCTGTCTTAAGGCTCCTGAGAGCACACCAGCACTACCAGACTACAACCCATACCACACATTTCAGCCACAGAGCATGGACTGACAGACATGAAGGGGCTGTATCCATATTAATCAGGGATACCTACACCTCCAGGTTAGTAGGGCAGCATGATACCTCTGTGATTATCCATGTGCAATTAACATCAGCCACAACTGCAGTGTGGAATGCGGCCTGCTATGGATCACCCTCCATGACCCAGGACCTCCACTCCACCTACCTGGTGACAGTGGAGAACATGACAGTCCTAATGCGCACCTTGGCATTGGTCAATGTCAACCACCATACCATTAACTGGGAAACATACTCTGGTACTCACTTCCAGGACCAGAGCTTCCTGGAATGTATCACCTCATATGCCCTGTATCAGGTGGTAACCTCCCTAACGTGGGGTGGAAACTACTAGATGTGGTCATCACCAACATGGGCAACAGGTGCACCACAGCGGAGGTTAACCGGTCACTGGTTAGATCTGACCATGAACTATTCACTGTTTCCACACCCTAGCATCTCTCCCACCCATGGATACCACTGTGTATACCTTTCCTACAGCTAAATTTACACTACTAGGGTAGGAGTGGGGGGTTTCACAGCCCCCACACTAACGGGAAACACTGCTCAAGATACAGACAGATTTACAAATGCAGTCTATAAGCACCTACACGGATGTATGCATCATGCCATCACTGATAAACCAAGATTCACTCCTCCTAGACAAGGACACCGGTCTGGTGGACCTCTGCAATAAACAGGCTATACTACAGAAGTAGGACAGTGTTCCGGACACAGAACAAATCCCACGAAGGGCAGACATCCATGACCACTATTAGTATGATACGTAGGTCCCTCATGACATCATCCAAGGCTAACATCAGCAGGAGAATACGCAAGGATTTGAAAGATAACCGCAAAGCCTTCTTTGGCTATTTCAAGGATCTACGTGGTGACACACAGATTTGCACTGTGCCGGTGAAATATAGCACAAAATATGCTGACCCTACTGATATTGCCAACATCCTTGCAGATACATTCGGTGCATGCTTCACCCCCTAAAGAGCCCACAACACTACCTGAAAGGTACAGTATCCCAACCATCAGAGACACACAGGTGGAAATGGCCCTCTCTAACAGCAGAAAACAGCATCAATGAAGGCAGATGTTGACCCAGACTGCATCTTGCAAACTGTACAAGACAACCTGCCCCCCAACTAATTAGGCATTCCTATCTCAGCCTCTCCACAGGCTACATGTCCATACAATGGTGCGTGGCAACGGTTATTCCACTCCATCGAGATGAAATCACAACTGACCATGGTAACTACCACCCCATAAGCTTGAATAGCCTGGTCTGCAATGGTATGGTTCGCATCCTCATGGCACTCATTAACAATGATATTGGTAACCTTTGAACACATGACCCAACCCAGGTCAGCTTGGTTGAGTGCAGTTCATGCCTACTGAACCTGTGTGACATCTTACATACAATCTTCAAGATGTTAGATGATGGGGGAGGTGGTTCACACATACTACCTGGACCTCAGCAAGGCTTTTGACACCATGCCCCTCTCAGGTATTATTGATAAACACACCAGCCTGTACATTCACCCATACATCACAGGTTGGGTTGCCAACGGGCTTACACACAGAACTAACATGGTACGACTAATGGTCTCCAGGTCCAATTCTTGAGCAGTCAAGACTGGTGTCCCACAGGGCTCAGTCCTGGAGCCCTACTGTTTGGCATATACATCTCAGATGTACAGGCAAACACAGGTGGACTACAGCAGACAATATTTGGCAATGACTGCAAACTGGGAGCCATGACTGATAGTTCAGCTGACACGGACATCCCTCAAGGGGCCTCACAGAGAACGTCACTGGGTGCCAATGACACGGACTCCAGCCAAATGCCACTAACTGCATGGTCATTCCATTGTGGAATTGGCACCCACATATTAAGACATGAGCGGCAGCCACTTTAATACAGATGAGGTAATTGGGTATCTGGGAACTAAGGTAGATAGTGATCTCCCCTTTGACAATCATATCTCCACAGTAGTTAGGACATCCTTCTATGTAGGCCATCTTATTACTAAAGGATTCCCATCTAGACATACTGGGGTTATAGTGCCCCTTTACTCATCCCTCATCAGTCCTATCATAGGGTATAATAACCCATGTGGGATGTACCTCAGAGGACACGTCCAACAGCTGGGGGGGTCCACGAATGTACCTCACCATGGGGAATACTGGCCTCCAACATATGGCCTATGCAACCAGAATGAATAAAGCCCTGCTTTACTCAATGGCATCTTGTTTACCCAGAGATGATCTCCGCTGGCCAACACAGCCATGTCAAACTCAGGCTTGATGGATATGCTCCACCAATGTGAATCCATGTCACAGTGAGTCACACACTGTAGTGAGCTGACCTTGCCACAACAATAACCGGAAGATGCTGGAGGGACAGCTTCCTGTCACAGACACTCCCCATACTTTGGAACAACATCCCTAACTACATTATACAGAGCCCCTCACTAACATTCTGCAAGAGAAACCTTGAAGGGTGGATGGGGAACAGTAGATGCACCCCAAGGATCCCGCCATTGGCTCTGCTCCACAGAGGGATTTTTAATGAATCAATGGGGTGGCAAAAGCTGACACATTTTGGCTGGCCTTATGAATGGCCTCTGGCAGTTGGCCAAGTACCTACCTATGAATCTATACATACAGTATCGGCATATGCTGATAGCTTAATTTACTGTTCAGGTGTTGACTTACCTTGTGCCAATGGTTGCTGTGTGTGCAATAGTTGAGGGCTGCCTATGTTGGATGCACAGAGTAGACTGCCTATACATGACAATTTACAGGTAGTCTTGTGTGTGTGCCATCCATTTTTACTGTGTGTGCAGGTGGAGAAAGGTGTCAGTCCCTAGGTGCCTACACTGTCAGTGTGTGTGCTATACGTTCTCTAATTGCCAAGGCATGGGCATACTGGGCACGCCCCCATCTGCCTACTGGGGCTGGTTCAGGGTGTTCATGGTCTGAGTACCTCTGTGCCTGTGGGGCCCTTGGCAATGGTGGTGGGCTGTGAGGACCTTCACCATTCTGTCCCTGCTGCAGCTGTTTCCGCAGGACCATATTGTGTAGCATGGCAGACACTATGAAGATGTGGGCACATGTGCCTGGAGAGTACTGCAAGGCTCCACCAGATATGTCCAACCATGATTTCAGCATCCCAAACACATGCTTTATGATGATTCTGGTTTGTGCGTGTGCCTCATTATGGCATTCCTGCATGGGTGTGTGTGCATTTCTGATGGGAGTCATTATCTATGATTTCAGTGCATAGCCAGCATCCCCCACCAGGTGGCCATTTGGGATGTCCCCCCTGGCAAATAACAGATACAGCTGTGAGACATGCCAGATGTGGGAGTCGTGATAGCTTCCAGGGCTGCCAGCACACACATCCATGATAATGCCCTGGGCATTGCACATGACCTGGCAGTTGATGGAGGGGTATACCTTGCAGTTTATGTAGTGCCTACCCTGCTCACCGGGTGGTGACTTGATGTGTATGTGCATGCAGTCTATTGCACCTAGTACCTCCAGGTATTCTGCCACACCGTGGAAGAGATACATATTGCTGGCCAACTCCTCCTGCATTCGGGGGAAGTATATGTGCTCATTGGCATGTGGTAACATGGCATCCAGGAACTGGTGTAGCTCCCTGGATGCTGATGCCTGTGAGGTACCCATGATATCCCCAGTTGGTCTTTGAAAGGTACCTGTAGCTAGTATTCTCAGGCTTGCACCTACCTTCATATCCATTGGGATGGGTTCCCCTCTGTTTGTTCTGGCTCTGAGGCATGGCTGGCACAGCTCCACAAGTTGCTGTAGGGTGTCCCTGTCCACCGTGTAATGCTTTACTATCTCCAGATCATGTAGCCCCTGGTAGGTTACCCTGGGTCTGAACATTCTCCTCCTCCTCTGGTGCCTGCGATGGTCATGTGCATCATCCTCCACACCACCTTCAGTCTCCAACACATACTGGTGGATCAAAGCTATGGCAGCCCCTAACATGTACATAATAAAAGTTCCCCATCTGTATACACCACTGGTGCAGAGTGTATGGGAATACACAAATGTGTGTGAGGTGCTTTCACACTTTATAGTATTGTGCTATGGATGCTGCTGATGTAAGTGGGTGTGTATGAGCTATTCCAGCTGCTGCGTTTCTTAATTATGGGTTTTGCAATGAGTATTGCGAGTGTGGGGCCTTTACTGTGGAGATCTACTTGCCTGCCTTGATTAATCTGTTGCCCTTTAATTTACTTTTAGACCTGGATCCCCTCCCATTATCAGGCATGCATCCACCTGCCATCTTTCTTGTTTTGTACTTTCCCTACCCAGTCATGGTGAAATGTGCCTTGTAGCTGATATACTGCATATCACTTTTGTTCTGCTTTGACACTTTGCTGTTTTCTTTGTAGTACAACCCCTCCCCTTCCCTGTTCTGCAGGTAGCTGCTTGCAGCCTTGTTAGCTGTTGTCAGTGGCCCACTGTAGGCTCCTAGGTGTTAATTTGTCATTTGTACTCCAATTTCACTGCTGCAGCATTTCCTTATTTCTTTCCTACATCCTTCCTGTTTCAGCTGCAATGTAATACATGTGTTTGGTTGACTGTCATGGCTCCGATTTTATGTTTGCAAAAATGTAAACCATTTTCTACGGTTTACATTTCTGCATGCTTACACTATGCCTGCACCACTTCCTGAATCACTAAATAACTTCATTTGAATGCTACACTGCTGCATATGGGGCAATTAGCATACAAGGCTCAGGAGTTGCATGGGTGTAGCATATGCAGGTAGTGCACGTGGAAGCAGCTCATACTTGAATTGCTCGGCGACCATCTTTGGTGTTAGAACGCCGATGCTACGCTTGCACCTGGTGCAAGCTTCATGAATCCCGGGGTAATTTTATATTAGCACCTATAATGTCTTTGGAGATTAAAAAGCTTGTCAGAGCATTTCACTTTGCAGCCATCTAAAAATCAGAAACAGCTGCTGCCAATGGGGCCAGGGACCTGTTAGAACATAATCACTCACACTGTATGTCTGCAGGCAGTCGCAAAGATTACACCGCAGATTTATGAATGTTCAGAAAACAGCAGTAATTCACAGTTTTCTTAGGGACAGAATAGACAGTCAGTTTTGATTTATACAGTTATTCATCTAATTATGTAAGGCTTACTGAAGTGCCTTTGTACTTCATAAATTATTTTATGACTACAGAAGTTAGTCTTTTACACTGTGTAATTTCTACAAAAAGGAATTTGCATTGTTTTTATTAAACTCATTATTGAATATAATTTTGGATAATATTAATTGTTAAAGCTGCTTTAAAATATCAGTGTAAAATTTTACTGTACTACTGACCCTAACATCATCCAGTTAATCCGTCTCTGATGTATAACCAACAGTGGATGCTGTTCAGGTTACCAAGTTGAAATTCCTCAAGCGTCAACTCCTTAATGCACAAGACACCTAGACACCAAATTGCAAAATTCTGATGAATGTTTTCCCTAGAAATCACTTCCACTGCAGGTTATTTGTGTGCACCAGCAGCAATTCCTTTATTTTAGGAGATTCCTATGTTTGTGCAACCATGACGTTAATACTTTATAAGTTGCAGGGGGTTGCTCTGCATGTGGACTTGCCCTCAATGCAAAAAAAAAAAATAGTTACAAGTTTGCCTTTTTGCCATTTTGGCTCTTCAGTTGTTTGTTTTGGTGATGTGTTTCCTATCCTTCCTGTGACTTAGGGTTTCAAAATGGAACCAATAGCATTTCATTATCTTGTATGTATGTCTGTCATTTAATCCTGCTACTGAGTATACAGACAGTTAATAGTATATCAGTTAATTTAGTGGACAGAACTTCATTGTATTAGAAAAAAGAAGTCGACAAAAAATAGCAATGCTATACAAAAATACTAACTGCATTTGATCTTGCAAAGTTGCTCACAACTGAATTCATTATTGGAATAAAAAGAACATAACTGAAAAGGGAATACAACCCCTCGCTGGTTAGATCTGACCATAAACAAATCACTTTGGATATCCACATTCCACCCCCACCCCTGGACAAGAAAACCACAGTGAAAAACTTTTCAAAAGCAAATTTCATGTTACTTAAGACCGAGGTGGAAAGTTTCAAAGCCCCCATGTTAAGGATAACGCTATCCAAGCTACAAAAATCTTTACTAATGCATTCTACTTGCACCTACAAGAATGCATGGATCATGCCATCCCAAGCAAAACCAAGACTCACTCCTCCAAGAAAAGGAAACCAGTCGGGTGGACTCCTGCCATAAACAAGTTATACAATAGAAGGAGGAAACTAGTACAAAAAAAGCGTAAAATCCCAAGAAGGGAAGACATCCCTGATCAGTATCAGCATGAAACTACGATCCCTCATAAAATCATCCAAGGCGAGCTTTGAAAGAAAAATTGCCAAGGACTCCAAAGATAACCACAAGGTATTCTTTAGCTATGTCAAGAATCTAAGTGTCATGCTCAGGTCTGCTCGGAGTTAGTGCAGAATGGCACAAAATACACTGAACCGACCGATATTGCCAACATCCTGGCAGACAGGTTCAGTGCAAACTTCACCCCCCTCTCACCCCCAAGATGTCCCATAATCATACCAGAAGAATGTAGAGTCCCTGAAATCACATACGCTGAGGTTAACACAGCCCTCTCCAAAGCCAAAAATACAGCATCAGTGGGACCAGACGGTGTCCCAGGCTACGTCCTACATGAGCTCAAAGACGAACTAACCCCTCACCTAAACACACTGTTCAAACTCAGCCTCTCCACAGGCTACATACCCATAGAGTGGTGCACAGCAGCAGTTATTCCGCTCCACAAAGGTGGAGCCACAACAGACCCCAGGAACTATCGCCCTATAAGCCTGACTAGCTTGGTCTGCAAGGCTATGGAGCGCATCATCATGGAACTTATTAACAGAGACATTGGAAACCTCCAAACACTGGACCCTACCCAGTTTGGCTTTGTTAAGGGCAGATCATGCCTCCTGAACCTGTTGGACTTCTCTGAGACAGTTACCAAGGCTATAGATGAGGAAAAGGTGGTACACACAGCCTACCTAGACCTCGCAAAGGCCTTCAACACCATTCCCCATTCTGGTATTATAGACAAGCTCACCAGCCTGAACATAAACCCCTATGTCACAAAATGGGTTGCCAACTGGCTCACGGACAGAACCCACACGGTGAGAGTTGCGGGAGCTAGGTCCGACTCTAAATTGATTACAAGTGGAGTTCCCCAGGGCTCAGTCCTAGGACCCCTCCTGTTTGGCATATACTTCTCAGAGGTACAGGCAAGCACAGGAGGACTATGGCTGACCAAGTTCGCAGACGACTGCAAACTAGGGGCTATAATTGACTCTCCAGCTGACACAGACATCCTCCAAAAGGGACTCACTGAGACATATACCTGGTGTCAAAATCATGGCCTCAAGCTAAATGCCAAAAAGTGCACAGTCATCCCCTTTGGAAAAAACAAAGTACCCACAAACTACCACATAGGTGGTAGTCCCCTAAATACGGAAGACGTAATAAGGGATCTGGGGACCCAAGTAGATAGTCATCTCAACTTTGATAATCACATTGCCAAAGTGGTTAGAAAATCCTTGTACATGGCCCA